>NC_016458.1:8852506-9165009 GCF_000226115.1 Thermothielavioides terrestris NRRL 8126 | reverse complement strand
TCTCGGGCAATGCGGGGGAAAGCAGGGGCACCAAAAATAGAAACAGCGGCCCGCAGTGCTGGAAGTCACCTTCTCCTTGATCCTCTGCCGACTTGCAAACTCGGTCCGTGTAGGGACACTGCATGGAAGTACCTGCCTTACATGCTGGACCAACCTGGAATTGTTCCGGTTGGACTTTGAATGAATCAAACAACTCGGCGGAAAACCAGTGGCAAAACCGTGGCGACGCACCGCCACATACATATCATCCGTTCATTCAGCTCAGGCGATCCGGTAACTAGGTATTCCAAGCGCAATCTGGGAACGATACAAAGCCGCAGGACAAAATATTCAGAGGCCGTAACGCTACCCTAGTCTGCTAGAGATAGGGATGTGGATGGGCTGAAAACTGGAACCAAAGTACTACCGTCTGTTTGTGACTCCTCCCTTGCATTGCCTTGATGGGACCGAGCAGGCTCAAATGGCGATCTCGGGCTCTCGGCGACGATACTCCAGCTTGGTGGCACGGTCTGTGAGGAGAGTAAAGGCGTAATACCGGACCTCGGGCACGGGGGCGCCCTCGGCCAGCCTCCAGTCGTACTTCATCAGGAGATGGATCAAGATGATCTTGGCCTCGTTCGAGGCAAAGAAGCGGCCTGGGCAGGCGTGCTGGCCGTGCCCGAACCCGAGGTGCTCTGGGCTGGTGCTGACCAGCTGCGCCACGTGCTCCTGGCCCTGGGTCTCGCGCATGCGCAGGAAGCGCCGCCCGTCCCACTCGCGCGGCTTGTCGTACACCTCCGGATCCCACATGTGCTGTGCGGAAACGGCGATGGTGTCGCCCCGCGGAATGAAGGTGCCGTCCGAAAGCTGGACATTGTCGGTGGCAACCCGGCGCATCAGGACTTTACCCGAAGTATTCAAGTTAGACACCGTTGAATGTGTAAAGACAAGAAAGGGATAAAAACCGTACTGATACTGGTCGGCTTCAAGCGCAAGCTTTCCTTGATGACGCTGTCGAGCAGCTTCATGTTGTATAGGGAGTTCTTGTTCCACCCGCCGGCGCGAAGCACCTGGGAGATCTCCTGTCGCAACTCGCCGAAGATCTCGGGGTTCTTGCACAGGTCTGTCATAACCTGGGTGACCAGCTCCGTCGTGGTGTGGATGGCAGCGAAGGACAGCATGAGTTGAGCGGCGGCCGGGTCGTATGGCCGTCCATGAGCCTCGCGCTCAAACCTGCCCGTGTTTCATTATCAGCGGAGATGAAGGCGTAGGAGACTAGCAAACGGGCATACCACTCGATCGCGTCCTCGAACTGGACCTTTTCCCCGAGGCTCTTCTGCAAGCGCCGCTTCTCGAGCACGCCGTTGATGATCCGGCGGGCCTCCCGGACGTGGTGTCGAGCACGGCTGCATGAGGGCAGGAACCAGTGCACCAAGTATCTTAGCGGAGCGGGCCACAGTCGCAGATCTTCGGCCGCCTTTAAGCCATCCACCGTGTATTCGCGGGTCACCCGAAGCCAGTCCGGGTCTCGGCAAACCTCCTCGCCGAGGAACACGCGGGAGGAGACACGGGCAACAAGACGGAGGAGCATCTCCCGCGGCACCACCGGGCTCCATGCTGTAAACATTACCGCGTTAACTTAGCAGCTCGTTGGGGGCAGCTCGTTTGTGGGGCTTCCAACGCTTCCCTACCTTCGTTATCAGCTGCCGGGAGCAGTTCGTCCACAGCCAAAGCGGTTTCCTGGGAGAGCGGCTCGGTCACCTTGTCTTCGAGGAAGGTCAAAACATGTTAGCCCGAGTAAAAGAAAGACGCAGAACGCTTCCCTCGCCAGCCGGTCGTCGCTTACTCAGATGCTTGGTAAGGTCTTTCATGATAACATCCTGGACGATGTGCGAATCTCGGCCGCCCTCTCGGAAGCCCTCGAAGCCGGGGAGATAAGCATGGAAACTCTTTTGAATGTGGCATTAGCGGCCCAGATTGCGCCCGGTGATTATCAGGCAAGATCACGTTACCTGGGTAATCCAGCGTGCGAAGCTGAGGCGCGGGTCATTCCGTATCTCGTTGGCCAGACGGTGCGGCAGCACTGTCACCTCGCCTATGTCACCAATGACTCGGGCCGGCTGGTCGGGGTGGGCAGAGAACCAGCTCTCCAGCATCGGCCGCGAGTTCACGACGAAGTGCTTCTTGACGCGCGTGTCTGTGAACT
This sequence comes from Thermothielavioides terrestris NRRL 8126, assembly GCF_000226115.1. Classification (NCBI taxonomy): domain Eukaryota; kingdom Fungi; phylum Ascomycota; class Sordariomycetes; order Sordariales; family Chaetomiaceae; genus Thermothielavioides; species Thermothielavioides terrestris. The sequence continues at coordinate 9,162,824 of NC_016458.1, read as the reverse complement.
CGAATGCCTTCCTGGGGTTGAGATGAGGCATCACGGTTCTCGTCACCAACTTGGACACCCGGAGGCAGAGCAGGAAAACCAAAGCAAAGGCGCCGGCCAGGTACGAGACCGGGACCGGCAGGCCCTCAAAAGGGGCAGCGCCGAGGAGGGAGCTTGCTCCAGCCATGGCTACGTGAGAAATGGTACTGGTGATGAAGGTAAGACATGAGTTGGTGAACAGAACCCAGTGCTGGCGGGCGAACCTGCCTTTGTATATAGATGAGTCAAGGCATATAGATGAGTCGAAGACACCTTCGAACGTACGGACGTCCATCTCTCCATCATGGCCCATCGCCTCCGCTTCCAGGCGGCTGCGATACAACCATGGTGTCGCCTCAGAGGGGTGTCCTTGCAGAGAGAGTGAACGTCGATTGGATCATATCAGTCACCTGGCCCGGGCCGAGTTGCTCCACTGCTACCGGACCACCCCGTTGCCGGTCGCAAGACCATCCGGCTGCATAACATTGCCGATCGCGCACAAAAACCAGAAATGCATTGCACAACTCTGGATTTGTGCACTTAGTCCGGCAGTTATGTATAGCGGGAACTGTCGTTCACAGATAAAAGGGGAACATAAACATAAGCACTTACTGTGTACAGTAAGTATACCATGAGCACCACAATTACGTGGGAGCATAGTGTATGCACAGAATATTCACGATCTCTACGCTTGTCATGTGCGATATGTATAGTCGTGCAAGCTAGGTTCATGCCTTCGTGGCCATGCTCACCGAATTAGCACCTGAAACTTCGAGAGACATACCCAGGGCAAGGTGGACAACACGGCTGTGAGGGGTCCAATACTCGACAGCAGCCTGACTGAGATCCAGATAAGAAACTAGATGGGCTCGGTAGATCAAGCTGTACTTCTATCCAGAGAAGACTCCAGCGATGGGAGGCGAGTAACTTGATCCAGCCATCCAGACCTGCAGAAACGTTTTTGGTCATGAGCTGCCGGTCTCTGTAACCGATTAGTGAGGGACATGAACACGTATTTTCCGCGGCTTGCGCAAGAATTCTTTGCAAGCGGCACATCTCTCTCGTCTAACTGATCAGGAGGGGGGGTTGCATATGATGTGTTCCGAATTAGGATGAACTGAGCCCAACCTCGGGCGCTTCATCCCGAGTAGACCCACCTGGCAACGCCGCTGTTGTGTTCTGAGCGGATTGGTCCGCCATCCAGCTTCAGCGGAACGCATTGTGTTGCGGATGCCGAATCCCCTCTCACATTCGGTCCCCCCCCCCCGTCGCCGCTCCTCAACGATAGCTATTCCTGAAGCCGTACTCTGCTTTAAAAGTACGTCCGTAGTCGGACTGGCGAGAGGTTTAAGAGCAACTCTAGTGCTGTGTCTGGCGTTTTGTCTGGCGTTTTGACAACCGCTTCGTGAGCTTGGACCATGAAGGTAGGACACGTAAATAGCCATTTGTGAGCTCGATCCAACGGACCGCATCGGAGGTCGCTTTGAGCAGGCTGTCGATTGAGGTGTCAGGCAAATTTTGGAATCACCAAGATGGTCGCGAGTTCTTAAACTGGAATATCCCAACAGGCTGCGGCGGGGGGAGGAGGGGAAGGGAGCGGAGGGAAGAGAACTGTCTTGGATCGCCGCAGCGGGTCCTATCATGGCGGAAGAGTAACCAAGGCCTCGACTTCTGGGCGGTCGAGTGATAGTCAAAAGGATTCAACCTGCGTCCTGATCAAGCAGTCGGAGGTAGTTGAGTTTGGAAACCTGAATGATCCGGATCACATCCGTCTTCGAACTACAGACGACAACAAATTGCCTCGCTCAACAATAGGAATGCTACCATTGAACAGGCGTAAAGATTGAACCATAAAGGGGCCGTCACTATTCCGTACCATATGATCCTATAGAGCCAGAGCAATTCTATAGCTATACCATATTCTTAGGTTGGTACACTGTAGCCTATGTAAAGGCTCTCCCACAACGCCAGTGGAGCCAAGCCTCCTTGGATTTACCCAACCGTGGGAATGGCATCTGCCAGCCCGAGCCGGACTAAAATGTCCCGAGAGAGCCGGCTAAGCAGGATCGAAACAACTGACATATCATCGCAAGTCATCAGGATTTAGCAGCGCCTGGGCCAAGCGGCAGAGGCGTCTCGATGAGAATCGAAGCGGGACCGTAGAAGGGGCTTCAATGCTCTTAGACGGGGCTTCAGTGCTCTTAGAGGGGGCTTCAATGAACGTGCGCTCGAAATCGGGCCCAGTCGACTGAGCAACGGGGGGCTGAAGGAACTGTCCTGACCAGCGTACCGCTCGGGGATGGACACTGCCGGCCGCATAGTCTTGTCAAGACCCGGTTGAGGTGAGACTTCGCCGAGTTACAGCAGTTTGGTGCTCTCGGGGTGGTGAGAGCATTTGAAATTTACCTTATAAATTGAGCTTTTGGCGTTTGTAGCTACCTACATAGCATTACTGTGGTTCGCCAGTTTGACGAAACATGACAAGGCGAGGAGTCATTAGCTTGAAAAGAGATTGGTCTGTTCAAAGCACAACACCGGTGATAACCACCTCCGGTATCACGGTAGAGCATGAACAAGGAGTCCGAGCGTGGTATCGCATTCACTGAGCCCGATGGCGCGGAGCAAGACCGATGTCCTTTCTGTGGTTCCTCCGACTACCTCTGGTACTGCCGCTGTCCGAGCCCGCGGGCAACCCGAAAGTGGTGGCTTAGGTAGACCCACGACACCCAAGGAAGGGTGGTCTCGATTCCCGGATTAGAGCTCGCTCTCGACACAGTGATGGACGGTCGAGGCAGGGTTGCATCCTTCCAGACATTCCAAAGTTTCTCGCATCTCCTTTCCAAACGCTGAGATACCATCCAGGGAGTGCATTGCTAAGTCTCCTTTTACCGATCTCCTTTGAACTCGAGTTCGGGAGCTGATCGTGCGGCACACTCGGAACAGTCTATTCCAGTCCGCTGAGTTAACGGAAGAGTTACATAGCGAATCTAAGAAACGGCATTGCTTGCCTTATGATGACTTTGAGCAATGCTGGCAAATTGAGGAGCACTCACAGTCGTGAGAGCATTCTAGCTCCGAGTGGGCTTCCACTGGAAGGAGGCCGTATTTGAGACTCGAGGAAGAGAGCGCATGGGGCGCATGGCTGGGTGGGTGGTCGACCGGTCGAAATCCTTCCGCGAGGAGCCGCTCGTTACGGCGCCTCAGGCGGCTGTCAGGAGGAAACAGCCGGACCGGCGTGGCGGGGTCAGGTGCCAAGAAAGAAGTCGGCGTCGTGAATGTTGAAGATGGAGTTGAACCCGCGGGGTTGTGTCTGTGCGAACTCAGCCAGCCCGCCCGAGGCCGGAGCAAAGTCAGGATCCCTCCTTACCGCCTCATCTGGTCCCCATTCACCACCTGCTTCAGGCGGACTTCCGTGGGATATACTGACCCTTCCGCCGTTGGTTGCCGTACCGGCCGACGCCAGGGAGGGGTCACGGCCAGCGGCGTCCTTCAGCAGGAGCAAGCAGTGGTTCAACTCTTCCGCCACCGAATTCATGACCTGACGTTCCACTTCTGCGTCCGAGGCGCCTCGCTGGATCGCTTGGGCCTGGCATAGCAGGGCACAGAATAACAGGTAAGCTTTCACATTGGTTTCTCCACACCGGATGCGCCGCTCAGCCCAGCCGATAGAGTACCTGACGGCTTCAAGCAGTTCTTGTCGCGGAGCGGCACCGCTCCCGATGCCCATGCCAACGGGATTGTTGATGTCCGCTTCGCTGCCGCGAGCGGGCCGATCATGTGGCTGGTCGATGCTGATGCTATGGCGGAAGGACCGGTCTTCTTGGACTTGCCACAAGAGCTCGAGACAAATCGTGAGGACAGCTAGAGTCGGGACCGATCGGAACGCACCGTACCCGCATGTGGAGAGTCTGGTGAAGTCGTCGGATTGACTTGCTGTCCCAGAGTCGCCGGCGGGTGACCCTGTGGCAATGGCCCTGTACAGCTTGAGGGAGGTCTCGACACACATCTTCCGAGCAAAGTAGTAAGCGGGGTTGTTGTGCGCTGACCACAGCCACGGGTGGTTCAGCGCCAAGAAGAAGCGATGCACCATGTGCTCTGCCAGCCGGAGCTGGAACAACGAGAGGCGTTTAGGAAGAATGCCTGCAGGATCGTAGAAAGGCTGAAAGGTGGCGGAAAGCGTCCGGCATGCATTTGTCAACTCGTTGTTCCACTTCAGGGTTTCCTCGAACGTGCCGAGTGAGTTAAAGTGGTTGACGTACTGGGCGATGGCCAGCCGTACGGGAACCGAGCGAAGAAGTGCGAGCTGGACGGTGGTCTCCGTAAAGGCGTTCGGAGGCCGGGGTATGGAGGGGAACTTGGCATTTTCGGCAAGCTGGTCATCATCGTAATTTGAGGGCGGCCGGGTGTCGAAGTCGGACAGGCCCAGGAGAGGGGGGGCGCCGGAGTCCAAGCTCGACTGCACCACAATCTCGAGAACGGTGGCCCACAGTCGCCGTCTCATTTCCGCGTTGAACGCGGACATGGTGGGGACGTTGTCCGGATCGCGGTGTAAACCCAGGTGCATAGCGGTTCGCAGCAGAGAGCCGGCACTGATCCAGGCCAAGTCTCCTCCAACGCCGCAAGTCTCCCTGGCCAGATGGAGCAGGCACAAAATTTGGAGACCGGCGAAGTTGAACCGCGACTTCATGGAAGACAAAGAGGAGACGAGCCAAACTTGAGCTTCGTGTATCCACTGAGCAGCCGAACGGCGGAGAGCCGGTCCGCCGTCCTCAAAGCACGTGCCGATGGCCATGCAGAGTTGGAACTGTACCACAAAAGCCGAGTCGGTGGCGCCGGGCTGTTCCCAGTATTTCCGGTAGCCTTGCCAGAAGGTGGGCCGGTGAAGGATCCTGTAGACGCACTCAAAGGTCCTGAAGTAGGCGTCGACTAGCCGCAGGGCAGTCTCTTGGGGCGGTATGGCGCTGCCGAGCTGAAGGGAGACAGAGGCGGGAGTACCTCTGGCCAGCACGGTTTTGCCTAGTTCCCTGCACTTGTGCAAAACGAAGTGGACGTCGGAGCTCTTGTCCGATTCGATGCGCTGGGCGACGTCGACGACGAGAGGAAACTGTCGGACAGTCAGCCCGACAGGTTCGAGGCGTGGCCGCACAGCCAGTGAGGCGCGATCGAGTTTTCACCGTAGGTAGGTATACACGAATGACGACGCTGACGGAGCGATGCAGCACTTGGGAAGGACGAAGCGACGTACGAGTTTGTCTCCATTCATCACAGAGCTAGCTCCCGAGAGCCGCCGGGGAAAGGGCCCATGGTCTGGGGATAATGCTGTATGCGCCGAGCGCGACAACGGCGAGCTGTACTCCGGGCGCTTGAGCGCATCGGCAAGCTGTTGCTCCAATTGCCTAACGCGCTCGGCGAGCGCGGTCGTGCTGCCGAGGGCTCCTGCGGTCCCTGTGCCCGAGTCGACGTGGTGCGCCCGCGGCAGCGAATGTGGGCTCGTGACCGGCAGGGGCTCCGGGGGCGCAGCGCCGGAACCGGGCCGGGCAGGGTCCGAAGTTGGGGGCGGGGCCGGCCCTGCCGCGTCCCGGAAGGCGAAAGCGGAGCCGGCAGCCAGTCGGTCCTCGGCTGCGGTCGGAGAGAGTTCGGGGTGGCCCACGGCCGGGGCTGGGGACAGCCTCCATAGGCGCGGCTTCGGACGGCGCGCCTCCTCATAGGTGCAATTGACGATCTTGGACTTCAGGCAACTGGCACACGGTTCGTTGCGGTCGCAGCGGATCTTGCGCGTCCTGCACTGGATGCACGAGAGCGCGGGCCGGTTGCGCCGCCTGGGCTCGGCGACCTTGACGGTGCCAGGACTCCCGGCGGGCGAAGGCGCGGGTGGCGCTGTGGCTGGAGCTGAAGCCGGAGCTGGTGCCGGAGCTTGACAGGAAGCTGGGGCTGGAGCTGGGGCTGGAGCTGGAGCTGGAGCTGGAGCTGCAGCTGCAGCTGCTGGCGCAGCGTCCGTGGCCATGTCCACGTCCATGTCCGCAGCCGGGTTCGGCAGGACTCGATGTCCCGCCAGAGCTCCCGGAAGGGCGAGCGCGAACACAAGGGTGATGACGGGTGTGTGGGAGGGAGAATCGGCTCGGTGGTGGGTGGCGGGTGGTGGGAGGTGCGGGAGACACAATCGGCAGCAGCCCAAGCAACAGAATGAGGCAGGCAGGCAAAAGACAAACTAGAACGCAATGGGCAAAACCGCACCGGCAAGGTTAACAGTATTCTGTAAGCGAAAGGGGGTGGTGGTAGAGAAGGTCCGGACGGATACGGGATGCGGGAAGGGGGAAAAAAAAAAAAAAAAAGGCTGCGCCGGGCCGCTGGACGGTTCCCCGAGCTCCTGTGTAGTTATCGAGTCAAGCGCAGCGATCCCCCGACGCTCCCCTTTTGGCTGTCCCGGGCAGACGGGAGCATCACGAGAGCGAAAATGCTGCTCCAACCCGCATCCACTTCCAGTTCCGCGGCTTTTCGTCCAGTGCTGGAGCCAGTGGGCTGCTCGGGCGTCTTTCAGAGACCCACGAAGGATATTGTCGTTAGATCGGCATCTCGGGCGGAATGCGGGGGCTGGGAAGCTAATCACCGACACTTGCCTCTTCTGGGCTAACGTCGGACAGAGAATTCCGGGTATTGGTTGGAGTTCTTGTTCGTGGGGAAGGTGCAAGTCGGGACCAAGAATTAACCCAGAACTTGCCGAGGAGGGCAGTTCTTCGATAAATGGGCAACCTCCCCGATGGTTTGTTGGTCTTTCCTTTCCGCCTTGCCTCTCATGCATCCAATGCTTCCAACAGGTCGGCATGTCAGCAGGGGTTAAAGTCGGCCCGCACGAGCCAGGGTTCCCTGCTGAGGCTGCTTGCCACACATGTACTGTACTGGAGTGTAGTGTACAGTACACTCCGCTTGTTCGGGAGGTAGGTATTCCGTCCGGGATACGCCTTCGTCTCTGGCTCATTGCTTCTGCCCAAAAAGCGAAGCACAAGCCCAAGCCGCGGCAACTCCCGTCAATTCGCTTTCGCGACCCCAACGGCAGCTCCCAGAGTTCAGCGCCAAGTCCCACTAACGTGAGCGACAGTGGGTCCATTATCTCCGCGGCCGGTGCGTGGTGATGGTGATGCCCGAGTTCTGATCTCCGAATCCCACGCGTGTGTGGGGCAACTGCACGGATTAAAACCTCCTTGCGCACCATCCTTTAGGATTATCTGTTCCGAAATCACCAACGCAGGCGGCTTAGCATCGTAGCACCTCGAAGGTGCTCGACAATGTACGGTTCCGTATCTCCGTATATAAGGTACCTGACCTATGTGCTGTGCAGTTCATCTCAAGTTGTCGGTTGAGCGGGCGGCCGGGACGATAACGCTATTTTCCCCAAAGAGGGAATGTGGAAGCTCGGCTACCCGCCGCGTCCTCGACTGTGCGAGTCGCGGCGGGCTTGGGGGGTGATCCGAGTAGTGTATGGATTACGGATAACTACTGGAGCCCTGGCTGCCTTACGCAACGTGTGACACGAACACCGCCATGGACGCCGACACCAGCGAACCCGAGCAGCACGAACAAGCGAACGGCAGCAGCAACAACAACCGCGACAACAGGTGCCCGTTCCAGGCCCGATGCTTCAGGCGAAGCGGTTTATGAGTTATCATCTGTCGCCACACACTTTGCAGTATGTAGTTAGAAGTACATACACTACGCTATACTATATTCATCCCTTGTCACCCGTGAATTTGTCACATCTGAGGTTCGCCGACACGAAAACCGCGCCGGGGCGTTGCCAGCCTGCCGGGATTTTCGGAGATAAAACAGGAGATTCCCACTGCGCGGTGTTCCACAGCGACTTCCCCACCCGAGTCCGGACCGCCCGCTCCAGACAATCCAGTTCGTTCGCTCGTTCGTTGTGTTCTCTCGCTCGTGTACGGGAAGCCCGGATTTGTCGCCCTGCGGCTGTTCTTCACAAACCGCTCACTGCGGAGTGTTGTTATTTGTTGCTTCGTATCGGAAAGCTCGTTGACTTTAATGATGTTATTACCTCAAGTACCTTAGGTAAGGTAGGTAAGGTAGCCATCCGTATTTTACACTACTGCGCACCATCTTGCGCACCGCAATTGGTGTCGGTCAGACGACCGTCAACGCCAACGCCTCGCCTCCGAGACACGCCGAGCTGCCCCCCAATGCCCGGCCCACAGCCCACAGAACGCCCGACCTACCCGCACACACAAAAAACGTTCCCGGACAAACTTCCTGACTCGGTTTCTCCGGGACACGGCACAGTATGTCTTTGTGTGTGTGCGCCGGTGGCTGACACAAACAAGCGCAGTGCAACAAACACAGGCGTCCTCCGGCGTCGCACCGCGCCGAACTGCCCTTCTTCTGGCACATGCATGCCAGTCCGGCGCAAGAAGAGGAATTGCACTCTTCTGCTTGTTGTCTGTTCCACATCGCCGATAAGGCCATGTGCAAGCCGGTTATACGTGGTGTTGCGTAGAGCTGTAGATGAGGAGGGGTTGAACATGATGAGGGCCTTCTCGATGCCCACTGCCAAGGCTCAAAACAACAAACTGTATACGGAGAGATCCAGGACTTGACCGGAGCCGGCGCTCTACGGCCGAGTTTGTCTACGAGGGCAAACGCAATCATGGTGAGCGGCAGCCCTGTCTCGGCGACTAGACCCACTCGTCGAGCTCAGCTCGAGCTCAAGCTTCATGAGACCTTGCCCAGAACAATGGCCAGGAGAGGACGCCGGGAGACGGTGGCCGAAACTCCGTTGCTCGATTAAACAACCCTGAACGTGATTACTATGAGGTGAGGTCAATGTACATTTAAATAAATAACAAGACAAAAGGTGTCGTCTTGCGCTCGAGCTTTCATCACGCAGGGGATGGGTATTGGTTGCCAACTTGACGTCCGGCCAGGCCAGAATGAATGAGCCTCGGTGCCTGGCGAACCCATGGCGGCCAGGGAGGAGAAACCAGTCTTTCGAGTCCCCGCTCCCAATCTACGCCAAATCCTCCAGTCCTTCTATAGTGCTTTGGCTGGCTAATTCCGGATCCCTTAATGCACCTCCGAACCCGTACCTCGTACAGCGTCTTCCACCAATGCCCGGCATCGGGGGAGAGCTTCAAAGAAGCAGCTCCAGTGGGTTCTCAACGACCTTCTTGAGCTCCCGCATCCACTCAGCACCGACGGCACCGTCGACAACCTTGTGGTCAAAGCTGGCGGTGACCACGATCTGGTCATCCCACGCAACGCCCTCGGTGCCGTCCTCGTTCTCGACGGGGACGGCAACCTTCTTGGTGCTGCCCACAGCCAAGATCGCCGCCTGGGGCGGGTTGATGACGGCGGAGAAGCGTTCAACGGCCGGGTTCATGCCCATGTTGGAGATGCTGATGGTGCCGCCCTGGTACTCCTCCGGCTTAAGCTTGTTGTCGCGGGCCTTCTTGGCGAGCTCCTTGACGGCCGACGAAATGCTCTCGAGGCCCTTGCCCTCGACGCCCTTGACGATGGGAGTGATCAGGCCGTTCGGGGTGGCCACGGCAACGGAGACGTCGACCGTGTTGAACTGACGGATGACGCCATCACGCCACGAGCTGTTGACGGCAGGAACCTTCTTGCAGGCCACGGCCACGGCCTTGATCAGGAAGTCGTTGATCGACAGCTTGTACCTGCCCTCGGCCGAGCTGTTCAGGGCCTGGCGCAGCTTGAGGAGCTTGGACACCGACAGGGAGGACGAGACGTAGTAGTGGGGGTTCTCGGCGACGGACTCCTTGAGGCGCGAAGCGATCGTCTTGCGCATGTTGCTGAGTGGAATGTCCTCATACAGGGCACCCGAGACCGCTGCAGCACCGGCAGCGGGGGCGGCCGACGCCTTCTTGACATCCTCCTCGGTGATCTTGCCGCCGGGGCCGGTGCCCTTGAGGCCCTTCAAGGACACGCCCTTCTCGATGGCCAGCCGCTTGGCAGCGGCGGAAATATTGGGCTCACGGTCGAGAGCAGTCTCGAGCCTGCCGCCAAAGCCGGCGTCTTCGGGCTCGGGGGCAGGGGTCGGCGCCGGGGCGGGGGCAGACTCAGACTTGGGCTTCTCCTCCTTCGGGGGCGCCGGGGCGGCAGCATCGCCGCCAGCGTCCTCGAGAGAGAAGCTTTCAAACGCGCTGACATCGGTTCCTTCCTCGACCAGGACGGCAATTGGCTGGAAGTGCGCACTTGGGTTAGCGGTCGGGCGTCAAGGGGGCTCGGGCAGATGGCATAGCGGCAGAAATCTGCGCAAGCTTACATTGCCGACCGCGACGTCCTTCTCGCCGGTCTCCTTCAGGATCTTGGCGAGCACACCCTCTTCTTGAAACTCAAAGTCCATCTGGGCCTTGTCCGTCTCGATCTCCACAAGCACCTCGCCGGGTGAGATGGAGTCGCCGGGCTTCTTCTGCCACGCGCCGATATTTCCCGACGTCATTGTCGGCGAAAGCGCCGGCATTTTGACGATGGTGTGCGGCGGATACGAAGCGTACCATCTTGTTAGGCTGGGGATCGCGACGCGCGCAAGTCTGGCGTGCTGGAGGGCTTGCCTCCGGATCACAGGGACGAGCATTTCGAGATGTGGAAAAGGAAGGCCGGAACCGGTTGAAAACGCGCGAAAAAGAAGACGAAGTGCCCCAATACGTGAACAACGAACTTGGAACGAATCCTAACGGTATGCTCGCAACGGCGAAGAACCAATTGCCAAGGAGCGGATGGGTTTGACGGCGAGCGCGTCGAAAACTGGCCAAAAAGCCGGGGATCGGAGGGCGTCGGTGATGGTGTTGCAGGTTGGGGACCAGTTTTTTTACGTTGGGAAGCTCTAAGCTTCCGTTCCCAAAAACTGGGTGGACCAGGGAGGGACGGCGCGCAAGCCAATCAAGGTCGGGAATGGGCTGCGTGGGCCGCTGCACCCGACCAGCAGCGAAGCCACAGCTGAGGATCCCGGAGATGCTGAGAAGCAAGAGTGGACATGCGGCTAGTGCGGAGTTCGTGATAAATGGTAAAGTGCATCCGTTGAGGCACATTGCAAGCAAGTTGTGAGTTCTAACAGATACGATGCATTTTTAAATGCGGATGTATCGTATACGACATCTGGTGCTTGACAACAAGAGCCGGATGCTTAGCCACAGTTGGACCGAGAAAACGTTAGTGCAGTAAAGCGTGGCCGGGATGCCAAGCCGTCCCTGCGCCGGTGACAGGGATGCGGGAACTTGCGACGGGGTTTCCACTCACTATTGAATCAGGAAGCTGGCGCGAATGGGGCCCTGAGGACGCAGTGCTGACCAGCTGGCGGCGCCGCGTCAGTGCTGCGCGAGCCTCTAACGAGAGTTAGGGGCCAGGTTCCACAGTTAGTGAGGCTTGCTGTCATCTTCAACGACCACCTCTCTCGGAAACGAAAGGAAAGCACCACTTTTGGGATTCGATCGCGCCGAGCTGGAGGGAAGCCGGCCTCGATTCCTCCAACAGTGCCATTCATCGCGCCCTGCATTGCACCCCCACCGCGGCCAGTTGCTCCAGCGCAAGCCAACCAGCGAAGAGCGAGGCCCTGAGGCCGAACCCGAGTTCCGAGTTCTGGGTTGCGACGACAGACAAAAAAAGGATCTGGGTTAACAAAGGCTCGTAGCACCATTACCGTGCAGGCAAGAGCAGCAAGCCGATCAAGACCAGCCAGCGACCGCATCTGCGCCCAATCCCGCCCGGAATCCCTCCACATGCGCTAGCCCGGGCTCCCGCGGATGGCCATCTGCCCCTAGCCCGTAGCCCCGAGATCAACGCCGGCGCGCCATGAGCTCGCTCAAATTCGTGGTGTCCTCGCTGGACATCATCGCCGCGCAGGCCGGCCGCAACAAGCAGCTGGCCGAGCTGGCCGAGAAAGCCCTCGCCGCGATCAAGGAGAACGACCAGCAGCTGCCCGACCCGGAGGTCGTCTTCGCCCCGCTGCAGCTGGCCACCAAGTCCGGCACCATCCCGCTCACCACCACCGCCCTCGACTGCATCGGCAAGCTCATCTCGTACTCGTACTTCTCCGCGCCCTCGTCGTCCGCAACCCAAGATGGCACCGAGCAAACGCCCCTCATCGAGCGGGCCATCGACACGATATGCGACTGCTTTCAGGGGGAGACGACGCTAGTCGAGATCCAGCTGCAGATCGTCAAGTCGCTTCTCGCCGCCGTCCTCAACGACAAGATCATTGTCCATGGCGCGGGGCTGTTGAAGGCGGTGCGCCAGGTGTACAACATCTTCCTTCTGTCCCGGAGCACGGCGAATCAACAAGTGGCTCAGGGCACCCTCACGCAGATGGTCGGTACTGTGTTCGAGAGGGTGAAGACGCGATTGCACATGAAGGAGGCACGGGCGAACTTGGGCAGGTTAAAGGCAAGCAGGAGCAGCCTGGCGGTGGATCGCTCCGATGATCAGGATTCTCAGGCTGGCAAAGTCGACGGCGAAGACGCCACGGTCGAGACCGTCTCAGATGCCACTCCTTCCGAGTCCGTTGACAAGGCAGGTGGCGGCAAGCTTACGCTGAAAGATCTAGAGCACCGGAAGAGTTTTGACGACTCTCACATGGGCGATGGGCCCACGATGGTGAGCCAGGTGAAACCCATGAAGAAGGCCTCGAGGTCGGTGTCGGAGCAGAGCCTCCAGGAAAGCCCCCAGGACGAGACCCCAGAGTCGTTGGACGCCGAGGACGAGGCCTACATACGGGATGCGTACCTCGTCTTCCGCTCGTTCTGCAATCTGTCGACCAAGATCTTGCCACCAGACCAGCTATACGACCTCCGAGGGCAACCCATGCGCTCGAAGCTCATCTCGCTGCATCTCATTCACACCCTGCTCAACAACCATATCACCGTCTTCACCTCACCACTCTGCACGATCAGGAACACCAAGAATAATGAGCCCACGAACTTTCTGCAGGCCATCAAGTACTATCTCTGTCTGAGTATCACCCGCAACGGAGCAAGCTCGGTCGACAGGGTCTTCGACATTTGCTGCGAGATTTTCTGGTTGATGCTCAAGTACATGAGGTCATCCTTCAAGGTCGGTAGTGGATTCGCCCTTTCTTAGGCGTGCGGGAGCTGACTGCAGGTGCAGAACGAGATCGAAGTCTTTTTGAACGAGATCTACCTCGCCCTTCTGGCCCGAAGAAACGCCCCCCTGTCACAGAAGCTCACGTTTGTGGGAATCCTCAAGAGGTTATGCGAGGATCCACGCGCCCTGGTCGAGCTATACCTCAACTATGATTGCAATCAGAACGTCGACAACATTTTCCAGACGATAGTGGAAGATCTGTCCAGGTTTGCGACGGCCTCAGTACCTATCACCCCGACCCAGGAGCAGCAGTATGAAGAGAGCCGCTCCAAATCCGCGACTGCCGGCGAGTGGCAGATCAAAAGCGTCTTGCCACCGCCGCTTTCGGTTGCGCTGATTGCCACAAACCACGAAGCAGACACCGAGTTACCCAAGGAGTACGTCATGAAACGGACGGCTCTTGACTCCCTGGTGGAGACGTTGAGATCGCTAGTCCACTGGTCGCAACCGGGGCGACCGGAGCTCAACGGTGCCTCCGGTGATGTGCAGAGGAGGACGTCGAGCGACGATCTCGGCGACTCGATTGACCCGTCGATGAGCGAGACGGCATCGCGGATGGAGGTGCCGATAGCACCGGCCACCCCGGTCATCGACGACGACCCCGATCAGCTGGAAAAGGAAAAGGCGAGAAAGACGGCCATGACGAACGCGATCAAAGTCTTCAACTTCAAGCCGAAGCACGGCATCAAGCTCCTCATCAAGGAAGGCTTTATCCCGAGCGACAAGCCTGAAGACATCGCTCGGTTCCTCTTGCGCGAAGAACGGCTGGACAAGGCGCAGATCGGCGAGTATCTCGGCGAGGGCGACCAAAAGAACGTTGACATCATGCACGCCTTCGTCGACATGATGGACTTCAGCAAGAAGCGCTTCGTCGATGCCCTTCGGGAGTTTCTCCAGGCTTTCCGTCTGCCGGGCGAGGCCCAAAAAATCGATCGCTTCATGCTCAAGTTTGCCCATCGCTATGTGACCGGCAACCCCAATGCGTTCGCCAACGCCGACACGCCCTACGTGCTGGCCTATTCGGTCATCATGCTGAATACAGATCTGCACAGCAGCAAGGTCGTGAAGCGAATGTCCAAGGCTGAGTTCATCAAGAACAACCGTGGCATCAACGACAACGCCGATCTCCCAGACGAATACCTCATCGGCATCTATGACGATATTGCGAGCAACGAGATCGTGCTGAAGAGCGAACGGGAGGCAGCCGCAGCCGCGGGCACGCTCCCTGCGCAGTCAACAGGCCTTGCGGGGCTCGGGCAGGCCTTCTCCAACGTTGGTCGCGACCTGCAAAGAGAGGCGTACGTCCAGCAGTCAGAGGAGATTTCGCTGCGGTCGGAGCAACTGTTCCGGGACCTGTACCGCAGCCAACGCAAGAGCGCCACAAAAGGGGGTGTCAAGTTCATCTCGGCCACCTCGTTCAAGCACGTCGGCCCCATGTTTGACGCAACCTGGATGTCCTTCTTCTCGACGCTGTCCAGCCTGGTCCAAAAGACGCATAACCTCGACGTCAACAAGCTCTGCCTGGAGGGTATGAAGCTGGCAACCAAGATTGCCTGCTTGTTTGACCTCTCCACCCCGCGCGAAGCCTTCATCTCCATGCTGAAGAACACGGCGAACCTCAACAACCCCCGCGAGATGCAGGCCAAGAACGTGGAGGCATTGAAGGTGCTTCTGGACCTCGCTCAAACGGAAGGCAACTACCTGAAGGAGTCGTGGAAGGACGTGCTTCTCTGCATCAGCCAGCTAGATCGGCTCCAACTGATATCGGGAGGCGTCGACGAAAGCGCTGTTCCAGATGTGTCGAGAGCTCGGTTTGTGCCACCACCGCGGACCGAAACGGGCGAATCACGCAAGTCGACTTCTTCAGCCAGGAGGACCAGACCCCGGGCCCACACGGGGCCGCAAGGCGTCTCCCTCGAAATTGCCCTGGAAAGCAGGTCTGACGAGGTCATCAAGAGCGTCGACAGGATATTCACCAATACCGCCAACCTGTCGAGGGACGCCATCATCCACTTTGCCCGCGCCTTGACGGAGGTCAGCTGGGACGAGATCAAGGTGTCGGGCTCGAACGACTCCCCCCGCACATACAGCCTCCAGAAGATCGTGGAGATCAGCTACTACAATATGACGCGTGTCCGATTCGAATGGAGCCACATCTGGGATGTGCTCGGGGAGCACTTCAACCGAGTGGGCTGCCACGCCAACACGGCCATCGTCTTCTTTGCCCTGGATTCGCTACGCCAGCTCTCCATGCGGTTCATGGAGATCGAGGAGCTGGCGGGGTTCAAGTTCCAGAAGGACTTCCTCAAGCCCTTTGAGCATGTCATGTCCAACTCAAGCAACGTGACCGTCAAAGACATGGTCCTTCGCTGCCTCATCCAAATGATCCAGGCACGAGGAGAGAACATCCGGTCCGGCTGGCGGACCATGTTTGGCGTCTTCACGGTCGCGGCGAGGGAACCCTACGAGAGCATTGTCAACCTGGCCTATGAGAACGTCACGCAGGTCTACAAGACCCGGTTCGGCGTCGTCATCTCCCAGGGCGCCTTCACCGACCTCATCGTCTGCCTCACCGAGTTCTCCAAGAACATGAGGTTCCAGAAGAAGAGCCTGCAGGCCATGGAGACACTGAAGTCCGTCATACCGACCATGCTGAAGACTCCCGAATGCCCGCTCTCGCAGCACAAGCCGACGGCGACAACTGCCAGTGGGTCGGAATCGCACTCCAAGAAGGCGGCGGTACAACAGACCCGCACGTCCGTGGAGGAAGGCTTCTGGTTCCCGGTCCTCTTCGCCTTCCACGACGTGCTCATGACGGGCGAGGATCTCGAGGTGCGGTCGAATGCGCTGAACTACTTTTTCGAGACGCTCCTGCGGTACGGCGGCGATTTCCCCCCGGAGTTCTGGGACATCCTCTGGCGGCAGCAGCTGTACCCCATCTTCATGGTCCTTCGCTCGCGGCCCGAAATGACCAACGCGCTCAACCACGAGGAGCTCTCCGTCTGGCTGTCCACCACCATGATCCAAGCGCTGCGCAACATGATCACCCTCTTCACCCACTACTTCGACGCTCTCGAGTACATGCTGGACAGGTTTCTCGAGCTCCTCGCGCTCTGCATCTGCCAGGAGAACGACACGATTGCCCGGATAGGGAGCAACTGCCTGCAGCAGCTGATCCTCCAGAACGTGACGAAGTTCACTGCCGAGCACTGGGCGAAGATCGTCGGCGCGTTCTGCGAGTTGTTCGAGAGGACGACGGCCTATCAGCTGTTCTCGGCCACGACCATCAACTCGACCGCATCGCTCTCGCCTCCGCCTAGCGGACTCGAACTCGGCGGCCCCCTCAGCCCGACCTCGGCGACGGCGCCCGTGGACGGGAAGTCACTGAAGATCAACGGCGTCGAGACCAACGGACAGACGCCCGGGGCCGAGCCGGCCAACGGCGACGCAGACGGCAACGGCACGGCGGCGGCCGCCGCTGACGCTTCCGCGCCTGCAGCCACGCCGCAACCGCAGCAGGGCCCGGCGCAGCAGTTGGAGGAGTTCAAGCCCAACAACCCGCTCCAGCAACAGCCGGTCGTGGTCACGGCGGCCCGCCGGCGGTTCTTCAACCGCATCATCTCGCGCTGCGTGCTACAGCTGCTCATGATCGAGACGGTCAACGAGCTCTTCAGTAACGACGCCGTGTACGCGCAGATCCCGTCGGCCGAGCTGCTGCGGCTCATGGCGCTCCTCAAGAAATCCTTCCTCTTCGCCAAGCGCTTCAACGCCGACAAGGACCTGCGCATGCGCCTCTGGCGCGAGGGGTTCATGAAGCAGCCGCCGAACCTGCTCAAGCAGGAGTCGGGCAGCGCGGCGACGTACGTGGCCATCCTGTTCCGCATGTTCGGCGACACGGCGCCGGACCGCCGCGGCAGCCGCGCCGACGTCGAGGCCGCCCTCGTGCCCCTGTGCCGCGACATCATCCGCGGCTACACCGCGCTCGACGACGAGAGCCAGCACCGCAACATCGTCGCCTGGCGGCCCGTCGTCGTCGACGTCCTCGAGGGCTACGCCGCCTTCCCCCGCGACGCCTTCGCCGCCCACATCCGCAGCTTCTACCCCCTCGTCGTCGAGCTGCTCGGCAAGGACCTCGGGCAGGACCTGCGCGCCGCGCTGTTGCTCGTGCTGAGAAGGGTCGGGGAGGTGGGGCTGGGGATTGAGGGGATGGGCAGCGGCGGCGCTGCTGCTGCTGCTGCTGCCGGTGCCGCTGCTGCCAGTAGTGGGCAAGGGAATGGGAATGGGGCGGCGGCCGCGGCGGCGGACAGCGAGAGGAGGAGCAGCGTGCTGTCTGTGCCATCGGGTCCACGCCACACGCCGAGCATGGACAGCCTGAACGATGATCCCTCAAGGCAGGTCATGGGCAAGGCCTGAGGGGCGTGCCGGCTGTGCCAACCTGGAAAGTTTGAAGGGGAGGAAGGAGAGGGTTCGTTTCATCAGAGGGAGGGAAGCACGGGGTTTGTTTCTTGATGGCGAAGCTTCACAGTATATTGCGCATTCAGTAGACTTTGGATTGCGGTTTTAGAAGGCGAAAAGCTCGCGGCTACAAGCGGGTCATGTATTGTAAACTTCTCATTATTGAATTATTGTTCTTTCCAATGCTTGCCTGCTACATGCCTCTTGATGCTATTGTATGTTCCCATTATTACTCTTGCTTCCCCTGCCACTGCGGGTCCCCCCTGTATGGTGCACTTGGAGGGAGACTGGCAAACCCAATGGACAGGACGAGCGCCAGGGATCGCAGGCCAAGGGCTGAGCATGGAGTTGGGTCCACGTACGGGAGAACTTGGTCATGATAAACCTCTCGCGGCCCAAAAGCCAAGATCAGGAGATCCTCATACCTGGGCGTATCCTGAAGTAAGATCAGAGAGAAGCCATCAGTGGTGGGTTAGGTAATCCGAACGCAGCATGCCTACCCTCCCGGACCAGTGGAAGAACACCAGCTACACGGTTGATCGCCCTTCTTCCCGCGGGCACCTTGGCCGGCCCGGTCCTTCGTAGTCCTTCCCCGCCGCCGGCCTAGAGCTGCGCATACTCAGTTGACCCTCTCACCGCACGGCCAACCTCACGGCGTCTCCCGGCATCACCTCCTGCAGCCACCGCCTCAAGTCGTCCGCCTCCTCCTCGACGGTCCTATCCGGCAGGCTCAACAGGGCCTCCCTCAGCACGTCGTCGCCGGCGGTCGCCTCGGCCAGCAGCGCCCGCAGGGTCTCCACCTTGGCGGGCGAGTCCTCGGTCACGCGCATCAGGCTGACCAGCGCCTCGAAGAAGTCGACCAGGCTGAGGTGCATCAGCACGTCCGCCTTGCGCACCATGCGCAGCGCGGCGAACTGCAGCAGGCCCTCCCCCTCGCCCGGCCGCGGCGGGTCCGAAGACGGCTGCTCGCCCTCGCCCCCTCCCCCGCCCTCCGAGTCATGTTGTCCGTTGGTCAGGTGCACGGGCGTCGGCGGAGTGGTGACGGGCGAGCGGCTGACGGCGCGGAAGTCGATGGATGCGAGCCGCGGCAGGATGCGCAGCACGCGGCCCTGGGCGAGGGACAGCTGGTGGTAATCGCCCGCCGTGTCCGGGTGGCGGCCCGAGATGAGGTCGAGCAGCAGGCCGTAGGTGGCCCTGTCGTTGAATAGCAGCCGCCAGAGCCTGCCTTGTCCGGGGGCTTTCCGTATTACCAGCTCGGTGTGTGCTGCGTCGGTCGGCCGCGTCGTGGGTGGTGGAGGCGGCAGTTCGCAGTCGACGTCGAGGAGGTCGCCAAGGACCTTGCTGCCTTTCTCTCCGACCTCGACGTATGGCGCGGCGAGCCAACGGTGGATGAAAGCGGCAACGAGATGTGTGAGGTTGGACAGCGTGGCTACATCAGCAGGGCGGGCGGCGGCTTTGTGGAAGACGGTCATGGCGAGGATGTTGGGGGCGGGCGCTGGGGAGTCCAGGGCTTGGACGAGCTCATCGGGGGAGGCCAGCTGCAGGACTTCGGTAAAAGAGACGGGACCCAGGAGCTTTATTGTCAAGCTGACAATAGCAGCGGGGTTTTCGTTGTACTGCTTGAGGATGGCCGTCAGGCGGGGGAGGAATCGGGGGATCAAGGGCGGGATGTTGGCCTCTGAGGGAAGGAATGCATGAGCGCAAGAAACACACAAGAACGGCAGTCAGTCAGTGCTCTGGAAACATGCTTACCTGTAAGCTGGAGTTCGACATCGTCAAAGAGCTTCGGGTTCAGCGTCAACGCCGGATCTTGGACAAGGTCATCAAGGTGCTTGTCGAACTCGTCTAGCCCCGTGATCGGCGTTGTTTCCATGTCTGCCGCGTTTCTTCCTATCCTGGGAGCTCCGGGTCGTGAGAGAGGAGAAAAGTCCACAGGGGCACCTAGCAAAAGCGCGGGCCGTCGAGGTATTGTACGGCTCAAAACGAGGTTGGATGAGGTACCAAGGTAACAAGACGGAGTGCAAGGCAACAATAGCAGTCGTCACACCCGCAATACCTCCTGAATTGGAACCTGGCAGAGCTTCTGGTTCGGCGGCGGGGCAGGCAACGCAGTGGTGGGGTCGGGGAAGCGAAGTGGAGCTCGCAGGCACAAGCAGGGGTCCAAGCGGGTCTCTTTGGTGGGGTTCCGCTGCAAGGCTGATGTGGAGGACGCTCTGCCGGAAATTTTGACGTTAACCTGGAATGTTCACTTTCAGTGAGCAAGCATGTCGCATTCGTCACTTGTCAAAGCTCTCCGTAGATTTGCACATCCATCTGAACCTCGCCCACCCCACCAGCACGACGTATTGAGCAGTTCGCCGACCACATCTCGATGCACATCGCCCCCATAATTACCACCGCCACGCTCATGAGGTGACACCAGCAGCTCATTCCCCACCGCAGCCATGTCTGGACGAGGCGGACGAGGAGGGCGAGGCGGGCGAGGCCGCGGCGGGCGCGGTCCGCCAACAAACGGCAGGAGGAGCGTCGCCCAGAACAGCGTGCCCTGGACCATGGACTCCGATATCGTGCTAGATGGCAAGCCCTCCGAGCTCTTCCCTGTAAGTCAAATGTTCATCAACCCCTCGCCGCACCGATCCATGACTCCGTCTGCTGACTGGCCTTGCCCCCAACAGCCGTACGACGTGCCAAAAGCGCCGGCCCTCACCAAGAAGGAAGAAAAGCAGGTGTCCTACTTCCTCCTCTTCCGCGAGCAGTGCCAGGACAGCCCCCTGTACACGCAAGCCCCCGCCCGGACGCAGCCGTTGGGCACGCGACGCACGTACGGCCAGGACCAGCTGAACAAGCGGTACGGCCAGATCTCGAAGGCGACCGTCGACCCGTTCACGGCGGTGCCCACCTACTCGCACAAGTTCCAGAAACCGCCGCGGACGCTGCCCGACCTCGCCTCGCGCCCTTTTGCCAAGGAGTTCTTCCCGCCCGAGCTGCACGCCACGCTAGACGGCGACGACGAGCCGAGCGGCTCGGCGGCCAAGCGGCGGCGGGTGGGCCCGAAGACGCTCGGGCTGTCGAGCATCACGTCATACAAGACGGCGGAGGAGGTCTTCCTTCCGGATGCGCTGCAGCAGCGGCAGCCGCAGAAGGACCAAGCCGGCGGGGCAGACCTTAACAAGGCACTGCAGCTGCTCAATACGGTGGAGAAGCGCCAGGAGGCCGGTGACGAGGAGGCCTTCCTGTCCGGGGAGGACGACGATGACTGGGTGAAGAACAATGGCGAGGACGACGAGGATGCGCCCGCGGACGAGGACGAGCAGTACGAGGACGAGTCGGGCGACGACTACAACGCCGAGGCCTACTTCGACGGGAACCAAGATGACGACGACTACGATGAAGGCGGGGATGACGGGGGCGATTACTTCTAATGTGGAGGGTGGCTATGCGACTCGATCATATAACTAACGAATTAGTACTTTTGCATTGGCTGGCGCATGGAGGGAATTTGGAATAGACGCGAATGGGAGGAGAAAACCTGGCCTGATACGAAGGGGCACATTGCAGGCAAATACAGGCATCCGCCCTCTGGGTATTTTCAAGACCGCTCCCTACTCCGGGACTCGGGTCCTACAGGAGTAGTAATGGTACACAGACGAATCTCAGTCCGTCATCCATCCATTTGATACCACCCTCAGCCCACTCAGCTCCCATGGCCCATGAAGTCCTTCAGCTGCAGCTCGGTGACGCCCTCCTTCACGGTACCCACAGCGCCAGCCACCTTGAGGATGCTCTCCTCAAAGTCCCGCAGCACGGCCGCCAGCTCGACCACCCGCTCGTCCACGCCGCCCTGCGCCGCGTTCTTGTTATTCTGCGCCGCCACGCGCTGCATCTGCTCCAGCATGTTCCCCTGCACGCCGTGCAGGTGCACCTCGATCTCGCCCAGGTTCTTCTCGAACTTCCGCATCATCTCGTCCATCTCGTCCGCCGTCCGCGAGAAGTAGCTGATCAGGTCGGTGTTGCTCTGCTCGCCGGCGGCGACCGCGCCTGAGCCCCCGCCGGCTCCGGTCCCGGCGCCACCACCTCCTCCGCCGCCGCCGACCTGCTGGGCCCTGCTGCTGGACCACAGGCCGGCCTGGTGGTACTGCGTCGGCAGCTTGAGGTTGTCGATGGCGCGGAACGACAGGCGCGCGTGGCCGGCGTCCTGCTTGACCAGCTCGCGCAGCTGGTCGATGGCGACGACGTCGCCGGCCAGCGCGGTGTGCGCGCCCTCCGACTTGCGCGACACGAAGCTGACGTCGGTCGGGATCGCCGCCAGCTGGTCGCCGTGCGACGGCAGGAACGCCTCGATCGCGTCCTTCTCCTTGATGCACTTCTGGATCGCCTCGTCGATCATGGCCAGCTCCTTCTGGATCGACTCCTGCAGGTCGTTGAACCGCGTCGTCGACTTGATGTTGCTGAGGTCGATGCGCACCCCGGGCACGACTTGCTGCTGCCCCGCGGTCGACTGGCCCATGGTCAGGCCCACGGCCGGGGCTTGCTGCTGCTGGGTTTGGGCAGCCGGTTGTTGGCCACTAACGGGAGGGAATGGTAGGTTAGTTCAGGTGAGGCTTGCTAGATAGAGACGGGAGGAGGGAAAAAAGAAAGGATCCTTCGTACAAGAGCCCGCCCCCAGTTGTGGACGCCGCCGCTGGTTTAGTACCAAACATGCCGCCGGTGTTAGTTGTTGAGCCGCCAAAGAGGCCCCCCGTAGTTTGGGGCTGCTGTTGCTGTGTGCTCGAAGTGCCAAACAAGCCCCCCGTTTGTGCCGGCTGTGTTGTCTGCGTCGCTCCGCCAAAAAGGCCACCCGTCTGTGCTGGCTGGCTTGTCGCGCTCCCGAACAGTCCCCCCGTGGTCTGCTGCGGCTGCTGGGCTGTCGTCGACCCGAACAAGCCTCCTGTCTGTTGGGGCTGAGAAGTGGCAGTCGTCGACCCGAACAAGCCTCCTGTCTGTTGGGGCTGAGAGGTGGCAGTCGTCGACCCGAATAAGCCTCCCGTCTGCTGGGGCTGCGAAGTGGTCGTCGTCTGGCCGAACAGGCTGCCGGTCTGCTGGGGCTGCGAAGACGCGGTGCCGAACAAAGAACCCGTTTGCGAGGGCTGGGAAGCGGCGGTCCCGAAGAGTCCACCGCCCGCTGGAGGCTGGCTGGTGTTGGTTCCACTGTTGGAGAGAGTCGAGGCGGATCAGCTCCAGGTTCCTTCCTCCTCTGCGGGTTGAGCCCAATTCATTCAAAACTCGCGACTCACAAGAGATTGGCTGATCCCGTGTTGATGCTCAGCCCGCCAGGGCCGCTGGCGGACCGTGCAAGAGCCATCGCGTCGGCGTTATGCAAGGGATGGCAGGCGGGATCGACTGGAATGCAATTCACGTGGGGGGCGCTTGTTCGTTGCCGTTGCCGATTGTTGCTTTCCCAACAGAATACTGTGTACGGCGTAGTGTACGGCTGCGTCCGGCTTTTGCTGCACGCTCTCCACTGGGTGGGCGACCTTGCAGAAGCTTGACCTTGCAGAAGCTTGGCCCTGGCCGTCACGGTGTCAAGCACTGCAGGGGTCGCGTTGTGACCGCCTGCCAAAACAGGACTCACCTCGGGCGGCAATGCAACGACTTGCCAAGCCTGGCTGGTCTTGCCAGTAACAACCCATTTCAAGTGCGGATGAATTAGTGCAATAACGGCAACAATTGCTTCTGCTGCACCCTTGAGTTTGGTGTAATTGTTTACTCCTTACGTTCAAAAAATGGATATCGACGACGAAGACGATTTTTACGCTCCCGAAGAGCCACAGGCCCCTGCTGCGCAGCCGACTCCCCCCGCACCATCAGCACCCGCGAAGAAGGATGCGAATGACGAGCTCGAAGAGGGCGAGGAGGAAGATGAAGGCGGGGCGATGGACGAGGATGACGACTCGGTGCGTACCGTAGTTCTACTGGCATACATTCGTTCGTATCTGCTGACACAAGATCAGGATATTGACATCATCACCGAGCGCAAGGACGGCTCCAAACCCGCGCCTGCCCCGTGAGCGATTCCGCTGAGACCGGAGAGCGAATGGCCACTAACTGTACCCGTCCAGACAATCACGCTACAGCGAGATCAAAAACATCCCGCAGCGCTCCGCCTCCTCCGACGGGACGACCAAACCGGCCCCGGTAAAACGCGAGTCCCCCCGCCAACAAGCCGCCACCACGGCCGACTACCCGCCCGTGTCCACCTCCAAGATCGACGTCAACGCGATCCCGATCCACAAGCCCTCGGGCAAGCCGATCACACAGGTCAACATCGACGAGGACCTGCCGGCGGACAACGACAAGCCGTGGCGCAAGCCGGGCACCGACCTGTCGGACTACTTCAACTACGGCTTCGACGAGTTCACGTGGGCGCTGTACGCGCAGAAGCAGGAGGCCCTGCGCGCCGAGTACAACCCGGAGGCGATCGCGCAGAGCAACAAGAAGATGATGGAGGACATGACGAACATGATGATGATGAGCGGCATCCCCATGCCCGGCGCCGCGCCGCCGGGCGCTGCGGGCGGGGCCGCCGCCGGGCAGCCGATGCCCGGCATGGAGGGCGTCTCGCCCGAGCTGCAGGCTATGATGCAGCAGATGATGGCCAGCGGCATGGATCCGAGCCAGATGGATATGAGCGCCATGGCCGGCATGTTTGGCGGCGCGGGCGCGGGCGCGGGCGCGGGGCAGGCCGGGCAGGGGCCGGGCTTCGGCGGTGGGTATGGCGGCGCTCAGGGGCAGGGGTATGGGTATGACCAGCAGATGGGAGGTGGTGGCGGTGGGGGAGGACGAGGCGGAAGGGGACGGGGAAGGAGGTGGTAATCTACACTATAGGTCCTGCAGGCTAGACGGATGATGTTTGAGGAGGCCACAATCGATACCCTTGAATCACACGGCAGTGGGAGTCGGTCTATGGTTGCTACCATACAGTGAGACGGCACGGTGGGTGTCTGTCAGCCCGCTCCCCGGACGACCGTAAACTTCCGCTCAAAAACGCAACAAACTCGATAGGCTGGGTATCGTTCGAGTGTCCTTGAACACGCCCTTATGTAGAAGAATCAACAGCTGGCTGGCTCTCTGGGAAAATAGAACAAAGAGACACAGTATCTCCGACGCCATATACATCCCATCCGATATCAGACCCGCGTTCAGCCGTTCAGTGTTTCTTCGCCGCGGCCCGCGCAGCAGCAGCGTCGAGCTCGTCCGGCCCGGGCTCGGCGCCGGCGAGGCTGAGCGCCTCGAGCGCGAACGTGTTGCGCGCCTGCACGGCCGCCATCAGCGGTGTGCTGCCGAAGCAGTCGCGCGCGTCGATCTCCGCGCCGGCCGCGAGCAGCCGCTCGATGGTGCGCATGCGCGCCCGCCCGCGCGCCTCGTCTTCGTCGACGACGTCGTCGTTCTCGCCCGCCCCGCCCGCGCCTGCGCCTGCGCCACCCGCCCCGCGCGGCCCCCCGCCGCTGCCGCTGCCGCCGCCGCCCCGGCCGCGGCCCGCCGGCTGCGCCGACCGCATGCAGCACATGTGCAGCGGCGTCAGGCACCCGCCCTTGGTCGTCGCCAGGAACCCCTTGCGCGCGTCCGCGCCCAGGTCCACCAGCCGGTCGGCCGCGTCGAAGTGGCCCAGCCGGCACGCCTCGCCCAGCGCCGTGATCGCCGAGTAGGGTATGTACATCTTGATGGTCGCGTTGATGTCCGCGCCCAGCGCGAGCAGCTGCGGCACCGTCGAGTCCCACCGGCGGTGCGCGTACGCGTGGTAGAAGGGCGTCAGCGTGTGGTCGTCCCGCACGTCGACGTCGGCCTCGAGCTTGTGGTCCATGATGTAGCGCACCACGTCCACCAGGCCCATGGCCGCCGCGTGGTGCAGCGCCGTCAGTCCGGCGCCGGAAGAGCGCTCGGGCTCCGGGTTGTCGTCGCAGCGGACATGCGACACCATCATGCGGCTGGCCTTGCGAGAGAGAAGCAGCTTTGCGGTGTCGCCGTGCGAGTGGCAGATGGCGACGTGCAGCGGCGACCAGCGCGGAGGCTCGGCGTCTTCCTCCGGGTCTTCGAGGTCGTTCAGGAGGCCGCGGAGCGGCATGCAGGCGCAGAAGCGCGTGGACGAGACATCCAGGGAGGCGCCGTAGTCGAACAGGATCTTGATGATTTCGTTGTGGCCGCCCCGGGCGGCGAGGTGGATGGCGCTGTAGCGGCGCGTCACGGTCGCGGAGCCCGAGGGGGACGGCGTTGACGGCTCGGTTGCCGGAGTCGCCTCGCTGCGCCGCGATTGGTCCTCGTCCAGCGAGGAGACAACGGATTCTCGGTCGGAGACACTGGCGGGGTGCGAGGAGGACTGGTCGGCGCTGCTGGCGGGCGTGCCGGTGTCGGCCGCGCCATCCGCGTCATCACCGTGGGCGGCGGACTGGGAGGACTCGGGAGGCTCGGGGGACCGGGACGGCCCCTTGAGGTCGGATCCACCCCGAGAGTCGTAGTCCCACATGGCCCACGGCTCCTTGGGCCGATCGGCAAGGACAGCGGCCGCGGCCGCAGCGCTGGCACGCTCCCATTCAACTGCCGGCAGATGCTCGATGAACTCGTGGTTAGGGTCGGCGCCAGCGGCAAGCGCCATCCTTAGCGTGGAGACCAAGCCGCGATTCGCGGCCCAGGCAAGCGGCCGTGCATCCCGGCATTGCGCAGCCCGCTTGTAGAGGTAAGGGTTGGCCGTGCTGTACAGCCGCCGGCTCGCCCGCGCGAGGGCGGCCACATCTTCCACGCGGTCGAGGTCCTCGATGACGAAGACGAGCAGTTCGATTGGCAAGGCGGTGAGCGAAGGCGGCGCCATCTCGCAATGCAGCGATGCACCTCGGCGCCGGGCCGTGTGCGGTGAAACTCTGCCCCAGTGATGCAGATGAGTGAGGTGTTCGGGACCAATCGAAGTACGAACGCTACCAAGATCCTGATGGCACGCCCGTCCGGATCTTCTCGCTGGTCTTTCGCGGGGACAACTACAATCAGCTGGGCTGACGAACGGCGGGAGAAAACCAGGGAGCAGCGAACCGGCGGAAGAACGTCTCACCGGTGCATTGATGCAAAGGCCCCCCTGTCAGGCAGCACGGTCCCGGCCTGTCTTGGCGGCGCCACAGAGCAGGATCGCCAGCACCGTCAGGGAGACAAGGGGGAGTAGGTGAGCATCGCCGACGAGAACTTCGTGCCCCGTTGCAATGGAAAAAAATGAACGACGCAATGGAGAAGTGAAAGAAACAATTCGGATGCTTCGCTTGTGTTTTATTCGAAACGCCAGACCGCGAGGCAACTTCAACTGCGGCATGCCATTGTGAAGTGATGTGCCCGTGATGACAGGGGTTTTCCTTCGGTCCCCGCAAAGGGATCGAGAGTGTGACCCTCTCCACAAAAAAAAATCGAAGATCGCAATGGATATGCAAATCTCAAAATGACACACTCCAAGAATACCACCTCAACCCCAACATCTCCTTCCCCGCTCACCCGCCGGCGATCTCTCGAGCGCATCGCATCGCTCACGAATTACCCCGCGCCAACTGCCTACTCGACCAGTGTCTCAATCTGCCGCATCGCAGTCTTGGGCGGCCGTATATACTCGGCAATGCGCTTCGTAAGGCTGGCCTGCCGGCGCAGCGTGCGTGGCGGCGGCGAGGTGTTGCCAAAAGCCGCGTCGGCGCCGTACGCCACCGGCTGGCTGAGATTCTGGGCTGGTTCCGGCAGCCGGCGCGGCTGCGCTTGACGCTGCGGTCGCTGTTGTGGTTGCGGCGCAGGTGAGCTGCGCATCTTCTCCGGTACCTTTTCGGCCCCGACGCTAGCGCTGGCTGTGGCGTACTCGGGGTCCCAGCTCGAGCGTCGTCCGTGGCCGCGGTGGTGTTGCTGCTGGGGTTGATGCGGTTGATGCGTGGGCATGCCTGCGCTGCCGTCGCTAAGCACAAAGCGGCTGCGGCTGTTGCTGCTTCCGGAGCTTCGGTCCACCGACGCCGAGCCCGCCGCGGTTGCGAACTGCCGGTGCGGATCGGGCCTGACGCTCGGAGGGGACCGCTGGCTGATGCTGCGCAGGACCCGCTCGCGCCGCTCCCGGTCCTCTGCCTCGGCGCGCGCGATGAACAGTTCGTAGTCGGACAGCGTTTGCGAAGCCTGGTCGTGGCCCCCTTGCGCTGCGCGGTCCGCTGCCGGAGACCACGCGACAGGCCGGCTGGCGACTGGGACGTGGGCGGCTCCGTTGGCGGCGTGGAATGGCTCCTCGGCGAGCGCATAGGAGTGCCGGCGCACTCGGGGTGTGGAGTCTCGTCGTTGTGGTATCCTGCCGGTCGCCTCGACAGTGTCGTCCTCCACGGGCCACATCGCCGCTGGGAGCCGCTGCCGCGTCGGGCTCAGGGGGGAAACGGCCAGCCGCGAGAAATCGGCGGCAGCATGTTTTGGCTCATAGACGAACCGAGGTTTCGACTCCTCCGCGAGCACTTCGAGAGGTTGTCGTGGTTTTTGCCATGCCTTGAGTCGATCTCGGAAGCTGGCTTTCTTTTTCAGCTGGGGCTGTGGGGTTGCGCTCGGCATTTCCACAGCTGCTGTTGGGGCTGCTGCGAGCTGTTTCAGGCGAGTCTTCTGCGGCTAGGTAGGGTGCTGTGCTTCCAGGCGGCTGCTGCGGTGCTGCAACTGCAGGGGTGCAAGTGCTCGTGAGACTGAACAAAAGACCTTTCGACACAGCAGCACTGCCGGTGCTCCTCCGGGAGTTAAAAGCGTTTGCGAAGGAGACGGTCGATGTCACCCGGAAGGTCTTTGAGGCCGGGTGAAGGGGAGCCACTTATAACCGTGCCGCCGCCCTCCATCTTCGCAGCCTCGCCCTCTGCCAAAGCCAAACCCTAGTTAGCGGGTCCCTCCCCCCTCTGACGTCGTTTGGAGATGTGGGGACCCCAGGGCAGAGGTGTTGTCCCGAGGTGGATCGGGACCCCTGTTTCCCATGCATCGGCCGTCCTCGCCCACATGCAAAATCGTCTTTTGCTGCGGGATGGACGCCGTTCGTAGCGGCTTCAAAATGCTTCGTATGAAAGTCAAACCGAAGTTACCCAACGTCGAAAATTCGTTTCGTGTCTTCTTCTTCTTCTCTTGACTCTGACAAAGTAACTTCAGCTCCTGTCCTTCCGATCTAGCGGTCGAGAGAGCTCGTGACCGGGCACTTCGAGGAAAGGTTAGGCGGCCCTTAGCTAAGGTCAGCCCACCATGGTCGCCGCTCTTCGTTCGTCGTCGCGCTGGCCGACGAATGAGGTGCCGAAAACGGGCCCTAAAGAGTGCGAGTTGGTGTGGGGATTGGGCTGTTTGGTGTTAGTGCGTCAGATGGCACGGCATCAGCTGCCGGTTTACGGGATCACCAAGGACTGGCGCCAAATAGGCGGCTGTCGAGAGTCGAGCTGAGCTCACCTCGGCGGGGCCCCAACAGCCTGTGAACCTGCGGGCATGAACATTGCGAATTTGCGACTCAAAGCAAGCATCTATCCCTTCGGCAAACTAACACAAGGGGAACCACCAGCTGCGGGAAATTGCCGTGTGCAACCCAACGAGGGAGCAAACTCCCTCTGTGCCACGTGCATGAGTTGAGCAACGAAGAAACGCAAGCCCATTTTCTGAGATACGACCAACTTCCGGCGTCATCACGGCGATCGTCGGCTGGTGCATGCTCAGCCCGGCCAGAACGTTGAAATGCGGCTCCATCGTCCGGGACTTGCCCTGGCTTGAGGTTCGGGACAGCGACGTTACCTTCCTATTGAAGACGAAGCCAATCATGCCACAGGCACGTTGTCCGTCACTTCTCTTGGCCGGTCCTTCGCTGTCCGGGGACGGTCGAGAAACGGAGCGGTCATCTCGAGGCTGAGAGCATAGACGGACCTCTTGCTGTGAATGCACATCTCCGCCGGGTGCAGTATCCACGCCCGAAGGGTCAGAACTTTGTGCAACACAACCTTTCAAGCGGGCTGCATCGGTGCAATGAAGCACTCTCCGGTCTCATCAGGCAGTCACTTTCCGCCGGTGGAAGGCTCGATGCTGGGTGGGGCATTGCCGTCAGGGAAAGTGGGGCATCGGGAGTGGTGGGGCGACCCGCGAGATCCAGGGTCCAATCGACTCAATCGCCGGGAAACATTAACTTCAGGGCGATGAGTCTGGTTCACTTCACGCTGCAAAGTCATTGACAGGACTGTGCGCGTTCTGCTTTGTTAATGGCTATTTGACCGTCAACAGTTTTGAAACGGTTCACAGGGGCAATCAGGCCCGTATCCGGAAATCAGCTCTCATCGTCTGTACGGAGTAACTCCTCCGGGCAAATGTCGTCGGGATAAGCTTCCACGATCGGCGCCCTCCAGCAGCCTGAGATCGACACAGAAACTCCCCCTTTGGGCTAGGGCATACCCCGAGCCTGAAGTTGCCAAAAGCCGGGCCTCAGAGTCGCCCATTCCAGCAACCACTGCAACGGCTTGCTGCACCCCTTCGGGCGGGTGGCGGCGGCGATGTGACATGTCTCGCTGGTATACGACCGTTGGTGCAGCGAGTTGGTAAACTGAGACATGACCAACGCCAAGTCGGCCATTATCACCGGAACACTCGGAGACGAGGTCGAATGTGGGAGCATTTCCGTCTCTTGCGGCCGTACAGGCCCTTTTTGCGCAGGTCGATGGCTCCGCCTGGCCCTCAGCAGACTGAATGTGCCTGGATTCACTTCACAGGACAGTCCATGCCCAGCCCTGCGGGTGGTCAGCTGCGTGGACGGCCAATGTCACTCACCGTGGAGGACTAGCCATTCTCCGTTGTGTCTTTGAGGTTTCGCGACAGGCACTGGAGGTGCAGCTAAGGCCCTACCAGTGGGCATGTTCCAGCAGCAGACCGAGACACTGTCCATCGGGTGAGACATTGAAACAAGTTGGACTCGGAAAGCTCTTGCTCCCTCATGCCAAAGAAACAGCGAGGCGGAGCGTCAGCATGTTTGCCCCCTGGATGGACAAGCCCTCCCTTCCGCAAGACGTCCAAGCCTTGTTCATGGTGGTACAAGGAAAGACACTCGTGGTTACACGCTCCTCGGGGGTATCTGCAAGTCTCACACCACAGAGAAGATGGGAGTCGGATTGTAGGACCTGAGACCTGACTTGATATTCTAGACCACGATCGAAGGCCACTTGACCCGAGGCCTGAGGGTTGTCTGACATGTGACTGAACTACTTGTACCTTGCTCACAATCGATTCTTGCTTGTGTTCGACTTCGATCCTGCCTCACGGCATCAGTGTTGAAGTCCTCGTCTGTGCCGGATACTGAAGTGGAAACTGGCGAAGCGCATGGACGACAAGTAGCAAACACAGCCGGCTCATACGCATGTTTCATTGCTACCATAACTAGTCGTCATGCAAGAGAATCACACTATTGAATCAGTGTATCTCCCTCATCCGGACGTGCATACAACAGCCCTTAGGCAGGCTCGACACCGTTCCCCTCGGACCTTTCACCGCTCTCCCTCGTCATCTCCCAGCCTCTTCCCCGGTAGCGCCTGGGCCAGATGCCGCACCGGCCCGGCGCCAAGATGCCGTTGGGATCCAGCGCGTCCTTCAACCGCTCGTTGAACTTCATCAGCGCGCCATCGTTCCAGGAGTACGTTCCAGCCACCTGGTCCATCAGCACCAGGTGCGTCCGGTACTCGCCGTAGCCCTCGCGGGCGGCCTCGTCGACCAGATCGCGCAGGCAGGCCAGCGCGGCCGCCTTGTTCGCCGCATCGTCGCGGTCGAACACGATCTCCACGATCAGGTGCATCTCCCTGAGGCCGACGCAGAAGGCCGGGAAGAAGTCGATGCCGTACTTGTCGTGGAGGCGGCGGCCGAGGGCGAACAGGCGGCGGGCGTCGGCGCCGCGGATCGGGCTGACGGGGCTGAAGGCGATGTGCGCCCCGTTGGGCGCCCAGTTGACCCAGCGCAGCTCGTGGATGTCGGGCACGCCGCGCGCCACCCGGTCGCGCGACCAGAAGTACTCGTCCGCCGGCAGCGTGGCCGGGTCGATCCGCCGCGCCCCCGGGATCCGCCGGAACTCGCGGTCGATCAGCGCCAGCTTGTGCGCCCGGATGTGCGCCGGCCCGTACGCCATCCCGTAGTACGCCCACGCGTGGTCGCCCACCGGCGTCTCCGCCGCCGCCGCGCGGATGACGTCCTGCGGGACCGGGCCCGGCCCCGTGTAGAACTTGCTGCGCGGGTGGCCGGAGGCGGCGATGTATTGGGTGACGTGGCGCACTTGGGCGACGTTCTCGAGGATGTTGGAGATCCGGAGCGGGCGGATGATGTCGATCTGGGCGTTGCTGTTAGTGTCAGGTTGCCGGTGGTGGGTGTTGGGAGGTGGAGGAGGACTGAAGACGAACCAACTGCGCGAGATCATCGTCATTGGGGAATGTGTACATCTGTGAGGAGTTAGGAATTCTGTTTCTCGATACGAAGGGATAGAAAGGCAAGGGACAACTTACGAAAGACTCGTAACCTCCAGGGTTCGGCATCAGTGTCATGCCCATCTTGGTGACTATCCCAAAATTAGACTGCGAGAAGATGCCACTGCACCCCCGTCATGTCAGTCCACTCAGATCCCACAACTCAGCCGCTTCCGACAGGCCACTCACTCGGAATACGGCCCGAACCCGTACGGAAACGCCTGCCACGTGTTATTGTTTGGCAGCGCGCCCATGCCCGTCCGGATGACCTCTCCCGTGGGCAGCACGACCTCCAAGCCGGAGTGGCAGGCCCAGTGGTCGCCGTACGGCGTGTAGCCGACCCCTCGGTCGACCGTGTTGCCGATCACCGACCCGCCGCCGAGGTCGGGCGTGTCGATCCACATGTGCTCCTCCAGGCCGCGCTCCTTGAGCGCCTCATACAGCGCGTAGAACGACACGCCCGGCTCGACGAGGCATGTGTAGTCCTCGGCGTTGATGTCGAGGATTTTGTTCATGCGCCTGCCGAGGTCGACTGTCACGGAGCCGCGGACGCGCGGCGCCGCGCCGCCGTATCCGACTGTTGTGGGGGTCAGCATCGTGGTTTTTCTGAGACCGGAAGGCAGGAGGGGGGGTGGCATGTACGGTTCCGGCCCATCGAGATGGGGAAGATGGGCACGCGGTGCTTGTTGGCCCACAGTACGACCTGCTGCACTTCCTCGGTGCTGCCCGGATAGACGACCGCCGAGGCAACAAATTCCTCCTCGTCGAGGATTGTCATCATGTCGTGCGTGTTGGGGTCTGGGGAGCTTAGAGTCAGACATGCGTGCCCCAGTTCCCTCCCAGGGGAAAGCATTTCTGCGCCGCTTACGTTCCATGTACCTGTCCAGGTGTTAGCAACTGAGCGTACCAAAAATCTTTGAGCCATAAAGCTTAAACCTACCACCCATCTCGGAGAGGCTTGTCGTTGATCTCGACGTTTCCATCTCCAAGCAGTTCCTTCAGCTCGGCCAAGGCCTTGAGGAAGTCGTCTCTCTCGATGCCCTGAGGCACCACTGGCAATCTCTGCCGCTCCTTCTGCGGTTTTGTGCGTCCCTCAAAGATGCCTGCCTTTGCCCGGCGGGCCTTCTCGAGAAGGAACGGGGGGATGCCCGAGTGTGTCCCAGGGAGGGTCGGCACGTCCGACTTGGCTTCTTCTGCGAACGACATATTGCTATCCACAAGGTGCAGCGAACATCGGATATGGAGACGTGCCGATCCTGTAGTGAGAGACGAACCTATCGTCTTAAAAGTGATGGAGCAAGGTGCCGGAAACGCTGAGCCGGCCATCGGTGTCGGTTTTACCCCGCGGCGGTGCTCTGAGTCCCGCTCCCGGGCCCCCTTCTCCGCATTGCTCGGCAGCCACTGTCGTCGCCGAAACATCTCCAATTCAAGCCTCTTCTTGGGGTTATGAACTGTTGCGCTGCCACTAGGGCTAGTCTGGGAATAACCATTCGATTTCCAGGATCTGACTAGCATTTGGCGCGCGGCCTGATCTCTGACCTGCGTGAGTCCTTGCCGGCTTACCATTACACCCAGTTTAGCAAACGAGACAAAGGAGCCCCGAGAACTAGGTTGGCATTCAAAGCCAGTTTCAAAACTTTCGAGTTTTTTTGAAGAATTGACAAGCCAAAGGATAGCAGTGTGGATAATTCCCTCGATTTCAAGTTGGTGATCAGGGAACCTCGTTGCTTCAACATGTCCCTTAACCCAAATTTGGAGACGAGGGGAGTTCTCGAGTTTCCATGGAACCGACGATGAACCGGCATTGGGATTCATGCGGCTTCTGGTTCTCCACTACATGGAACGCTGTCGCGGTTATTCCTCCGTATAGCCATCCGTAGAAGGCACGGGTGCTCCCAGACAACTGCTTTCGGGAATGGAACTGGAAGGGAGTAGAGGATGGCCTCCAGGACCGACATTCACGACGGCAGTTGCAACTTTGGCAATGAGGCGACAATCCTCTCATGGGCCTATCAGGTTGTCGGTTCTGCCCTGCAGTTCCTATGTACAGTCAGTTCGTGGTCTCTCTCAGTGGGTACAGGGTAGAGGGAGACACGGCAGCGTCACGCGCTTGGTTTGACGTCCTGAGGATTGCTCTAGTTATGTTCGACATTGTCTGAGCCCATTTTAGCTCTGGTACTTCTTCACCAACTGAAGCAACGCAGCCGCAACCTCCTTCGGGTTGGTCGCGTTCAGGTAGTGTCCGCCGCCTTCCACGAAAGTGAGCGTGGCCTCCGGCGACGCTGTGAACAACTTGATCTGTTCCACCGGGACTTTGGTGCCAAAAGGGACGTCTTCAGTACCCTGCAAGCCATCGTCAGCACCAGAAAAGGCTGAGGTCAAGTAAGGTCCTCGTGTCGCAAGGATGACGCACCTGGAGCCAGTACACTGGGCAGGTAATATCGCGGAGCCGGCGCAAGAGCCCATCCCGGTCCAGCAGACAGGCCAGCGCCACCTTGAGCTTCTTCCTCCCCTCGTCGCCCCGATACACGCCCTTGAGCGTCTCCGTCCAGAACTGGAGCAGCTCGGGCGTGCCGCTAGACCCGAAGCCGATGCTGCCCACCATGCCGCACCAGACGTCGTCCACCACGAAGTCCGGCGTCGGCGTGCGGCTGCACCACTTGTCGTAGAAGGGCGTCAGCAGCGTCTTGGGGTCCCAGCACCCCTTGCTCCGCGAGTCGGCCGACTCGTAGTCCATCGACGTGCCGAGCAGCACGAGCCCCTGGATGCGGTGCGGGGCCAGCAGCGCCATGCGCGCGACGATCCAGCCGCCCTGGCTCGTCCCGAGCGCGAACGCCTTGTCAATCCCTAGCTTGTCGAGCACCTGCAGCGCCATAACGGCCGAGTCCCAGTAGGTGAAGTGCTCGGTGGCGCAGCGCGTGGCGCCGTGGCCGAGCGGCTCGATGGCGAGCAGGTTGAGCACGTCCGTGAGCGCCGCGTCGGCGAACTGCGCCCGGTAGAGCGACACGGTCGTGCACATCGAGTTGATCAGCACGCAGGTCGGCTTCGCCGGGTCGTACGCGCCACCGGAGAGCGCGTACCCGACGGTGATGCCGCCGAGGTGAGGAACCTCGACGGTCGTGGTGGCTGCCATGCTCGGGGACTGAAGAGTTAGTTGACTTGGAGCTCAAGGGGCGCGGGGAGAGATTGTTTGGGCGATCTTCTTGTCAGGTGGGATGCCGGTGATGTGTGGCGCGGTGGTGAGGGGTGATTGTCCTGCGCAGGAGGAGAAGCAGGGGATGAAGACAAGGGGTAGATCCCGGTCGAGGAGCCCAACACGTGGGGTAGCAACGCCGATTCGGGAACGGCCGTCCCGCTAACTGTTGTGTAACAGGGGGATTGCCCATCGGGGGAAGCTGCCGGTGCCGTTAGTTCGCGGCTATCCTCGGTTCGGTTCCAGTTTGCGTGAGTATATCCCCAGCGTCTCGGCGTCTTCCACTACATCGCATCTCAGACGCCTGTTTTGACGACCGTTA
Source organism: Thermothielavioides terrestris NRRL 8126 (assembly GCF_000226115.1). Classification (NCBI taxonomy): domain Eukaryota; kingdom Fungi; phylum Ascomycota; class Sordariomycetes; order Sordariales; family Chaetomiaceae; genus Thermothielavioides; species Thermothielavioides terrestris. The sequence goes on along the minus strand of NC_016458.1, from coordinate 9,127,249 downwards.
AGCGTCGTCTTCGCCTCCGCCGACAGCTTCACGGTCCTCTTCTTGTACAGCAACACGGACTCCACCTAGACGCTCGCCAGACCGAAGTGGAGCTGCAGAAGCCGACCACGAAGGGCAGCGCGGAGACGTTCTACCGCTTGCCGGACAACCAGCCTAGCTTGAGCGGGACAGAGAACGGCACGGTCGATGCCGACCAGCGGCCGCATCACAGCGGTGGCTATACAGTGACGAGTCGGTCTGGAAAGGGAGACGGAAAGCCCGAGCGTGGACGAGATCCCCTTGCACGCGATTGAGATGCAGACCGACTTCAAAGCGCCTGCGAACGAGCAGCGGCTGCCGGGGCCTGAGCGAGACGGTGGAATCAGCTCAGCGCACTCATTGAGACACATTGCATCCGAGTCAACAAAGAATATTGAAACGCGGGTTCCGCCTGAGAATCTGTGTGTCCATGAAGCAAATAACAGAAACCCGGAAGAGCTTTCTAAGACATCATCATCATCACCATGTGAAGACGTTGATGGGAAATGCAGCCCTCAAAAGTCCTCGAGCTTGTAGACCTCGTACGCAGGCTCCTCGTATGGATGCGCTCTGTGCCAGGGTAAGTTAGGTCAGCCGCTCTACCACCAACCACCACCCCACGCGCCGTGCAAGAAACCAGAACGACAAGCCCATCAAGTAAATAAATAAATAAAAATTAACGCACTTCTTCAGCGCAGCAACCGCCTTGCGCGCCGTCTCCTCGCCAACGCAGAGCGTCTCGACCCTGGCCTCCTCGACGTGCTCCAGCTGGCCAACCTTGCCGATGTGCGGGTTGGCGGCGTCGCCGGGGCGGAACTGGCCGGTGCCGAGCACCGTGAAGCAGCACTCGGTGTAGTTGCCCGCCCCCGGGTAGCGGCCCGCGCCGGTGGCGAAGATGGCCGCCTTGGTCGCCTCCAGCGCCGCCGGCGGGACGTGGTACACGAGCTTGTAGCGCGTGAGGGCGGCTGCGGAGGCCATTTTCTTTAGCTTCTGCGTTCTTAGCCCGTAGGTGTCAAGCGTGGAGAGAATCCAAGGGTCCGAGAGGTGAAGTTGCAGGCCGATGGTGCTTGAGTTGAATGTTTGCAGAAGGTTCTGGTCGTTTATCGGAGGAGATGTGAGATGCGGGAAGGATTCGGGCGGGGCCGTCAGCGGGTAAAAGTGGATGCTGCAGGTCCACTCACAAGCCGCAGCGCGTGCTTACAGGGGTCCACGGGGGTGGATTGCAGCACCTAGCTCAGAGTGCTCAATTCAGAGGCGGGTGTGTGGCTGCCTGCGGTTGTCGTACAGCTGGAGGGCACAGGGGAACTGCGAGCGCAGCCTTACCTATGATCAAGGGATGCCAGATATCGAGGACGACGAAGTAGCCAGATGCAAAAATGAAGGTAGGCCCGGCCTGAGGCGTCTTTGGCCTGGATATAACCAGTCCCTGGCCGTCGTCGGTTACTGCAAAGCTCATGGCGAGGAAGTGAGCCGTATTTTCATGCTAAGCAGATCGACTTGGAGGACGGGGTAACACTCGGGCTGCTGTTCAGTTTAATGCGAATTCAGGCACACTTGCTAGTTGGTGGAGAGGCCATAACATCGTCAATTAGGTACCCGGATTGCTGGTCAATTTCCCCATGAGTCAAATTCAGCACTGTTCCTCCTCAACATGCTACCCAGCCTCAGCTCAGGGAAGGGATTAGACAATCAAATACACCTCGACTGCATTACCCACTGCCTGACCCCCAATTGCCCAACCAATCCCATCCAACCCATCACTCTCAACGCCGACTCACAAGAAGGACAATATCCCAGAGTAAACCAAAGCAACCTCCCTACTTACCAAACCAGCCAAGGCCTCGCCCTCTGCGCCGCCCCCGCCGTAGCCACGCTACTAACAGGCGGCGGCAAGCCCGGCGAGGAGGGCGGGGTCGTCGGCGTAGAGGTGGTACCCGGCGGCGGCGGCGGCGGCGGGTTGCTCCCACCGGGGGCCGTCTCAGTCGGCGACGACGTCTCGGGAGGCGGAGGGGGAGGGGCGGACGGGCTTGAGCTGGAGCTTGAGGTCGAGGTCGAGGTCTCTGGGCAGGTTGTCACGGTTGTGGTCGTGGTTTCGGTCTCGGTGGTGGTGGTTGAGTTGGTGCAGGGCGTGGTTGAGGAGGAGGAAGAGGTTGTGGTGGTGGTGGTATTGGGGCAGCTGCTGGTGCTGGTGTGGGTGTGGTTATGGCTGTGGCTATGGCTGTGGGTGGCTGTGGAGGTGGTCGAGGTTGAGCAAGAGGTCGAGGAGCTGGTCGTGGTGGACGTGTGGCAACCGGTCGCGGTCACGATGCTCCACGACGTCCCGCAGCCAAGACCCGAGCAGTTCTCGTGGCAGGGGAAGGACCTGTACACAGTCGCGGGCGTTTCGGGGCAGCCGCAATGCTGGGTGGCCGTGCTGAGGACCAGGCACAGAGGGTAGCGACAGGTGGTGCACACATCGGCAGTCAAAGTGACGGTTGGACAGCCAGTTGGATGGCTGGGAGGCCCCGTCAGCGTGTGCGAGTGGTGGAACGCTGTTTCATTCCCCGCGACCGGGGCAATGCTGTGCGAGGCTGATCAGCATGGACAGGAGGTGAGACATTCAACAAACTACTTCCGAGTCTGGCTTACACAACAGCTCCAAGAGCAACGAGGACTGCAAGCGAGCGCATATTGGCCATGAACGAGTGGCAAATGGTGCGGAGCGTAACGACTGTGTTTGGAGGAAGTGTTCAGCAAGCTGTTGTCCCTTGACCCCAAGGGCGACTGGGGGTCTTATTCTCCATCCATGCTTGCTTCAACCCAGCATCAGTCCGCACCGGCCAACTCGAGTCCTCTTGGCTCTTGGCCCGGTGGAACTTCCGGGCCGCTTACCAAGTGACAACACAAAGAACTACAATCTCGAAGGGATCAAGGCGGGGTAGCGGCACCAGCCATTGGCCGGCACAACACCAAAATGGCAAGCCGAAACTCGTATCTGGGTGCGCCACACCTCGCTGATTCGTCTCGACGATGCCAGGCTCTTGGCAGTGACGTTATGCAATGGAACGGTGTAAACGAGACCCGGAAAACAGTGTCGTCAGGGTGATGAACTGCATCGCTGCCCACACCATCTTGAGCCGCTGCTTTGCCTTTCCTGGACCCGGATGAGGGGCAAGATCTGCGCTGCTGTTAGCTTGCTTCGCTTGGTTGACCAACAACGTGGCTCTCCCTCCTCCTGGTCGCCCAGAAGAATGTGGTTCGGTGTCAGCTCCGCAAGACGGACGGAGGGAAGGATAATGTGTGGCAGAAGAAACTCAATCTGGGGCCAGGCGCATAGTCCGCGGAGGTGATGGCGGGGAGAGCGACGGCCAGCGTGACATCTCTTTGCATAGGCTGTCTCTGCTTGCCGCCTGCTGGATTGTGCTGTCAAGCATGCGCCTTCATAAAATCAGCCAGCTTCCAGAAGCGCATCATCCCGGATTTCTCCCCGTCTCAATACGAGATATGAATCCCTTGGCTGCATCTGGATTGTCCTCCTTTCTGTTGTTGCCCTGCCACCATCACAAGCCGCGAGCGGGAGAGCTGTTCGGATGAGAACAAGCCCCGCATAGAATCGTGTAAAAGTGCACCTGTGCCGGATGGGGTATTTGTATGCCGGCTAGCCACGGAACTGGTAATGGCCATCAGGTGTCGCTGGGTTAACTCTGAGTAGGGAATGTTCTCGGGGAAGTCCGAGATTGTAGTGGCGTTTTGGGCGTCTGTGGGTGCCGTGCGGACCAGAGTCCGCTGTAGATTGTACGTTAAGCACAACACTCGGTCATACATATCGCAGTCCTGTCGAATGATCTTCCCGGTGCTATTGTCGCTATTGTCCACGTCTTTGCAACAAGAGTGTGCGGGCGGGTGACACTGTGGCGTATGTGTCTGTCAGCCTGTAGACCACAGCTGGTGCCCGATCTAAGCCTTACTTGCCTGTACTTTGCTGCTTCTCCCCTCTTCCGGTCACTCTGTTACTCCTCCTTTTGCTGTAGACGATCTGCAATGGACGAAGACGGGCTCAATCATGCTGCGAATGATTGTCGGGTGAAGCGTCACGTAGGTAGTCAGGTGTTGTGTTGCTTCAGCCTCTTTGTGCATTCCGTCCCAGGAAAAGCACAAGTTGGCAAGGGAACAGTTAGATTGACCTGCTGTGGACACCGATTGATTCGCGCCACACTTGGGATCACTTCTGCTACCTAAGTGTGAACGCAAAACTAACGCCAAACGCAGCACGCGTCACGCGTCACCGCACGCGCCATGCGTTCGCTGCAGATCCCACTGGGACAGCAATCACCGCAACTCGCCGCAACAGTTAGCCTGCGAACTTAGGTTCGCGGCTGGTCTTTCAATGCACAAGGTGCCCTAGGCCGCAATGAGCCCGTGCCCGACAGGGCTCAAGAACAACGACAGTGGCACATCCACACACAGTGAGCCAACAATCATTCCATTCCACTGGATATGCTAACCATACCTGTGATTATCCAGGAGGCCGTGGGCTCAGATCACTCAAAGACCCCTATCCCCGATCTTAACCCGTTCTGCCGCGATTTAGACGACGAATACACGGCTGCTTGGACGCTTATCCAGCTGATCAGCACGATATCACAAAGGAGGTGATGGGAAGAACAGAGGGTCCAGGGCTGGAAGGGTTTTCGACGAAAGCTCCACCTGGACAACTCCCTCGAAATTAGTTTGTGGTCAGGGACTGGCGCACATTTCAGGGGCCTGCTGGAACCACTGTGCGCAAGCGATCAATGGAAGCTCTCGCGATTTGAACACTCAACGGCAATACGTTCAATCGTGGTGTTGACCTGTGTACACTACTACTGGAAGGAAGACTATGGATGAGAGGGCGCCGGTTGGGCTGGACATAGCTGGGTTCCCGAATATCCGGGGCAAGCGGGTCCTGATCATCCCAGCGATCCGGCCCGATGGGCCGGGCCTGACCCAATACCCCGGCTCCGACTGGGCTCGGCGCCGGACGTCATGGCAACCGGGAACGTCTGAGTCGAGTTTGACACTCATCATGGCCAAAAGATACAAGCTGAGGATACCGGTCTTGTTGGAGGTGGCCATGCCATTTGCTCACGAACTTCAGCCCCACAATCCCAGCGTGATGGCTGGCTCGACAGGACGCCGCTGAGACGAAGTTATCAGGAAAGACTAGGCTGTTATTGTGCCCTTCTCCGTATGTTTGTTGTGCTTATCAACATGGTCCTGTTGCTCTCTGGTCTGGCAAGTCTGGTCGTCTCGATGTCCTTTAGGGAGCCAAGTCCCTTTCCCCCAAGCCCCTGTTATCCGAACAACAGAATCCACTCGCTTCTTGGCACAGAAGAGTTGTTGTTCCTTGGAACAGTTTCTTCCCGAATCTGCTTGCTTGCTTGATTCTGGTGCTTGTGACTGTGCTGTTCAGCACTTTGGCAGGCGACTTCTTCTCGTCAAACATGGAGAAAAGCTCTTTGGTGTTGAGGGTAGCCTTTGTCGAGGTTAGCGATCTGCTTTGCACAGAGGAGAACCTGTTGTCTCTTCAGACAATTGACTAGAGGAAGAATCCAACTCCAGTATGCACGCTACCTCTTCGATGTTGATACCAGTGCCGTCTTTGAATCTCCAGTGCCCTGGTCCAACTGTCGACACTCGAGTAGATTGTGTTCAGGACAATCGCGGGGCAACCAGCACAACAATCTTGTTCATCCCAGGCCGGTAAGCTGGTAACGTGCTCCAGAGCGCTGAAGGAACCATGCTGGTTGCAAATCGAGCATGTCTTGAAACTGCCTCAAGCCTTCGCGTGGTCCGGGGAGGCCCGGGTACGTTGTGTTGAACTTGGTTGATTCGAGATGCTTCTTCCTAATCAAGCGAATGAGGAAAGCCTGGAGTAGAATGTGTTGCCATTGCGGACACTCTCTTGGTTGCCACTGTGACTGCTCATTCCAACTTGGTTGTTCAAGTTAGCTGTTCAGGAACTGACTCCCAGACGACAGGACAACAACCATCGCTGACCACAAGACAAACAAGAAAAGGGGTAGTCTTACTGAAGCTGATCAGAGTTTCGGATCGGCATCTGTCTGTCTCTAGACGTGTTGGCACCATCTGGTATGAAAATCGGCCTCCACTTTCTCTCGTCTGAGCCCAAAGTTAGTTGTCTGGGGGAAAAGTCGTTCCCCCAGGAGATGTTTTCCCCCAGGCACGCGTAGGCCCGAGCTCCTGCCTTCTTGCTGGCAGAAAGTTTTGTTTTGAAGCGATCTCAGGGCTCAGCACCCACAGGTATAAATACTTCCTTGCCCTACCTAATTTTCCTCCTCTTCCTCCTCCAACACACAAGATCGATCACCACCAAACAAGCCTTTCTCGATCTTTTCTGAAAACAAGAACAACAATGTCGTGAGTCCACTACTTGGCTTCCCTCTTCGCTTCCCTCCTCGCTTCCCTCTTGGCTGCCTTTCCTCTTGGCTTCTCTTTCTTTCTTGTCGCTAACCTTGGCTGTTCTGCTCCAGTCGCCGCAACGTTCTCGACTTCGCCGACCGTAAGTGACTTCCACCCAGCCGTCTGCCCTCCAACACTCCTGACCGATTCGTACGATACACTGCTGACATTTTCTACACTAGAATTCGTGCCGTTTGTCCCGGTAGCAGTCCAGGCGCACCATCTGGTCAACCATTTGTTGCAGTCGGGCTGTGACTGGGGCCGACTGTACGGAGAGGCTTTGCGAGGTTGGTTCCTCGCCAATCACGGTAGCGATGAAGAGCGGTGGTTCGACGCCATCATCTCTGAGCTGAAGTGGCGGGGTAAGTTGCCTTTTTTTTTTTTTTTCCTATTGTTTTCTTCCAGTATTTCCTCTTTGCCTCATCTCTTCCCTCCCGTCTTCATCTGCCATTCCATCTAGGAAGGAGCAGAAGCTGACCTGAGCTTTGCCCACAGTCGTCGGGGCTGCCCTCGCGGGCATCCAACAGAGAAGGGCGACCCCAAACCGGGAGCAACGTCGTTAGTCTGTTGCCCCGGCCCCTCGCCGGCTTCGGCCGGTGAGGGTGAGCTGTTGGGACACAGGCTGTTGTGAGATTGTTGAGAGGTAAGAAGTCCTTTTGGTTGGTCAGTCACCAGTAATCGTCCGCAGTCTAAACGATTTCTGTACCAGAGGGCCACCGTCGCGTTCAGCCCTCTTGGGGTCGCTCGCAAAACAATAGCGGAGTGCACACTCCATACCGTCCCGCACGATTTGGATCATTCCGGCAGCACGCCGACATCCGCCTCGAACTCGACATACCTAGCCAAGGACACGATAGCAAGACCCCAGCACATTGCGCCGATGAATCAATTCACTGATCCGAACAACACAACCGTGTTCGTCGGCGGACTTTCATCAATCAGATACAAGGTTGCCCGATCGATCGGTAACTCTCGCGTTCGACTGTCCTGGGGCACCCTGGCCCCTCGCTGGCTACGGCTGGCGAGGCTGAGCTATTGGGTGTCCCATCTGTCCAAGGGCATAGACACCGTCAAACAGATCGGCCACAACCCGAACAAAGACGACTCTCACCGAGGTATGTCTTTCCTTGCTCACAGAGCATTGCCTCGCCTCGGTGAACAAAAGGCTCACACCTCTTTCCCAGACGCCGATCCCTGAACCTGAGCCTGTGAGGCCCTGGGAAATTGACCGCGAATTTGTAAGTGATGGAGGCATAACTCGTTTCCGATTGGGAACAAGTCCCTCCCACCGCGTGACCCCAGGATGCTGACCTCCTGCCAAGCCCAAACCTCAGGACGAGGATAAGAGTTTCAATTACGAGCGCAACAAATGGCGCTCATTCGGGTCCAAAGGTGCCAGGGAAGAAATCGAGAAGGCATTGGCCAGAGGCAGCCGAGCACAGTGGAGTGCACACTCCATACCGTTCCGCACAACTTGGATCGTCAGCGCGCCGACATCCGTCTTGAACTCGGCACAGTCAAGGACACAACAACAGATCGGAAACTCGCGCGTTCGACTCTCCTGGGGCACCCTGGCCCCTCGCTAGCCACAGCTGGCGAGGGCGAGCTCTGGGTGTCCCAGCCAAGGACTCGACGGCAAGGCGATTAATCAAATGCAAGGGTACCCAATTGGAAATTCTCGCGTCCGCCTGTCCTGGGGTCGGTCGCAGAATAATAGCGGAGTGCACACTCCATACCGTCCCGCACGACTTGGATCGTCAGCGCGCCGACATCCGTCTTGAACTCAACAGTCAAGGACACGACAACAGATCGGTAGCTCCCGCGTTCATCTTTCCTGGGGCACCCTGGCCCCTCGCTAGCTACGGCTGGCGAGGGCGAGCTATGGGTGTCCCAGTCAACGACTTGACGGCAAGGCGGGTCGACAAGGGCAAACAGATCGCTACCATCCCCACGGCTGAGCTCCTATCGAACGTAGATGCCCAGTCCCTCTCTTTCTTCTTCGGCAGACTGCCGCTCGAACTCCGCCGGCTCATCTACCGCGAGGTCTGGAAGGCCTACCTCAAGCCGCGCCGCGTGTCGCCCTCGGCCCCGGGCACCGACTTGCGCCTCCACATCTACAAGGACCGCTCGGCCGCCACCAGCCTGACCCACACCCGCTGCAAGGTGCACCCGGGCGAGCCCATCCAAGAGGACACCTTCAAATGCAGGGTTACCCAATTGGGAACTCACGCGTTCGCCTATCCTGGGGCAGGTCGGAAGACAGTGATGGCGTCGATCCACTGGTTGTAAGTCTGATCCCCTCCGACAAGGAGAGCAAACAACGCGGTTTGATCCATCCAGCTGACTGGTTTCGACTCACAGCAAGCATCTTCCCGCCTCGTGACTCTCGCTGCCCTCAATCACCCCTCCACCCGGCGATTGGGGCGGAGCCCGGGGCCGGATGACAAAAGCTTGACGGCCGGCGGTCCCCTCAACTTCAGTGTGGGCGCTGTTTCTACCGCCCCGAACATCAATGGTTCTGGGGATGCTGGTTTTGCTGCGACTTCTCAGATGCCGGGGAGTGCACCTCAGAGGACGATGCCATGCTCAACCTGAAAACAACGAGAATGGAACGGCGTCCAGGAGGCTGCAGCTGGGCTGCCCAGATGTCAGCCTCCAGCGAGCCTCCCACCCGACCTACCCTGCAACTGAATCAAAGAAGCGATTGGGGTCGTTCTTCGCACTTGGATCGTTCTTAGCGGCTCGGAGAAAGACAACACCAGAGGCAAAGACTTCGACCAGGCGGGCTTGATAGATCATGGAGGAAGGGGTAAAGGATGGTGGCATGGAGGACAGGGCTTTTGCTGGAGGACCGGAGTATTGGGAGGATTGATTGAGGAGGTTCAAGACGGGATCTGCTGATAAGCCAATTTCGCTGCTCATTCATGGAGCCCTACACTACTCTGCAGCAGACAATAAATCTTGGTGAAGATTTCCGTGGCGTGACCCGAGCTTGAAAGCATTCTAGAACACAACCGCAGTGATCTCTACCGATGCATAGCGTTATCTTGAACCGCGCAGCTGCACGTCAGGACCCAGTTTCCGGGTTGACAAGGTGTTTTGGACTCCGCGAGGGCTGTGATCAGCCTAACTGCCGAAGACTGTTCGTTGACGGAGCATGCACAAGCAGCGTTTATTACAGCCGGAATTGGGTTCATATGTTGCTCCCTTTGCGCTGCGGGGTCGGCATCTAAACGGCCGATCTCGCATCTACACAAAGGTTCAACATGCCCTTGGCCGTTGTTGGGATCACAGCCGGGTTCTTTTCCTCGGGATCTCTGTTTGTGGTGATGCACGGAGCTTGCCTGCTGGTGCCGCGCTAATCAAGCAAGCAATGGCTCGTGTCGCTTCGGCCGCCCTCTTGACAGCGGTTTTTGCCCCAGCAATCGGTAATCGTCTCTTCGTCCTGGCAGGATGCACCACCAACTCCTTCACCACGCCGAGCTGGCTTGTCGAGAACTATGCATCGCAGACGCTGGGCAACTCCACTGTCGCTGCCTTTCAGGCGCTCAATCGGGCCACCAACACCTCGTTGCAGCTGAGATGCCAGGCCTCGAGCAATGCAACCGCGCCAGGAGGATGGCAAAGCTGCTCCGCGCAGAACCGGACAAATTCGGACCTGCCGTTCGTTGCTGCTTTCCAGGCCAGCAATTACACGGCCTACTTCTTCTTCAACGAGACCTGGGCGTGCAGCGATGTGCCGGGCAAGCCGTATGTCTGCTAGATTCTTGATTAGCTCTCTTGCTCCCGCGCTCCCATAGCTTGTCTGTTCCATGGCTGAGTTCGATCGCAGGATGAACTTCACCGCAATCGGCAACAGCTCTGTCCCGATCAGCTGCTCGACTGATCCAAGTTCGGGAACCACATGCAAATCCACAAAACCGTTGCTCGTCAAGGCCGAACTGCTCTCTCCTGTCAAGATCACCCCGGCGTACGTCAGCGGGCCTACGGGACACGACACCAAAGGCTGCACCGCCGACTCGAGGACGCCTGCTTGGGAAGTGGAGGCCACCCAGCTCAACCTCCAAAATGGCACGGGAAAGATCCAAGGGGGCAACGCCTTCGTCATCGTCACCAATGACCACCTCGGCTACACCGCCTCCTGCGGGGGGGTCCTCACGGCTGCTGCTGGGCCTCAGCCGTTGGCGTGCCAGGGCCAAACCGTCTACCAGCGCCCAGCCAGATACCAAGTCGGGACTGTGGTGTTGTTTGAACCCAGCACGTTTGCCCTCACGGTCAACCAGACTTGGTTCTGTGACGACCAAGATCCCTCTCAGCCGTAAGCTCTGCCCCCACCCTTCGGCTCACTCGCCCACCAGCTCATGGCCGGCCGCTAAAGCAAGCCCCCTGATGCCTCAGCTTCGCCATCACCGCAACCGGCACCACCAACCTGACACTCGACTGCCAGACCTTCGAGGGCGGCACGACCTTCTGCACGGGCGGCACCAGCGGCGCGTTCCCGGGCAACGTGACATCGCACACGCTGCTGCAGCCGTACTCGCTCGACGACCCGCTGCCGACCACCGACAGCTGCACGGTCGCCTCGATGCTGTCGCCGGCCTGGTGGCTCGACAACTTCGCGTCCAACACCACGACCAACCACAGCGACGTCGAGACGGTCAGCTTCGCCATGGAGCTGCAGACGAGCGGCCAGCCGACCGGCAACGCCGCCTACATCGCCACCGACGGCGTGCGCTCCTCCAACGGCTCGGCGCCGGCGAACTCGTCGGCCGCGGCCCTGCCGTGGTATCCGTGCAACATCACCTCGGTGGGTGACCCGACGCTGGCGCCGACGAATTGCTCGTTCCGCTATGATATGCCCAGCCGGTTTTTGGGTCTCCAGGTGCAGTGGCAGTGTGCCGATCTGGATGCGCACAGCCCGTGAGTTTTTCTTTGTTTTACTTCGCCTGCCAAGTGCCTACCCTGCTTTACTTGTCTCGACATCCATCTACCTGGGAGGTGCAATCGAGTGGTTTGTGATGGCCGAGAGTAATTAAAGGCGAGCGCTGACTGGCATTTCGGGACATCAGGATCACTTTCAGCGGAGAAGTGCGCACGCTTCTCCCGGAGACGACTTGCGTCACGTCGGGGGGGAACATTCGCTGTGCCGCGCCGGATCCGAAGCCGTGGAGCGCGAATGTCACTTCGTTGACATGGCGACAGTGATGGTGTTGTTGTGCTGCATTCGTCCTCGAGCAAGAGCCAGCCCGCGGCCGGAAATGGCTGCCCAACTTCATGCAAGTGGCCCCATGGACTAACGCCGAGGCCGAGCGGCTGCCGTCGGTGAAGAGGGTCTTTCTCGGCTTTGAAACTGAGCACAGGCAGCTGGAATTGGCAGTGTGGGGTCAAAGATTCAGAACGGTGTGATGTTCTGGACTGGAGTTGTTCCGTCTGACTGCTCGTCCGTCTTGGCTGCTCGTGTTCAATGGTTGTCCATCCCACCCAGACACGCTGCCTTTCAACGCGCTTTCGTCATGGACGACGAATGCCCGTTTGCTGCCGATTACTCAACATGCGGCCCAGATATCCAAGTTGGCCCGCCATCCACGCGTTCTCCCCAGCAACCATGTGTGGCTCTGCACGGAATAAGAGAAAGTGGATGCTTGAATTGACTCTTCGAGGCATGTAACGAGCTTGGCAGCGCCATCTGGTCGTAAGCCTTGTGAACGACAGACCGAAGTCGCATGCCAATGACGTGGACCTGATCAGCATCGAGGATGCCAGATGGAGCATAAAAAATTAAAACTCTTTGGACATCATCCATCCTCTGCTGCTGTAACTTCACCACAGGCATCGACAAACCAAACATCAAGAGCAATTTCGCGCCGACACCCAACCACTTCTCCTACACATATTCGCAATTAATCTCACCTGGTAAACATGCACATCACCGTTGTCCCCGCCTCCCCCAAGACCGGGCAGGCCACCATCCGGAGCCTGCTCGCCGACGCCCGCAACCCCACCGTCAGGGGAGTCTACCGCGACCTGGCCAAAGTGCCGGCCGAGTTCAAGTCGCACCCCCGCTTCGAGGCCGTGCAGGGCAGCGTCGAGGAAGCATCTTCGCTCGACCTCTCCGGCTCCGACGCCGTCCTCAACATCACTCCGCCGCTGTACGTGGAGGAGAGGGACATCGTCGCGCACGCCCGGCTCGTGTCCGAAAACGTCAAGGCGGCGGTCCAGAAGGCTGCGTCGGTCAAGAGGCTGGTCCTGCTGTCCAGCGTGGGCGCGCAGTATGACCACGGCACTGTGGGTCTTTTCCCAGGTCTTCAAGCTGGTTCAGGCTCACTTGTTGGGGCAGGAGAGAGGAGGGCTCACTATCCAAATCTACTAGGGCGAGATCCTGACGAACCACGAGGCCGAGGCGGTCCTCAAGGATGCCGCGCCCGAGGTCGTCTTCGTCCGGTGCAGCTACTTCATGGAGAACTGGGCCCCGGCGGTTGAGACGGTCCGGGACGCCGGCTTCTTCTTCACCACCCTGACACCGCTGGACAATTCCCTGCCGATGGTGTGTCTCCATTGTTCCAGAAACTGGAGGGCGGAACCTTTTTGACTGACAGTCCGCTCAGATCGCCGTCCGAGACATCGGCTCAGCCTGCGCCTCGGAGCTCCTCGGGACAGGCACACCGCTTCCATCCACGCCCTACGTTTTCGAGCTGCACGGGCCGCGAGCATGCACCTCCGTGGACGTGCAAAAGGCGCTCGAGGAGGTGTCGGGCAAGAGCGTCGAGATCCGGCAGATCCCCAAGGCCGGGCTCGCCGAGTTCTATAGCGCTGTGTTCCCGCCTCGGATTGCCCAGCAGTTTGCGGAGATGAATGCGAGCTATCTGGAGGGCGGCATTTTGTACGAGGATCCGCAGCCTACGGGGCGTATCAAGTACGGAAAGACGGAACTGGTGGATGTAGTGAAAGAAATGTATGGGGCTTGACGATGCGGCTGTACTCCGGACGGTTGTTGAGACCATGCCGGCGCCGCAGCGCCCGAGATATGTCTGGATCTCATGGACTTGCGAGTTGAGTGGCCTACGGGCAGGCACTGCTGGGTGTATCGTCACACATTGTCCCAGACGGAGTACATTCGACTGAACTGCTGTTGAGCGGCGGGTGAGGGTCGTAGTGAGGGTTATTCTGTTTTCCAGCAATGAGGGACAACTCACGGTGCCGCCTGTATTGAGGGTAGCTCCAAGATGCCATAGCTCAGATTCCTTTGGGCAGAGAGAAAGTTTGGCGCAGGGGTGGCGATATCGATGGCCCCGGTTTTCTCGACGTCATCGCAGCAGTCCACAACCAAATCAGGAACTGTTTGTGTGCCGTCCTTCGATTTGAGCTGCGTTTTCCATTCCGGAATGAGCATTCTCAAGAGCGCAGGCAGAGGAGGCATCATGAACATCAACAACCCCATCGCTACTGCGACCGTCTGACATCCCGACTGTAACATCTCCATCATTCGAGAAGCACCCTCTGCAACATCTCCCGCCCTTAGCCGACCGCGCCTTGGCCCTCATCCAGACACCAGTTTACGACTTATAGTCCTCAATCGTGAAGATCGAAAGTTAGGCTGAGGCAAATGCTCCTTCACCATGGCGTCTGCAGGCCTCCTTCAGTCCTTCCTGGCGGCCATCCAAGCCAGCCTCTCGGTGCTTCTCGTCATGTTCTACGGCTGCATCGCGGCGCACTCGAGGCTGATCGACCGCGCCAACACCAAGCCCATTTCCAAAATATGCGTCCGCATATTCCTACCGGCCCTCCTCATCACCAAGGTCGGATCTGAACTCCACGGGGAGAGCGCCGGCCGCTACCTCGTGATTCTTGCCTGGGCCGTCGTCTGCCATGTCGTCTCATTCTCGGCCGGCATCCTGGGTCACCTTGGCCTGGGCATGCCCGATTGGACCACGGTGGCCATCCTGATCAACAACACAACAAGCTACCCGCTGCTCCTCGTGACGGCCCTCGAGGACACCGGCATCCTAGGCCCGCTGATAGTCGCCGACGAGAGCACCAAGGACGCCATCGAGCGGGCCAAGTCCTACTTCCTCGTCTTCTCCACCGTCTCCAACTGCATCACCTTCGCCGTGGGTCCGCGCCTCATCGACTCCGAGCACGCTCCAGAGCCGGAAGAGGAAGAGGAAGACAAGGCCGTCAATGGCCATGCCCAGGAGAACAATCACACCCCAACGCCGGACGTCGAAGCAGCCAACGAGCAGACTCGACTCCTCAGCTCCCAGCTGCCCAACTCATTCCCCTCGCCGGCCCCCTCCAGAAGGAACTCTTTCTTTGGCACTCGTCCGAGGGACCCCCAGCAGCTGGCGCCGAAGCCGGACCGTCGACGCTCATGGTTCGTGCCCCGTCAGCGATGGTACCACCTGTCGCCGCGGACCAAGTGGTGGCTGCTCTTCGTCACCGACTTTTTCAACGCGCCGCTGCTCGGCGCCATCGTCGGCGCCATCATCGGCCTGGTTCCCGTCTTGCACCGGGTCTTCTTCAACAGCTCCGACGACGGCGGCATCTTCACCGCCTGGCTGACCGCGTCCCTCAAGACGGTCGGCGGCCTCTTCGTCTCGCTGCCCGTCGTCGTCGCCGGCGTCACCCTCTGCTGCGCGACCAAGGAGGCCGTGCGCAACCACGAGAGCATCGTGAGCATGCCGTGGGGCACAGTACTCTACATCCTGCTCGTGCGCTTCATCGCCTGGCCCGCCCTCTCCATCGGCTGCGTCTACGTGCTGGCCACCAGGACCGGCATGCTCGGCTCGGATCCCATCCTCTGGTTCTGCCTCATGATGATGCCTGCCGGTCCCAGCGCCATGAAGTTGATCACCCTGGTGCAGGTCGCCGAGGGTTCGAAGGACGATGAAGTGCATATTTTGAGGCTTCTGACGGTCAGCTAGACCCGGGCGCTCTTACTCTGAATGCTGGCTAACGAGCATTAACAGATGTCATACATTATCTCCCCAGTGCTGTCGCTCACTGTTGCTGGGAGCCTGCTTGCCAGCCAGGCTGCCATAAAGAGCTGAAGAAGATTCGCGATGCCAGTAACTACAGAGTTAATCTCAGCACTCTCGTAGGGAGTCATTGAGAGTGGTCAGGAGCCACCCGTAACCGTTTCATACCTCCTTGCATTCTGGTGGGAATGCAACCATAAGTCCAGTCCGCCCGGGCTGTTGACCTTTGACTGAGCGGTCGCATCACCCGTCTCCCCCCCCCCCCCCCCCCCCCCACCACCACCACCAGCAGGAGCAGTTGGGTTTGGCCCGGCGGAGGAGGGGGCGCTGCTGGTGATTGGGGCTGGGTACCGCGAGCTGGGCCAGGCCGCGGCGGTGGGGTTGTTCAGTGCCGGATTTGCGCTCGAGGTGTTGGCGGACTGGCAGCTGGCAGAGTTCAAGAAGAGAGCCGAAAGCCAGGGGAAGATGTGCAGAGAAGGGGTATGGGGATCGTCCGGCATCCAAAGTAAGGCAGCTCCTTCTTCTGGGCTTGTCGAGCTTCCCAGTGCAAACCGGGCTGAGACAGCTGACGCCGATGGCAGCTACCTGGGCGACGTCCTCGTGCATCTGTCGTTTCCCTTGTTCCTCTACGCCAACGGCATGCTCCCGCCGATCGCGCTGCTGGGGCCGCTGACGAATTATGTCCCCCTGCGCTGCGTGGGCGGTGGCAAGGAGAGCGAGGAGTCGCAGGCGCGGCGGTGCAGCGCCGCGGACGTGGCGAGGAAGATCGAGTTTGGTTCCTGCCGCCGCGACAGGAACACGTTCTGGCTGGATGCGAGCCGGGTCTACGACAAATGGGCTTGGATTGTCGTGGGCTGCGGTGTTGCGAGTGCCGCGGTCGAGAAGCTCATCCGGAAAGTGTTCCAAGGGTAGCCGCCGTGAGATTGCTTCGAGGGTTGCGAACCACTGAAACTGGTGCCAGATTCAGAGTTGGAACGAGATGATATGAGGTAACTACTTGTGGAAACAACCGGGTGGGTTGAAGGGGCGCAGTGTGTGCGACGGGTGCTCTTGGAGGATTCAATGGCAACCCCGTAGGTCGAGAAGCTACGCGGTACCTTCGCCGGTGGAGTTGAATATGTGTTCCAAACTCTAGCAAACCCGCCGTCAAACGATGAGCCTGCGGCTATCTCTCTAGCTCACGCCTTGCCAAGCTGCTCGGTCAAGATCTCCTCAACCGTGGTGAACTTGTAGTCAGGAAAGATGCGGTTCCACTCGTCCGAGACGGGAGCGGTCCCGTTGGCCACGTTAAGAAGGATGCCGCGCAGCAACAGCTTGGCATACACTTCCCTCTCGGCCTCCGACACAGGGAAGTGGTCCAAGGTGGGCAGCCATGACGTCTTCAGAACACCCGCCTTGACCTCCTCGACGTCGAGTGTTTCGACCTGATACGGTTTGCCTGCGGGTGGTCCAGGTCAGCAAGTTTCGGCCCGCTACCTAGTTTCATGTGTCAAGTAAGGGTTGATTATGCAGTTTCGGTACGTACCCCTGACCTTCTCGCCAATGGCGATCTCTTCGGCAATGGACACGGTGTTGCCGTTGATGCCGCCGACCCTGGGCCACTCGCCCTCGTAGTCGATCGCCTTCACCACGATGTTGACCAGGTCGTGGATCGCCGTGTAGCTGATTCTGTTGTTCGGGTCGCCCGCGACCCGGGCCCGCAGGCGCTCGTGATCGACCAAAACGGCGGGCACCGCAGCGGTCGGGATGTGCTTGGTCGTCTTCCGGCTGCCGACGATGTAGTTGAGGAACCAGCCGGGCTGGAAGAGGGTGTACTCGATCACTTTCTTCTCCCTGTTCTTCTCCTCCAAGTACTTGCGAATCTCGAGCTTGTTGTTGTACCAATCGAGATCGGTGAGATCAGAGCTGCGGCGTCCTCAGCGATCAGCGCCCTTCTTTCGCCTGGTCAGGCTGGTCTCCGATCTAGCAGACTATGCACCGGTATCTAACTGGCTTACCCTGCCCACTCGCTGGGGGCAATCCGCTTGACCCCAGCCTCGATGGCGGCGTCGATCAGCGCCTTCTGGGACTTGTTGTCCGTGTCCAGATGGGCCGCGATGAATGACAGAACGGTGTGCACCCCTTCGAGAGTCTTCACAAGGCCTTTGCGGTCTTCGTAGTCAACCTTGACCCAGGTGGTACCCGGGATGAGCTGCTCAGGGGTAGCATCCTGGCCGAGGTCAGCGGATATGTATGGGGGAGTTTTTGAGTGCAAAGACTGGAGCTGACAAGCGGTGCTTGTTCATACCTTCCGCGCCAGCAAGAGGATGTCGTGTTTTCCTGTGGCAACCAGACCGTCTATGATTTCATGGGCGACCTCTACCGTCAGGCCAAGTTGTGTCAGTGCTGAACGCCCGAGTCTGTCATGAACAGTGAGCAAACTCACGGCCGGGGCCGGCAACGGCGATTTTGACCATTCTGGTAGTGAAGGCAAGATGCGGGATGCACGCAAGTCACCGACGGAGCACACGGTCCAATTTGAGCAGCCTCATCTGCAGCGGACGCACTCGTTCGAGACTACTTATGCTCCTTCTCTCTGCCACGTCGAAGGACCAAGCAACACTGCATTACTAAGACAGCATCAACAAGAAGCGGGGGGAAACGGGGCCGCGATTCCTCCAACGGGATGGCGGTGCAATATGTCGGGGGCCAGAGAGGCTGCTGACCAATGAAGGAGGCTGCGGGTGTGTCCCAGGAGGATCACACTGCAATGGCGTAATCCTGGCGCGCTATGGTCGTTTAGTGTAAAGAATGCTCGCGATAACAGCGCCGCCGTTGTATCTGCTGCTTGGACCCCGGCAGGTCCACGTTGGTGACCCAGGGGGTTGGTCGCGTCTACTTATTAATCAATCAGACTGGCAGGCCGAGCTGAATGACGGATCCCAAGATCCAAGATCAGAAACGGAAAAGTCTCCGAAACACGCTGGACCGGAGCTCCGCGATGTAAGTATTGCCCCGACGGACAGGCATATGATTTGGGGGCTGATTACAAATGACTCCTAGTCCCCTAGTCTCCTATTCTTCCTGTGGCCATACGTTCCAGCCAAACGTGTCCTTCATGTCGACGAAGCGGACGTGGCGGCCGCGGGCGACGTCCTCGATGGCGTTGAAGTCGACGTCGGACAGCTCAGGCACCTGGAAGTTGCTCTCGATGCGGCTGGGCGTCGAGCTCTTGGGCAGCACGACGTAGCCGCGGCGCAGCCCCCAGGCGAGCAGCACCTGGGCGAGGTTGTGCCCGCTGCGCTTGGCCACCTCGTTGAGCGTGGGGTTCTCGCGCACGCGCTCGCCCGTCGACGGCACCTGGTTCTGCGACCCCAGCGGCGAGTAGGCGGCCGGCATGATCTGGTGATCGAAGCAGAACTGGACCAGCTCCGTGTTGGGCAGGAACGGGTGGATCTCTATCTGGTTGACGGCCGGCTTGATGCGCGCGAACGAGAGCAGCTGCTCCAGGCCCGCGATCGTCCAGTTGGACACGCCGATGGCCCGCGCCTTGCCGCTGTCGGCCAGCTCCTCCATCGCCCGCCACGTCGGCTCCGGGTTCTCCGTCAACTCCTTGTTGATGACATACTTGCCGTCGGGCCCGATCTTGACCGTGCGGTCGTCGTTCCTCTCGGCCGCGATCGGCCAGTGCACCAGGAAGAGGTCGACGTAGTCGACGCGCAGCTTGGCGCACGAGTCCTGCAGACTCCACTTGACGTCCTCGGGCTCGTGCAGGTGGTTCCAGACCTTGGTGCAGATGAAGATGTCCTCGCGCTTCACCGTCGGGTTCTTGGCGAGGAAGTCGCGCAGCGCGTCGCCCACCTCGTCCTCGTTGCGGTAGAACCACGCGCAGTCGAGATGGCGGTAGCCGACCTCGAGCGCCTTGGACACGGCAGCGTATGTCTCCCCCTTGGCGCCCTCGTTGGCAAAGGTGCCGAATCCGATGGCGGGGATTTTGACGCCGTTGTTGAGCGTGTAAGTCTTGGAGGAAACCATGCCGGCGGCCGTCTTCTAGGACCCAAACTGCCTCGGGGATGCTGACCAGTTTAGGGTCGGGTTTAAGGTTGCTGCAGGCGGGTACGCTCCAACAGTCTGACGCCGGGTTATTGGGACTGGACGACGGCAGCACGGCAACGGGACTCACCCCTGATGATGAGTCCACTTGTTGGAACCGCTATATAGGCTCAGGAAGATGAAGCTATCACAATATAAGCAATGTATATAACTGGGATCAATCGTGGTGTTGAGGATGTTGTATTATAGGAGAGTTCTCCTGATTAGGAGCCTAGTCTTGGGCGGCAGTTGGGCATCAAGCCGGTAGATCCTAATCTCGGTAGGCTGGCCCGCTACCCTAGGCTAGGCTAGTTCTAATATACCTCTCTAGGTCGAGCCTCCGGCTCTAATCTACCAAATCTAGTAATCTATAAAGCTATTCCTAATACTATGTCCTTCCTAATCTAATAATTCTATAGTATTGAGATCCTTCTACTATCGCTCTAATCTACTAAGTCTTATATACCTACCCTTCTTAATCTTATATATTATATTGTAAACTAAACCCTCTATTTAGTTAAAGCCTTCTTCTAGCCCTATATTTCTTCCTTCTATACCCCTTAGTAGATATAGATCTTAATAAAGGCCTAGATATCTACTAGATTAAGTATTTCTATAAACTTCCTATAGAACTCTAGTTCTAGTACCTTTGTTAGGCTATTGGCTAATATCTAGTTTAAAGGTATATAATCTATATTAACTTTCTTATTCTAGGCTTCTTAATATAGCTAGTAGTTATAAATATCGATATATTTTAGCTTCGTCTATAGTATAGGCATCTTAGCGTTAATTAGCTAGATTGTCTATTTATTATTGTATTAGATCGATAGGATCTTATTATTTAGATAGATCTTTAATATCTCTAATAAGCGTTAAAGGAATATACCTTCTTTTACTACCTATATAAGTACTAACAACTCTACTTCTATAGTCGATATAGTTACTATATCCTATTTACTAGCTTACTAGGCGATTAGCCTTCTAAATAGGATAATAGTATAACCTTATAAGCTCTTACAATCGATACTATTGTCGACGAAGCTAGTATCGCTAACTATAATTAGGATATCTCCTCCTCCTAGCTAAAGGGCCTAGAACTTTATTTGATAAAGGTATTATAACACTTGATTAGCTATATAATAGTATTCTAGTCCTAGGTTCTAATTAAACTATATAAGCTTAAAGGCTATAAAGGCAATGTCTAGGCGTATATTAATAGCTATATATAGGATTAAGCCAACATTCCTTTAATAAAGCCTAATAGAGCTATAGCTAGCAATATCGTTATATAGGAGTAATTCGCCCTTAGCTATTAAAGTCTTTAGCTCTTCTTCTTCCTAGGCTAACTTTACAATCTTCTCGATATACGCTATCTAGCTAAGTTAAATTAAACGCCTTTTATAATTATAATAAATCTCTATACCTAGGAACTATAAGAGGTTATCTCTTTCTATAAGTTTATACTTTTCTTATAGCTAGCTAATCACTTTATTAGCTTAGTATTGATCCTTCTTATAGTAGGCGAAGACAATATTATCTATATAGAAGAAGATAATAATACCTTTGTTTATTATACTATAAGGCTCTTATAGTATAGCCTAGAACCCTAGGTTCCTTAGAATAGCTATCAACTCTTATTGCTAAAGGAGAGGAGACTTCTATAGACTATAGAGTACCTTCTTTAGCTTTAGAATAGTTCTTAGCTTATAATAGCTATATAGCATCTCTATATAGATATCCTTATCAATCTTTACGTTAATAAAGGCATTGACTATATCGAATTACTTTAGTTCTAAGTCAAACCTCGCTATAGTAGCGAGCACTATTCTAAAGGATTATATAGTAAATATAGCTATATAGTTCTTCTTAGTAAACCTCTTCTTTTACTAATCGCTATATACTATTGTCACGGCAAGGCAAAACAAGTGCTAGATGACTCGCAACTGAATTGATCCTCCATTGACGAAGACTTCAAGTCTGAGGAGAGAGAGGAAAACTATCAACATATAGGTGGAAAACTATGCTCAAATACCTTAGGTGGTGTATATAGACAATTTGCAGTAGGGTTGCAATTTGTAGTAGGGCTACAAAGTCTATATATTACAGGGTAAGACGCGGTTCGCCTTATTAGCGCGTTTTTCCTTATTAGTAAGTCAACCCCTCCTTCCTAATCTGGAAGTCGACTCGAATCCTGTAAATCCACCAACTTAGGAGGTTATATAAGTATATAGTCACGTGACAGGTCCGTATACGAGTTATATAACGGTAGTTAGCGTGCTATACTATTATATCACCCCCCTCTTGAAAAAGCGTCGTACTTATACGACAAATACGTTGTAGTCCTCCGCTAGCTATTGGTAATTAGAAGAGTTGGCTTACGAGCCTATTTTTTATAAAGTTTATACAATTGAGTTCTATAGGACTTAGAAATCTGCCTTATAGCCTACTAAGCTATATAAGATGCTATATCTAGGCCAATGGGTATACGAGGGAGCTAGGATAAAATGTTATCCTACGACCTTATAGTAGGTTTATACGTATATACAACGTCTCTTAGATCGAGTTGGATTACATTGTCCTTTAGGTACTAGTAGGTTATTATCTAGGTATTTATTATCGAAGTAATCCTCTTTATAAGCTTTTAGCTATTGTAGCAATCGCCAAAGTGGTCTAGCTATATAGGGGAATTCCTCGTAGAACTCCCAAAGGCGGTATAGTATATTCTTAAAATTAGTAGCGTTGTACTATTTAGGGTCCTTGCCCCAACCGATCTATTAAGCGTAATACTAGAGTTTCCCTTTGAATATTTAGGAAATAAGAATCTTTTCGACTTATTATTCTAATTCGCTATCCACCTTAATCGGTAGCTTAGGCTAGGGCTCCTGACCTAGTAACAGGTTATTCGATACCCTTTAGAGTCGATCTAGGGTAAATACTAGGTATATCTTCTAGGTCTTAGGTAGCTTTAGCTTATAAGAATAACCCTTCTTAGCGATAATTGGAAAAGGCCTAGCGACTAGGTAGTTGAGCTTGTCGCTTAGTCGGTTCGTCTACTAATGGCCCTTTGTAATATAGACCTCTTGACTAACTTTAAATTCTTCTAGCTACTAATACTTATTTGTTTACTACTTTTAAGCTTCCTAGGCTTTCTATATACTTTCCCTAGCAAATTAGATAATAGAATTGATTCTAGAGAGTATCTTCTACACTTTAGTACAATTAAACTTATCTTTAGCGCTATTGAATTCTTAAATATACTTCTACTAATTATAGGTTATCTAGAGGAGTATACTAGTCTCGACCTCGAATAGGGCAAAGCTAGTAGATAAGTAGAGTAAAATAACTTAAGTAAAATTTATTATAGATAGTAATTCTAACCAATTGTCTTAGAAATAGTTAACAAAGGAGTATAGACGCTAGTCGAAGTATTAATTTATAATTTCAGTCTACCTATCTATCTAGGGGTACTCTAAAGAAGAGAGGTGTAGATTAATTCTAAAGATCTTATAGAACTTATCCTAGAATACTAAGATAAACTAAGGGCCTTAGTCTAAAGTGATCGATTCTAGGGCTCTATAGGTATACTAAATATATTAGTAATAGAGTTGTACTATCTCTTTAGCAATAGTAGTCTTATAGTAGGGGAGTAAGTAGCTACGCTTCCCTAGGCGATCTACTACGACGAAGACTTAGTTATAGCCCAACTTATTTTAGAGCATTGTATAGAAGTCTATAGTAACATATTGCCAAGGTCTTGTAAAGACTTCTAAGGGCTTAAAGAGGCCTAGTAGCTTATCGCAAGGTATATAGGAACGTCGGTAGGTTTCATAATTCTTAATAAACCTATCAATGTCTCCTATTTACCTTAGCTAGAAGTATTGTCTCTAGACCAACTTTTATATCTTATTCCTACCTAGATAGGCTATAGAGATCTAGTTATAGATCTTAGCTAATAGGTAGATTTATAGGTAACTATCTAATAGAATTATTAGCCTCCTTCCCTTTAGTAGAAGGCTATTGTCGCTTAGGGTCTAGTTAGTATCATTCTAGTAGGCGAGCTCCTAAAAACTCTCTAGGGCTTCGCTCTCCTAGTTCGCTTTAAGGATAACGTCTACTAGTTTATATTCTTTAAGTCGTCGTAGGTAAGATAGCTCGGATTCGTTGGCTTCGATTTAATAGATTATATACTATAAATTATATTTAGTGAGCTCCTTAGGCGGCAACTCTAGCTCCTCTAGGATCTATAGGTCTAGCTTGCTCTTAGGGAGGACTGTCTAGATATAGTAAACTTCTTAGACTTCCTTCTAGGTAGTGAGCTCCTTGGCCTTGTAGGATAGAGCATCGGCAATGGCGTTCTGCTTACTAGGTTGATAGACGATTTGAAAATCTAAGGTAGAGAGGAGCTTAGCCTATTTGGCTTGTCGTATATTGAGTAGCCTCTTTTATATAAAGTATTGCAATGTATAGTAGTTGGATAAGATGTCGAACTACTATTAGAGGCTAAATAGCATTGGGTACTATTTTTCAATAGTATATACAATAGTAAGGAGCTCCTTGTTGTAGATAGGGTAATTGCTTTCTAGTCTAGATATCGTTCTTAAGAAGAACGCGATAGGGTACTAACTATCGTTGTATTTCTACTAGAAGACTCTAGCTACGACTCTACTAGATATATCAACTTTAATTTAGCTTTCTCTAGTAGGATCGTAGTGTTTAAAGAGTAGGGTGTTGGTCATTTGCCTTTTAAGTTCTTAGAAGGCTTCCTTATACTCTTTAGTCCATTTAAACGGTTTTCCTTTAACGATTAGGCGTTATAGAGGACATATAATCCTTCTATGCTTATAGACAAATTAGCGGTAAAAGTTATAGAATCTAAGAAAGGCTTATACTCCTTATATAGTAGTAGGTTAGTCTTAAGAAACTATTGTCTCGATCTTCTTTAGGTCTATTTAGACGCCTTTAGTACTAACGATGAACCTAAGGAACTTAGTTTCAGTGGTATAGAATTTATAGTTCTTAATGTCTACCTAGAGACCTACTTTATATAGCTTCTAGAGGATAAGTCGTATATATTTATAGTGCTTTTCCTTGTTTTAAGAGTAGATAATTAGGTCATCAATATAGGCGATTATAAATATATCGAGGTATTCGAAGAACTAGGAATTGACGAATCGTTAGAAGGTAGTAGGTCTATTGTATAGGCTAAACGGTAGGACTTTATAGTAGAATTGACTATATTAGGTTTAAAAAGTTGTTAGGTCTTTACTTCTAAGGGCAAGTCGGATTCGATAGAAAGCTTATTGGATATCGATCTTAGTAAAGATTTTAGTATTTCCTAGTTGTTATAAGGTTTCGTCAATATAGGGTAGTGGATAGCGGTCCTTGACGGTAACCTTATTCAAAGCTTAGTAGTCGATATAAAATCTCTAGGTCCTATCTCCTTTAATAGCGAAGAGTATAAGGGAGCTATATAAGGTAGTACTTAGCTCGATAAAACCTTTCTATAGGTTTTTAACTAAGTACTTTTTTATAGTCTTTAGCTAGTCAAGGGTATAAGAGTATAGGGGGCTTACTCGCTAAGGTAGTAGTCTAGTAAGTTTAATCTTATAGTCGTATTTATACCTTAGTAGTATCTCGTTAAATTCCTTTTTCAAAAATATATTAGTAAATTTAGTAAAGTAAAGGTACTTTGTAATCGCTTCTTTGACTTAGGCTTAGACCTTTTTATCCTTGTCGTTAGGGAGTTTACTAGTCTTCTTAGCCTCGATAGCTCGATTAATCTAAACGATTATAATGAACCCTAGTATAGAATTCCCTTGTCGATTTCCCTTAAGGAACATTTTGTCAAAGGCTATAGTAGAGATAACTATAGCTTTAATTAGGTTTTCTAGAATCTATAGTCGCTTACCCTCTTCTGTTTAGGAGGCGGCCTATTCCTCCTCTTTTTTAGGTGTTATAGGTCGAGTATAGGTTCTTAGGGAGATAAATTCCTTTCCCTTCAATGCCTAGTCCATCTTCCGGAGGCTATTGTCCTATATACCTTTGAACGATACCTTCTAAGGGGGTTTCTTAAGAGGTTCAATAAGATTGCTCTTAATAGTATACGTTTTAGAGACTTTAAGTTATATCGATTAGTATAATCCTAGGCTTGTCTTAGGTTATATTGATCGATATATTCTTAGATCTTTAGTAGGTTATACCAATTAGTAAGATTTATTAGGTAAAGGTTTAAAGAGTATTTCTCTATACTTTAATATTTATAGCTATTGTTAAGCCTTCTAACGTTAATTTTAACGCTTTATCGCTTAGTCTCTCTATTTAATATCCTTTTAGTGTTTAGGGTTTAGTACTTTAGAAATAAGGAAGTTGTAAAGAATCTTAAGGATATAATTCTATTCTAGATTATATAGTTTGTCTTTAAACTAGATTAGTCGATATTAACGAATATCTAATAGAATATTATAGTAAACGAGCTACTATTGGCCTAGTAATAGCTAATACTCCTTCCCTATATCGAGGGCTAAGAATAGAGTGTCCTTCTATATTCTTCTATCAATTTAGAGGTCGAGTCTTAGGATTAAGTCGATAGGGTCTATATATTGGCCTTAGAAGTCTTTTATAGAGATCGGAGTCTCGAATAATATCTTTTCAACGTTAAGTTTCTTAGTGATTCGCTTTATATAGGTTCGATTAAGGAAGGTATATCCGTTTACTTTAGAGTCAACGAGTATAGTGATAGTAATGTCAATTCTATTAATAGCTAATATATAGGGGAAGGAGAGGCTTCGACTGCCTATAAACTACTAAAGGTCTATCTAGGTAATCGTTAACCTAATATCTAGCCCTAAGCTAGAGTCTACTTTCCTTAGGGCTCTTAGTTTTCTAATTTAATAGTCTTAGTCTTATTTTCTTTAATCGAGTTCGTCATTTTCTCTAGGTCTACCTCTATCTTCTTAATTATAGCTATAATACGTTTTAGGCATTACGCCTTTATATAACTAGTCTCCTAGCAATAGAAGTACTTACCCTCCTTTTTTAGAGTATTATACTCCTTCTAAAAGAGCCTAGAAGATCCCGATTTAGCCTTGCCTCTACTAGAACTATCTAGCTAAAGGGTCTTTTCTTTCTTCTTTATAGGAGCTGTTCCTCCGTTTAGTTGTCTAAATCTTAGTAAACTAGATTTTCTATCCTTCTAATCTTTCTTAGCTATCTCCTAGAGTAAAGAGAACTAGTGTCTAAGGCGAATAAAGTCGTTAAAGCTAATATTTAGATCGACTAGGTCTTTTACTATTTAGAAATATAGGCTTTAAGAGAGTTGAGTATAGAATTCTTCTTTCTACTCGTCTTTAGGTTTTTTAGACTTAGTAGTAAGGTAGACAAACTTAGTAAGGAACTCGTAGTAGGGTATAGATCTTATCTTTAAGACTATAAAATCGTTCTTTATACAATGGAGTTTGGTAAGATCGGTATAAAATCTATCTAGGAAGTCGAATAACTCGTTAAAATTAGTGATTAGCTCTATTATATCCTCCTTAAGGTAAGGTATAAAAGCCTCTATTACTTTGCTATCGATAAAGGACATTGTATATCTGAATTTCGAGTCCTCTATTAGAAACAATTTATAGTTTCCTTTAATCTTCCGAAGTATAGCTACCTTTTAGACTAAATACTTTAGGTCTTTACTATCGATAAACTTCTTAGGGTTAGCAATCTTTATAGTTTTTATATAGGTCGTAAATTTAGGAGTCTTTTCAGTTATCGGGATTGGACAATCGGGGTTATATAACTTTGTATATATCTCGGTTTACGTCAATTCGATTTAGGTCGAGGATATAGCTTAGCCCTATAGATCGACTATATTAGTAATCTTTTTAAGGAGTTCTATCCTCTCGTCTTCTAATGCTATCTTATCGTATAAGAGTACTTCGACTTAGGTATATAAAGTAGAAAGTTCTTTAGGGTTAGAGATATTGCCTTGTTCTTACTTAAACTACTAAACCCTTGTAAATAGCACTACTATCGAATTAGCTAGTGTATTATAGGTGACTTATAGGGCTATAGCCTATCCAATTACTATATTATGCTATATAATAATTGATCGAATCATCTTAATAAGATTATCGCCTTACAACTAATCGATCTATTTGATACTCAATAGCTAGATCTCCTTAGGAGTAATCGATTTATTATCCTAAAGGAAATAGGCAATAGCAATATACTTGTTCTTAAGCTTTAGATAGCATTTAATTAAATCTATCTTCTATTCCTTAGCTAAATGCTTAATCTAGCTAATTCGATTAAAAAACTTAGGAACAAGATTTATAAGTTTATATTCTTTAATCAAGTCGGCGGTTATTTAGGTTTAAGAGCTAAACGGAGTTAAATCGCTAATCTTTAATCGAATTTAGGTACCTTGGTTATCTTCTACGTTAAACTTATAGAGATCTATCGGATCAATCTTCTAGGTGTTCTAGCCCTATTTAGTAGGCTTAGGAGTATAACCTATATTCTTTATCTCACGAGCCATTATCGGTATTGTACCTCTTTTGGGACTTCTTCTATCGATTAATAGAGTTGAATCGCCTCGACGAGGTAATTATACTGCTTGTCGCTAGTCGATTAGAGGTTGCTTCACTATTAGCAACCTATTGTACATTTGATGGTTTGTCCTCAGTACCAATTAGTTCCTAGCCAACCTATCGTACTACACTGTTAGTAAGTCGAAGGTTTTATCGGAGATTTAGGTTCCCTAGCTAACTAAACTAGTCCTATTAGGAAAGACTATATTAGATATTATATCGCCTTCGTAGGCCTATAGTGGTCAGACTTGAAGTAATATCATAGTAAAGTAAAACAAGTACTGGATGACTCGTAGCTAAATTGATCCTCTATTAACGAAGACTTTAAGTCTAAGGAGAGAGAGGAAAACTATCAATATATAGGTGGAAAACTGTGTTCAAATACCTTAGGTAGTACGTATAGACAATTTATAGTAGGGTTGCAATTTGTAGTAGGGCTACAAAGTCTATATATTGCGGAGTAAGACGTGGTTTGCCTTATTAGCGCGTTTTTCCTTATTGGTAAGTCAACCCCTCCTTCCTAATCCGGAAGTCGACTCGAATCCTATAAATCTACCAACTTAGGAGGTCACGTGAGTATATAGTCACGTGACAGGTCCGTATACGAGTCATATGACGGTGGTCAGCGTGCTATGCTGTCACAACTATAAGCCTTACCTTATATTTAATAAAGTGTCTACTCTTATTAAACTTATAAACGTATACCTATATATAATCTAGGATCTACTTGCTTTAGATCTCCTTATTATAATAGCGAATCTCTTCTTAGAAGCCTATTACTTTATAGCTTCGAAGATAATTATATTCTACCTCTAGAAATAGCTAGCCTAGTAGGTAATCTTTAAATTTAAAGTACTATTGAGGTATAGGCGAGAGTATCGACTAGTAGATAGATCTAAGCTTACCTTCTTTCTATAGGCGATCAACTTCTTTTTAGGAGATTCTTTTAGCACTACTATCTTCCTTTTTAATAGTACTAACTACCTTCTTAGCCTTCTTTTTACTCTTTTAGACAAGTTCTTCTCTCTCTTCTTTTATATAGAGGACCCTCCTTAAAAATCTACGTTTAGTAGCTCTAGGGCCTAATATTTCTATATTGAAAGTAGCCTCCTATAGCTAGAACGCTCCTTTAAAGGCTCTAAGTGAATATAAGCCTAGGAAGATAACTACGATTAAGGCGCTTAGCGAAGTAGGTAGAGGAGTTAGATATTAGAACTCTAGGAAGGTGCCTATGGCGTTGCCTTTTACTATAATAGTATCTAACACTTCTTTAGTAGTAGCTAGGCTCTCTTCTAGTTCTTTAAAGGTTGTTAAAGATATACTAAACGCCTCTATTATATCCTCTTCTTTAGCTATAGATATAATATCGCTATTATCTAGTTAATTAGCATTATTAGCGCCTTTAGTATTAAGCTAGTACTTTAGCTCTTTGAGGTCTATTTAGAGAATGTCCTATACTACTAGCTTTAGATCGCCTAGGTATATCTACTTCTTATTAAAGATTATATTATATATATATACTACTTAGTTAGTAGCTAGGTTCTAGATATAGTATAAAATTCAAGAATTATATCCTATAAGGTTGCTAATCTAAGCTCTTAGTTAGAACTATTTAAAGCGCCTTTCTTTTTTCTTAGCAATATCTATTATAGTAAATACTTTATAACTATAGACCTTTAAATGCCCTTAGTATAGCTTATACTCTAAGGCTCTTAGGCTATCTCTCTTAGTAAGAAAGGTGTAAAAGCGATCTAGTAGCGTTATCTACTCTATTATTAAGGATAGTATCCTATTATAGAGATATACTATAGCCCTTATAACTTCTAGCTATAGTTACCCTAACAACTATATACTAATGGCTATTGTTCTAGCCTTCTCCTTAATTATACCCTCTAAGCATTTAGCGCTTCTATTCTATATAAGCGTATTAGGCATTGAAAGCTCTATTTGGATACCTTGTCTCTTTGCCTAGGTAGTGATAGCGTTCGCCTATATAAATTCGTTGTTATACTCTAAGACCTTAATATATAGCTGATACTGCCTTTCAAGTAGTATAGCAAAGTGTTTAATAGCTACTAGGATACCTAGCGCCTCGCAGTTATATAGATAGTAGTCCTATATTATACCTAAATAGCGATCTATCGCCAATAGTAGATATTTAAAGCGCTATTAGCTTTCCTAGAAAGGGTATAGATCTAGGGCGATCCTATCGCCTAGGCTATAGTTCAATGGCCTAGGAATACGATTAGGCCTACGTTTTGACTTGCCAAGGCTATAGCTATTATATTCGAACATTGGTACACCTTTAATACGCTCTCCTCGCAAATAATTAACAAAGTGTTCAAGGGCCCTTAGGCCTATATAGCTAAGGCGTAGATACTAAGTTATAGTATCTACTACACTCTCTATATAGCGAGCCTAGCGATCAAGCCTCTTCGTTTAAACGGCAAAGGCTATAGGCGTATAGTTTTCGAGTATATATTCAAGGATATATTGTTAAAGCTTCTTTATAATATATCTAAGGAGTATATAATCTTAGCGCCTAAGTAGGTAGTTCAATATACTCTCTAGCCTATTATCCTACTAGATCCCTTATTGATTAAGCTACTTTAACAATACAATGTTATATACGAAGGTTAGGTAGTAAACTACATTGTATAGCGTAAAGACTATAATACCTTTATCGTTCTATAGTTTAACATCTATCTTGCTATATCCTTTAATCTAAATAGGGTACTTACTTGCCTAAATATAGTCATTAGGTATAGCTAACTTAGAAGGCCTTTTGAACCTACTTAGATAGTTAGTAATATAAATAGTTGACCTTAAATCTAGGATTACTAAGTTGATTAGGAGATATCTTTAGCCTATCTAGAATACAACTAGGATTATAGCGAAGCTCGCTATATATTTGCCTATAGCTCTCTACTACTATGTTCTTACAATATACTAATAGCTAAATATTACTATAATATTAGTACCTATATCGAAGGCGTTGCCTATATTAGGGGCAATACCTACTTCAGAGGCAATACCTACTTCGAAGGCATTACCCTCTTCCTAGGTAGTACTCTCTTTAGGAGCAGTACCCTCTTTAGAGGCATTGGCATCTACTATATCCACTTTAGGGACCTTAGGCTCCTTCGTCGAGAGTATAGCTATAGCTCTTTTAAAATAGTTAACTAGTCAATATAATAGCGGATCTTCGCCTATATCGCTCTTTACGTCGTTAGCAAAGCTACTTCTAGACCTCTTTATCTAAAGCCTATTAGCCTTTACTTACAAAGTTGAATCAACTTTTAAATTAGCCTCTATATAAGCCTTAATATATTCTCTAGGTTCCTACCTAGGCGATATACTCTTAGAGTTCAAATAGTAGTATCGCTTAGTTAGATAGAAGTGATCGTAGGTATAGCACTTCCTTAATATATTTAAGGACTTTATAGAGGTACTAGGAGCTATAGATATACTTAGCTTATATTTAAAGTAGGATTAGCTAATTCTAGCTCCCTCCTTATAACTAGTTTAGCGCTTAAAGCAATCCTCCTAATTTTCCAATTGCTTAAGGTCCTTATTTTCTTTCTCTCTAGGGCTATATATTAAGAAGGATCCTTTCTCTATATAGCTAGGCACCTTCTTAAGAAATAGGTATATACCTTTATAGACTTCTATAGCTATATCTTAAAAGGTTAGCTTCTTAAGGATCTCTATTTTACTTATAGTATAGAGGGAAATAAAGCTTAGGAATAGCTTCTCTAGCATAGCTATTAGTTTATTGAACTATAGGCTAAGATCCTTTACTTTACTTATCTTTTAAAGGGAGGCCTTATCTATTAAGTTCTCCTATTTAATAAGCTACCTCTTGAAATTAGCCTCTTTAATATATATATTTCTAAGGTATTTAAGTATATCGAGGTGGATATAAATATATATTTAAAGCTCTATTATTGTAACGTGCTAGCCTTATAGCGTCTGCAGATAAGTGTACAATGTTCTATTCAACTACCTTAAGGAGAGAAAAGGAGAAGTATAGGTTGTGGTACTTGTATATAGAGTTTTGAGGAGCTTGTATATAGGGGCTTGGGCCGACGTTATTCTAGGCGCGAGGCGGGCCCGCTATAGGCCCGCTATAGGCCCGTTATAGGACTGCTATAGATCCTAGGCGTAGCCCTATATACTTAGCCTAGGTATAGCCTAGTCTATAATATACCCCCCTCGCCTAGATAGGGAGTTGGATCAGGGTAGGCGTAGTATAGCGTTGAGCGTAGACTAGGTCTAGTATAGGGTTGGCTATAGCGAATACTGGTGCTTAGTTCGTTGTTTATATAGTCTAGTGCGGCTGCCTGCTAGGTGCTCGCTATTTGGTAATCCTACTGCCTAGCCGTAGATTATTTGTTTATATCGTTCTAGTAGGACATTGATTAGCCCTTTCCCTGCCCTATGCTCTTCTCTATAGTAACTGTACTATATAAGGCGTACTTACTGATTGTATACGACCTAGCCCCCTCTTATACTATTAAAACCCCTTCCTCCCCTATAAACTTTATACCCTATGTTTTCTCCTTGTTTCTACTGTATACCCCTATCCCTCTATTGTATTCTTATCCTCTATCCTCTCTATATATTGGCTCCTCCTACCTCGTCTTCGTCTTATACTCGTTTCTCAACCCTCTTATATATAGCAACGTCTACGTCGTCTATACTATTTTCGTTGTATATTCGTTCTACGCTCTATTGGCAATATCTATTGTTTCTTTGTACAACTATTCTATATCTACAACGCTATTACTTTAACTTTGATATAAATCTAATAAGAACTTATTGTATACCTAGTTTATTCCTATAACTCTTTTTCTTTATATATACTTAGTGTTATAGACCAGGCTATACCTAGGCTAGGTATATGGGGCTACGCCCAGGATCCGTAGCGGCCCCAGGACGGATCCGCGACGGCCCTAGGACGGACCTGTAGTGGGCCCGCCTTGCGCCTAGAATAACGTCGGTCTAAACCTACTTCGCGAGCCCCTAAAAAACTCTATATATAAGGACTGTAGCCTATACTTCTCTTTTTTCCTTCTTTAAAGTAGTTGAATAGAACATCGTACGTTTATCTATAGACGCTATAAGGCCAATACATTATAGTTCAACTACCTTTATATAGATAGAGTAGCTATTACTTTTAGATATAGACGAGAGTAGTACGCTAGGCGTTTCGACGTTAACACTAAGTAAGCTAGACACTACTATAAACAACCTAGACGTCCTATAGGTCCTGGACCTAGATTGGGTCTATAAACACTTCTAACTTTTATAAGAGACGATTGTACGTTAGAATATAACTATTAAGGAACTTCGTATAGCCTAGATTACTATAGCTTAGACTATAAACGCCTCTATAGTAGTAAACGCCTAGGCTTCGACGACTAATACTATAGCTCCAATAGCTCTTTAGATATAGTAGAAGCGTCTCCCTATAGGATAACCCTTCGATAGTAAAAAGGAGCTCTTTATCGCTTAGAGGGCTACAATAGTATATATCTTAGTAGTAGACTAGGACTTTATCGGAGGTCCCTATGACCAATAGGTATTCATTTAGGGGAACCTTAGCTAAAAGGTCTAGGCTAAAGTCGTAGCCTTCTATAAGTTGGGAGGACCTAGCTATAACTACGACCTAGAAGCGTTTCTCGAATATCTTATAATAGTCTATATAGACCTCTATAAGTAGGTTATAGCTTTAACGGAGCTAGATATACTTCGTTAAGGAGATAACGAGCTATTCTCCTCCTTTATTATTCACTTTAAGGCGAAACTATCGAAAGTTAGAGGACTCAATTAGAGCGACGAGGTACAATTTATTAAACTATAACAATGCCTCTCCCTAAAGTTGAAGTATATCGTAGTAGGACGAGGGGTCCTATAGAACGACTATACTATAGCCGTTGCGAAGTACTATGAGATCGCTATCGACCTAGAGGCCCTCCGTCTAGAGGAACGACATTAGCGGTCCTAGGGTAAGTAACCTAGGCCCAATATAGATATAGAGAAGAATATAGATAAAGATATACCAATAACTAGGATCAATATAACCTATATTGCCCTAGCCTAGAGGGGAGCCAATAGGGGTTATAGAGGAAAGTAGTAGTAGAACAGAGGAAAACGAGGTATAAACGCGCTATAGGCGAAGTAGATAAGTAATAAAGTATATATAGCGCGTTAATAGGCTAGAGCCTATATCTGTTGTAGGCGCTAGGGCCACTTTGTAGCTACCTATCCCTTCGCCCTAGCTAAGAGACTAGCTCCTTAGGTCGATATCAACAAGTTAGAGGCTGACTATTATATCCGTCTTAAGACAAGCCTAGACGGAAAACCTCTTGAGCTTCTATAGGGACCTTTGTATAATATACTAAGGGACTATCTCTTAGAGATTCGGAAGTAGGTTGTAGATCTGTTAGATAAAGGATAGATCTAGGTAAGCTTCTTATCGGTAGCCGCCCTAGTCCTCTTTATAAAGAAGCTAGGAGGAGGATAGAGGTTCTATATAAACTACTAAGCTTTAAACAAAATTACTAAGTAGGACTAGTACCCGCTCCCCTTGATTAAAGAGACTCTTTAGTCCCTAGCTAGGGCCAAATGGCTTATAAAACTAGACGTTAGGGCTATATTCCACTATATCTGGATAGCTAAGGGGGACGAGCACCTTATAGCGTTTTATACGAGGTTTAGACTATTCAAATGGCTAGTCTACCCCTTTAGGCTTGTAGGTACTTCTATAACATTTTAGAGATATATTAATAACGCCCTCGGTCTAACGCTAGGAGACTATATAACGGTATATCTTAACGACGTCTTAGTATACTCGAGTAGAAGTCGAAAGGACTATATAAGGAAGGTATACAAGGTCCTTCGAAGATTGAAGGACGTAGGCCTTAACCTAGACCTTAAGAAATGTATATTTATAATAAAGGAAGTTAAGTACCTAGGGTATATCGTAGAGGTAGAGGTCTATGTCCGCCCTAACCCTAAGAAGATCAAAGCTATCCGTAAGTAGGAGGTACCCTATAAGGTCTAAGGAGTATAGAGCTTTCTAGGATTCACTAATTTCTATTGCGACTCTATCCTTAACTTCTTTGAGAAGGCGGCCCTATTAATACGCCTTACCTATAAGAACGTCCCCTTCTACTAAGGCAAAGAGGAGTAGGACGTCTTCAATACGCTTAAAGCTATATTTATATTAGAGCTGATCTTTGCCTAATAGGATTTTAAAAGAGAGACGATCGTAGAAGCGGACTATTCTAATATAGTACTTAGTAGATATTTATCTTAGTAGAGAGAGGATAAGGTTCTTTACTCTATAGCCTACTACTC
Source organism: Thermothielavioides terrestris NRRL 8126 (assembly GCF_000226115.1). NCBI lineage: Eukaryota > Fungi > Ascomycota > Sordariomycetes > Sordariales > Chaetomiaceae > Thermothielavioides > Thermothielavioides terrestris. The sequence continues at coordinate 9,091,800 of NC_016458.1, read as the reverse complement.
TATAAAACTGAGCTTCGTTAAACGTAACTATATTATCTATAATAAAGAGCTATTGGCTATTATCTTATATCTTAAGGCCTAGTCGACGGAGCTTCGAAGTATAGTAGCCCCCTTTACTATCCTAATCGACTATAAGAACCTTAAGTACTTTACTTAGCTATATCCAATTAGTGAATAATAGGCCCAATAAACGGAGACGCTCTCCCTATTTAATTTCGAGCTAAAGTACTAGCTAGGATCCTAGGCCTTACGCCCTAATACGCTCTCTTAGTGTAAATAAGACGAGCCTAAAGATAACTAGTATATCGCCTAGCTACTCCCTCTAATTAAAGTGTACTAGACCAATGTATAGGAGGAGGCTAGGTTGCTTATAGGAGAGACGTTCTTCGAGGACAAGTAGCTTGTAGCCCTATAGGACGAGGGTGTTATCAAAGACGAGCACTACGCTTACTAGCTCTAGGCTATTCGCAATAGAGCTTAGAAGTTTCTAAAGGAGATAAACGTAGTATAAACCTAGATTGTAGACTACTCCCTTAATATATAAGGTATACTTTAGTTTTATAGCCGTCTCTAGCTCCCTATATAGGAGCCTCTAACTACTATAATTATCTAGTAAATCTATAACTTAGCTATATTAGGACACCTAGAGTATAATAGGCTATTTAAAATACTCTAGAGAGATTACTACTAGGACCTTATATCGTTCAATATAAAGCGGTTTATTAAGAACTATAACTAGTGCTATCAGAGTAAGATCTCTTAGTAGCTATGTCAAAGGCTTTTATAACCTCTACCTATCCTTAATCGCTTCTAGAAATAGATCTCTATTAACTTTATAACCGACCTTCCTACAAGAGACAAAGGGGCGCCTAGCTACCTTATAGTGATTACCGACTACCTCTCTAAGTATATATAGCTCGAGGCGATATACTCGATAGGAGTGGAAGAGTATACTCTCTAGTTCTATAACGTATAGTAGCGTTTCTATAGGTTCCCAACTTAAATTATAACCGACTATAGGTTGGACTAGTTGAATAGGTTCTAGACTATACTATATAAGGCGGTAGGGGTAGAGTAGCTCCTATCGACTTCTTACTATCCTTAGATAGATAGGGGAATAGAGTAGGTCAACTAAGAGGTATAGGCTATCCTCTAGATCTTTGTCTCCTTTATATAGTACAACTAGCCTAAACACCTCCTAGCCTATTAGTTTACATTTAACAATAGGGACTTGTCTATAACTAGGGTAAACCTGAACTACCTCCTCTATAGGTTCGATATAAGCCCTATATAACTTATTACAATTTCGATAGCGCCTATAGCGACCTCGGAGAGCTACGTTGCTAAGTTCCTCCGCTATTTAAAGAAGGGAATAGAGTAGACCTAAGCAACTATTGTATATATATAGTAGCGATAGTAGGCGAATATAAACTACTTCTACCGCCTAGCTAAGAGGTTTAAAGTAGGGGACAAGGTATAGCTCTCTTTATATAATATAAAGACAAACCGCTCTAGTAAAAAACTCAACTAGCTAAATACTAAGTATAAGGTAGTTATAGTACCTACCCCCTTAACAATAACGCTCGATATACTAAGTGGTCTATACCCAACCTTCTATATCGATTTAGTTAAACGAGTAGCCTCTAATCTACTCCCTTTGTAGAAAGTTATAGATAAATAGCTAGACTCTGTATAGGTTATATCGAAGGAGGGTGTTCCTTAGTAGAAATATAGAATAGAGGCGATCCTTAAAGCTTAGAACGCTAGGGGAAGGGGAAATAACTACGATATATATATCAAGTAGATAGGTTATAATAAACTAATATAGAAGCCCTTAGAGAACTTCTTAGATACTGTTGTACTCGACGAGTTTAAACGAGAATAGAAAGACGTACGATATAACGATAGGCTAGCGTTGAACCGGAGGAGGAAGGGAAAACGCAATGTTTATATATAGACTACCCTATAAGAAATGACAACGATAAAACGAATATATCTCAATAGCACTACTAGGCGTATAGTCACCTCGATATATCTAGCTATAGCCTTATTACGAAAAAACGATAAAAAAAATATAAGTATAGAGAAGCTTCGACGTACTAACTAGATCTTCTTTCTTAGATATAGGTAGTCCTTCGGCCTTACCCTAGCGTCAATCCTATAGTACTATAGGATATTTAGGCATAAGCTAAGGGGAGGTAAGGTTAATAGCCAATATATTACCTACTTCGAGATCTCTAAAGTAGAGTAGAGGTAGATATTAAAGTTACTACAATTGCTTTAGTCGATAGGTTAGTTCGATAATAGGTCGAGGCATAGGATAAAGCGGGAGTAGGGCTATAGTAGGGGATAGAGCCGTCTCTAGCCCTACTCTATAGCCTCTTTATCTCTAGATAGTACTATATCGCTAATAGGTAGATGCTCGACATCTTCGTTAAACGACGAGAGTATCTCTATAATCGGCTATCTATTAGACTTATTAAGGGTCTAGGGTAGGGGATCAACGTATTCTCGAAGGATATAGGCGAGGTTTTCGAAAAGAGAGGATAGATAGTGCTAAGGATATAGGACGAAGGGAACTAAGGCAATATCGCGCTTAGTAGGAGTTGTACTATAGCCGCTTTACAAAGAGGGGCTAGACTATAGCGAACTTAAAATATAGTCGATAAGACAGTTATTGGTATTAACGACTATTGTAATAGCGTCGACTAGATAGTATATATTGTACTAGTAGGCTTCTTCGTTATTTATTAAACGATAAGTTAGATAGGTAGCTAGCTAGGTAGAGCAGTCTAGGGAGGAGGTAGGTGGATTATAGAGCACTAAAGCCCTATAGTAGCTTAGTATAGTAGAGGAGGCGACTAGGGTCTAGGGGATAGTATAAATCGAGGTCTACTTAATAGTAGACAAAGGGAGTAGTACTAGCTAAGTAGGGATATAATATATCTATACGTTGTTAAAAGTAGTTTAGAAAGACTATATTAGCTTTCGAAATTCGCGTTTAAGGACTATATAGTGAGTAGACTACAAGCTCGTCTTTTTCTAAGCTAGGGTCTCAATAGCCTAGCCTATATTATATACTTTAAGGATTTTCTTTAGACTAGACTAAAGGTAAGGGTTTATTGTCTATAATATAGAGTCCTATTTGTATATAGTATAGGCTTTCTAATATTCTTCGTAGGATTTACTACAACTAAGGGTATATTCGACTTTAGTACTATTAAGAAGGCGAGCAATATACTATATATAGAACTCTCCTTTATTAGGGAATAGTTTATTTTCTTCGTTATCAGAGTCTCCTTCGACAATAAACTCGTCGATCAATAGTTTATTGTTCTTTTAGCGATTGTTTTAGTTCTATAACGTTATAGTTAGCGAGCGACTTAGGTCTATAGCGGAGTCGTCCTAGAAGTATTTATATTATAGTCTTCGTTATTATCGCTACTAGGACGATAGCCTATGCTACTACCTCTAAGAGTAGTGGTAGCAACTAACATTTTAACGTTCCTATATATAAACGTAGTAGGTGAGTTTCGGAACTATATCGCTATCGAGGGGGGGGACGAAGAGACTCTTATAGGAGCTAAGGCGATAATGAGTAGTACGTTCAAAGATGTAGGTAGACGTAAAGTAGGAGTATAAAAGAAAAGAAACGTATATAAGGCGGAATAGGGAGAACAATGTTACTATATAAGAAGGGGGAAGAACAGATTGTAGAGAAGGAAGGGGAGGTGTACGTTGGGTATAGGAAGAAAATATAAGAAAGTCAAGTTATATAGGAGAAGGGGTTTAAATGATAGTAGGTAGGGTTGGATCGTATATAATTAGTAGGTATACTTAGTACAACGTAGTTACAATATATAAATATACAAAGCGAGGAAGGGCCAATTAGTAGCTTGTTAGACGATATAAATAAACAACTCGAGCCTAGGCAATAGGATAGCTATAAGTAGTAAAGCCTTAATAAGCAACTACGCTAGACTACCTTAATAGCGAAGTAGGCGCTATATAACTAGATAGTAGGTACTAGCGTCTATTATGACTAGCGCTACGCTAGACTTGAACTACGTTTGATACGACGTTATATATACTCTAATTCAGCTATTCAATGGGGCGGGGGGGGTATGTTATAGACTGGGCTATACCTAGGCTAGGTATATAGGGCTACGCCTAGGATCTATAGCGGCCTTAGGACAGATCTGTAGTAGCCTTAGGACGGACTTGTAGTAGGCCCGTCTCGCGCCTAGAATAACGTTGGTCCAAACCCACTTCGCGAGCCCCTGAAAAACTCTATATATAGAGACCGTAGCCTGTACTTCTCCTTTTTCCTTCCTTAAGGTAGTTGAATAGAACATTGTACGTTTATCTGTAGACGCTATAAGGCTAGTATATTATACTTAGCTTCCTATTGTTTCCTTTATATATATATTCTATATATATTTTGTCTACTTACTTCGACCTCTATAGTAGCTTTTTAGTCTCTTTATAACGGCGATATATTCTTGAAACTTATCTACTTTGCTTTTATCTATACTTTCTAGAATATTAGCTATAGTTGCTTTGCTTAGTAATAATAGGGAGAGACGTTATCCTAAAGGAGACGACAACTAGGACTATAATATACGTTATCCCTTGTTAAGCCTATTTTAGCCCTAGGTTAGAAGTTAACAATGTCTTAGATAGAATTGTAATAATTGTAACAACTCCTTTCGCTATACTATTGGCGGCTATATTGTCAAAGGCGATTTAGACAATAAGGATAACACCTTTCCTAAAGAGGAAAGGGACATCTATTTAAACTACGTTGAGTGGCTTATATATAGTAACTTTGTTAAATATGTCCAAGGACGTAGAGAGAGCTATATAGAGTATACTAAGTTATATACTAAATGTCGCTAGGATTTAGCACTCTAGGCGACTAACCCCTCCTTATATATTAGCTTAAAACGTCTAATTAAATTCTATATTAACAATAAAGCTATTATAGAGCCTATTTATAAAAAAACTAAAACCGAGCTAGCCTACTACGCTATTTTAAAAGTGCTATTTATTGCCTTTATATATAGCTTCTATAGTACGATTGACGTAGCCCTTATATACCGATCTCTAGTATACTTCGCCTTTACCTTTAACATGCCCTTAGTCACCTTCCCTACACCTTCGACTCTAAGCTAGTAAGGAGCCCTAGTTCTATACTAGGCTCCTTAGGACAATCTCGCTATATAGTACTATAGTCGCTTTGTCGAGTATATAGCGTAGTATCTTAATTCTTCCTAGCGAGAGAATCGGTATATCGTAGAGGCTATCTACACTATAGTATAGTCTTAAGCAACTGTCCTAGAGATGAATTTGTACTTTGTAGAGTATATTATTACGTTTATCTCCCCCTTGTCCATCTATACCCCTCGGGGGTCCTGCCCCCACTATTTACCCTATATACATATATCCTTCTACGACCTATACTATAGACGACGCTTATCCTCCCCTATAGAGGACGTCTTATATACCTATTAAGCGTATATGCTGCCCCTGCCCTATACCCCTTATACGCTTGTTTCGCCCCTATATATACCCGCTTTGCTTATATACCCGTTTAAGGATAAAGAGGAGGACCTACTAGATATAGGACCTATTATAGAGCTAGAGTAGGTAGCGTCGTTTATACGTCTTATTGTCTTTTTATATATAGTTGTATTCTATTTGGTTTTAGGAGGATAATTGGATTTAGGTATATTATAGTTTCTCTATACCTTAGTAGTTATATTTGTCTAAGTTGTTAGTCTTTATAGGGTAGCTTATATATAAATATAACATTTCCTTTTCCTCCTCCGGTTCGACACTAGCCTATTGTTGTACTATACGTCTCTTTATTTCTATTTAAACTCGTTAAGTACAATAGTATCTAAGAAGTTCTCTAAGGGCTCCTACGTCGGTTTATTGTAACCTACCTACTTGACGTATATATTACAGTTGTTCCCCTTCCCCTTTACGTTCTAAGCTTTAAAGATTGCCTTTACCCTATACTCTTGCTAGGGAATACCCTCCTTTGATATAACCTATACAAAGTCTAGTTACTTATCTATAACTTTTTACGAAGGGAGTAGGTCGAAGGCTATTCGTTTAACTAGGTTAATATAGAAGATTAGGTATAGGCTATTTAATATATCGAGCGTCATTGTTAGAGGGGTAGGTACTATAACTACCTTATATTTAGTATTTAGCTAGTTAAGCTTCTTACTAGGGCGGTTTATCTTTATATTATATAGGGAGAGCTATACCTTGTCCTTAATCTAGAACTATTTAGCTAGGCGATAGGAGTGGTTTATATTCGTCTATTGCCACTACTATATATATACGATAGCTGTTTAGGTCTACTCTATTCCTTTCTTTAGATAGTAGAGGAACCTAGTAGTATAGCCTTCTAAGGAGGTTGTAGGCGTTGTCGAGATTGTAATAAGTTGTATAGGACTTATATCGAACCTATAGAGGAGGTAGTTTAGACTTACCTTAGTTATAGACGAGTCCCTATTGTTAAGTACGAATTAGCAAGCTAGGAGATGTTTAGGCTAGTTGTACTATATAAAGGAAACGAAGATCTAGAGGATTGTCTATACCTTTTAATTGACTTACTTTGTCCTTCTATTCGTCTAGGGATAATAAGATATCGATAGGAGCTGTTCTACCTTTATCGCCTTATATAGTATAGTCTAGAACCTATTTAGCTAATTCGATCTATAGTTAGTTATAATTTAAGTTAAGAATCTATAGAAGTGCTACTATATATTATAGAACTAAAGGATATACTCTTCTACTTCTATCGAGTATATCGCTTTAAGCTATATATACTTAGAGAGGTAGTTAGTAATTACTATAAGGTAGCTAGGCGCCCCTTTATCCTTTATAGAGAAGTTGGTTATAAAGTCAATAGAGATCTGTTTCTAAAAGCGATTAGGGATAGGCAAAGGTTGTAAAAGCCTTTGATATAGCTATTGAAAGATCTTGCTCTAGCGGCACTAATTATAGTTCCTAATAAACTACTTTATATTAGACGATATAAGGTCTTAGTAGTAATCTCTCTAAAGTATTTTAAATAGCCTATTGCGCCCTAGGTATCTCGATATAGCTAAGTTATAGATTTACTAAATAATCGTAGTAGTTAGGGGCTTTTATATAGGGAGCTAGAGATAGCTATAGAACTAGAGTACACCTTATATATTAAGGGAGTAGTCTATAATCTAGGTCTATATTATATTTACCTCCTTTAGAAACTTCTAAGCTTTGTTTTAAATGGCTTAGAGCTAGTGAGTATAGTACTTATCTTCGACAATACCTTTATCCTATAGGGTAGCGAGCTATTTGTCTTCGAAGAGCATCTCTTCTATAGGTAACCTAGCCTCTTTCTATATATTAGTCTAATATACTTTGATTAGAGGGAGTAGCTAGGCGATATATTAGCTATCTTTAGGCTTGTCCTATTTATATTAAGAGAGTATATTAGGGTATAAAGCTTAGGATCCTAGCTAGTACTTTAGTTCGAAGTTGAATAGGGAGAACGTCTTTGTCTATTAGGCTTGTCGTTCACTGATTAGACGTAGCTAGGTGAAGTACTTAAGGTTCTTATAGTTGGTTAGGATAGTAAGGGGGGCTACTATACTTTGGAGCTCTATTGACTAGGCTTTAAGATAAGAGATAATAGCTAATAGCTTCTTATTATAGATAGTGTAATTATATTTAGTAGGGCTTAGCTTTGTAGAGTAGTAGGCTATAAGGTAGAGAACCTTGTCCTCTCCCTACTAAGACAAGTACTTGCTAAGTGCTATACTAGAATAGTCTACTTCTACGACTATCTCCCTCTTAGGGTTCTACTAGGTAAGGATTAGCTCTAATATAAATACGGCTTTAAGTGTATCGAAGGCTTTTTATTCCTCTTTACCTTAATAGAATAGGATATTCTTATAGGTAAAGCGTATTAGTAGAGCTATCTTTTTAAAGAAGTTAGGGATAAAGTTGTAATAGAAATTAGTGAATCTTAGGAAGCTCTGTACTTTTTAGACCTTATAGAGCACCTTCTATTTATAGATAGCCTTGATCTTCTTAGGGTTAGGGTAGATATAGACCTTTATCTCTATAATATACTCTAGATATTTAACTTCCTTTACTACGAATATATATTTCTTAAAGTCTAGGTTAAGGCCTATGTCCTTTAGTCTTTAGAGGACTTTATATACCTTCTTTATATAGTCTTTTCGGCTCCTACTTAAGTATACTAAGACATTGTTAAGATATATTATTATATAGTCTCTTAGCGTTGGACCAAGGGCGTTGTTAATATATCTCTAGAACGTTGTAGAAGTATTTATAAGCCTAAAGAGGTAGACTAGCTACTTAAATAGTCTAAACCTTATATAAAACGTTATAAAGTATTTATCTCCCTTAGATATTTAAATATAGTAGAATATAGCCTTAACGTCTAGCTTTATAAGCTATTTAGCCTTAGCTAGGGACTAAAGAGTCTCTTTAATTAAAGGGAATAGGTACTAGTTTTATTTAATAATCTTGTTTAGAGCTTAGTAGTCTATATAAAACCTCTATCCTCTTTTTAGCTTTTTTATAAGAAGGATTAAAGCGGCTACTAATAAGGAGTTTACTTAGATTTATCCCTTATCTAATAGGTCTACGACCTACTTTCGAATCTCTAGGAGGTAGTCCCTTAGTATATTGTATAAGGGTCCTTATAGGAGTTTAAAAGGTTTTCTGTCTAGGCTCGTCTTAAGATAGATATAATGGTTGGCCTCTCTTCGATAAAGGGGTAGGCCGTTTGCCTTCTCTTTGTCGAAGAGGTTGATAAAGTTATATAGCTCCTCCGGTAGAGCGACCTTTAGGTCTAGGTCGGTATTGGGCTAGGAGACGGCCACTCCTAGTATAGTAGTTATCTTATAGATATTAATGACAAGGAATATATCTTATACTCCTTTAGACTTCTTCCTTTATACCCTATAGGCTATACCTATAAATATTGTACCTATAACTAGGGTAGTATTAGTTTCCTTCTATTATAAGGAACATTTATATATCTATAGGCCACTTTATAAATTAATAGTAAAGACCTTATTAGCTAGGTCTAGTACGATCCTATAGTAGTTTATCTAAGGGAGCTCTAATATAATGTTGTAGGCTAGCTTTAAGACTATATAGAATATAGCAATATTGATCTACCTATTAATATCCATTGTAATATAGGCGATATATATAATTTTCTTTATAATTTATACCCCTTTAACTACTATACCTAGGATATAGGGAGTTAATAAGCTTACCTACTCGATCTTTAACTTCTAATATACTCTCTTGCTAATAGCTCTATAGCTTTAGTACCTATTATTCATTTATATATTTATAAAACTAGAGGAGTTTAGGAAAATAGGGATAAGAAAGGGAGGCTTATCTATTTTCTCTCTAATCTCTATAAACTTGTTCTATAAGTAGCTAGGTTCTTTTGGCCTTTATACAAGACTTTGTATAGGGGCTACTCTTTTCTCTCCTCCTCTTTAGAGAGGGAGTCCTCCTCTACCTATTCCTTAGCCTTTAACTTATTGATATCGACCTAAGGAGCTAGTCTCTTAGCTAGAGCAAAGGGATAGGTAGCTACGAAGTGGCCTTAGCGTTTACAACGGATATAGGCTCTAGTCTATTAGCGCGCTATATATACTTCGTTGTTTACTTACTTCGCTTATAGTGTATTTGTACTTCGTTTTCCTCTATTCTATTGCTACTTTCCTTTACAACCTCTATTAGCTCCCCCCTAGGCTAGGGCAGTGTAGGTTATATTGATCTTAGTTATTAGTATATCTCTATTTATATTCTTCTCTACGTCTATATTGGGCTTAGGTCGTTTACCCTAGGACCGCTAATGTCGTTCCTCTAGGTAGAGGGCCTCTAGGTCGGTAGCAATCTTATAGTATTTTATAATAGCTATAGTATAGTCGTTCTATAGGACCCCTTGTCCTATTGCGATATATTTTAACTTTAAAGAGAGGTATTGTTATAGTTTAATAAGTTATACCTTATTATTCTAATTAAGTTCTCTAGCCTTCGATAGCTTTGCTTTAAAGTAAATAATAAAGGAGGAGAATAGCTTATTGTCTCTTTAGCAGAATATATCTAGCTTTGTTAAAGCTATAACCTATTTATAGGGGTCTATATAGACTATTATAAGATATTTAAAAAACGTTTCTAGATTATAGTTATAGCTAGGTCCTTCCAACTTATAGAAGGCTACGACCTTAGCCTAAACCCTCTAGCTAAAGTTCCTTTAAATAAATACCTATTGGTTATAGGGACCTTTAATAAAGTCTTAGTCCGTTACTAGGACATATACTATTATAGCCTTCTAGGTAGTAAAGAGCTTCTTTTTATCGTTGAAGGGTTGTCCTATAGGGAGGCGCTTCCGCTATATCTAGGGGGCTACTAGAGCTATAGCGCTAGTCATTAGAGCTAGAGCATTGGCTACTGTAGAGGCGTTTATAGTTTGAGCTATAGCAATCTAGGTTATATAAAGTTCTTTAATAGTTATATTCTAATATACGATCGTCTTCTATAAGAGTTGGAAGTGTTTATAGACCTAATCTAGGTCTAGGACCTATAGGACACTTAAGTTGTTTATAGTAGTGTTTAGTCCACTTAGTGCTAGCATTGAAACGCTTAGTATACTGCTCTTATCTACATTTAGAAGCAATAGCTGCTCTATCTATATAAAGGTAGTTGAACTGTAATGTGCTAGCCTTATAGCGTCTGTAGATAAGCGTACAATGTTCTATTCAACTACTTTAAAGAGAGAAAAGGAGAAGTATAGGTTGCGGTACTTATATATAGAGTTTTTAGGAGCTTGTGTATAGGGGCTTAGGCCGACGTTATTCCGAGTATAAGGTGGGCTCGCTATGGGCCTACTATAGGCCTGTTATAGGACCGCTGTGGATCTTGGGTGTAGCCCCATATACCTAGCCCAGGTATAGCCTGGTCTATAACAATTATCGTTTTAATAGTCGACTAAACGGTCTTCTTAAAGTTATTATATTATATTTAAAGGTCGATATACTCTATAAAGTAGGTAGACTAGTAGTTGGCTACTACTATAGTAGTTATAAAGGTTAGTATCTAGGTAAAGTAATTAGTCTAACGTTTATAGTCTATATACTTATAGTCTAGATCCTTCTCGACCTATATAATAACGATAACGATATTATTGTTGAACTACTTCTCCCTTTCGTTATAGAGCTTCCTCTAGTAGCCGTTTAATGCCTTAATACTAGGCTACTTTTATAGACCCTTGTTCTTAGAGAGGGTCTAGAAATCTATATCGTTATCCTAGGCTATAGAGGCAGTACTAGGCTACTACTCGCCTATAGTAGATGCTCCTAGATTAGCTAAAGTTCCTACGTTAGCTATAGCTCCTATAGCTATAGCTAGCGTAGAAGCTTATAGTTCGACGATATATTTCTAGAGCTTACGTTAGATATACTCCTAGGCAAGGTTATAGGTATTAGCTAATATAGGCTTTAGAAGTAGCTCTACCTTGCCCTCGAAATAGTTAAGTAGGTCAAGGTACTTAGCCTTATTAACGAACTTACAATTCTAAGCTACCTAGTTATCTAGGCTAGCTAAGATGATATCGATCTTTATATTAGCTTTCAAAGATATAGTAGTTGCTACTAAGCGCTATATATAGGGCTATATACTTAGAGATAGGGCTAGGTTTTCGAGCTAATAAGACTCTTAATTGTTAGAACTACTACGTAGGCTTAGGAAGATAAAGCTATTACAATATAAGTAATGTATATAACTAGGATCAATCGTAGTGTTAAGGATGTTGTATTGTAGGAGAGTTCTCCTGATCAGGAGCCCTGTCTTGGGCGGCAGTTGGGCATTAAGCCGGTGGATCCTAATCTCGGTGGGCCGGCCCGGTGCCCCGGGCTGGGCTGGTTCTGACACCACTCCCTTGGGATGATGCGAGACAAAATCTATCAAGTCTCGGCCGAGCTGCTACTCCCCGCAACGTTTTCCAAAATTCGCGCGGTTCTAGAGGCATCTGGTCCGGGGAGCCGTGCTCCATGCTTCTCGAGACGCGCTTCTTCTGGATCGCTCGAGGGTCCTATCGCAACTTCAGACGTGGTCCCACGTGTGACGTACACTACATTCCAGAGGCATGAGAGGGATCGACTGTGGCTCCACCGCTGCGGGATATCGGCAAGGGCAGTTACCTGGCGCTCCCGAACCCACCTGGCCTAGCTGCAACGGGTTCCGATCGCCAGGGTCCGAGTCATGTCAGCATGCTGGGCCCGTGGTCGGGTACATGTTCCTGCACAATAAGCACCTTATTACAGGGCTGTCGAACCGGCCACCCGTCGCCCCCGAGCAGGAGTATCCCCACTGGCTGCAGCCGAGCGCACCAGCAAGGAAGCCGCCTCGGCGGCACGAAGGCGACACGGCGGTGGACTCGGGCTCCGCCCACGCTCCTTGCTTTCAGATACACGTCTGAGATCTCGGGCTTGCTCAGCTGTTGGAGCCTATGATGACATCGATGCAAGCCCAGGTTCTTCATACCTGCCGACACTGCTTGTTCTGGCCATCGGCTGTGATATGCAGCTCGCCCTGTAACATCACTTAGTACAAGCTTTTTGCATTGGCGATGATCAGCTCTGTCTGACCAAAATGCCTGGCAGAGGCCCCCGCCGAGCACCTCTAAACGAGCGGTGACAACCCAGCTGAGAAGATGTCCCGGCTTTACTAGGTACGGCCGATGCCAAGGAACAACCCTCCCCATCGTCGGGGCTCTCGTGGAAATATCCTTCAAGACGCTACTCCATACTGGCGTCATACTGGAGCTGCCGGTGGGTAACGGGGCTTTCTACGACGCCGCCGCTGCCTAATATGCAGCGCCGGAGGCCACCCACACGAGACGGAGGGCAAGGAAGCACGTCTTTTCAGACGAAATCAGATTGCAGTCTATCAGGCTAGGAAACTTCTGGGAAGCTCGCTCGCGTTCTGTCCCCGGAATATAAAGGCGCTCCATCCCATTTAGGAATCCCCTACTCTGGACATTCTCCTGGTGGATGAACTGCCCTACTCTTTGATATCTCTTGTATTGAATATCTGGAGCATTCGTTTTTGCAACACGGTCAGCAAGCATGTCGAAGCCGGGGTTCGAAGACATTGATTTTGGTGCTCCGCCGCCCAAGCAGCACCAGATACACACTCCGCCCGACTCGCCCGAGAAGACCACTCACCCTATGGTGGACTTCCCAACCCAGCACAGGAAGACGGACAGCTTGAGTAAGAGCAATGTGACAACACGTTCGCGGCAGGACAGCCGGGGCCAGAGGAGACGCACGAGCTTGGGGGGATCTCGAGGGCAACTTGACGATCCCAACATCGCCGACGTCTTACAACACCATCGAGGTGCCGGCTTTGAGGCCGCTGGATGCGGACTCGACGCAGTTCATGCACAACCTCTCGGCGTCGCCGAGCATGAAGGCGCGGCGGGTGTCGCGAAACTCGTTCGGCGTCACGCTCCCCATCCCGCGGTCGAAGCGGCAGTCGCGCCTCAGCGGCGTCACGTTCCCGGCCGAGGATCAGGCGGCGTCCCGGGCCGGCAAGCAGTCGGAGGGGGCACAGGTGCAGCCGTCGCGCGAGATCCTGACTTCGCAGGTGCAGGACGTGCACGCCGACAAAGTCAAGGCGGCCAAGAACATGGCCTTCGTGTTCGACATTGACGGCGTGCTCGTGCACGGCGACCGGCTGATCCCGCAGGCGAGGCGGGCGCTCGAGATGCTCAATGGTGACAACCAGCTGGGCCTCAAGATTCCGCACATCTTCCTCACCAACGGCTCCGGCAAGCCCGAGAAGGCGCGGACGGAGCAGCTGGCGCGCATCCTGCAAAACCCCGTCAGCACCGACCAGTTCATCCAGAGCCACACGCCGATGCGGGCGCTGGCCGAGTACTACAACACCGTCCTCGTCGTCGGCGGCGAGGGCTACCGGTGCCGCGAGGTAGCCGAGGAGTACGGCTTCAAGGACATCGTGGTGCCCAACGACATCCTCGCCTGGGAATCGACCATCGCGCCGTACCGGGTCTTCACCGAGGAGGAGCGCGCCTCGTCGCTGCCGCGCGACTTCGCCAGGGTCAACATCGACGCCATCCTGGTCTTCTCGGACTCGCGCGACTACGCCACTGACATGCAGATCATCATCGACCTGCTACGGTCCAAGATGTTGGAACCGCTACGCAGGCTTAGGAAGATGAAGCTATCACGATACAAGTGATGTACACAACTGGGAACAATCGTGGTGTTGAAGATGTTATATTGTAGGAGAGTTCTCCTAATCAGGAGCCCAGTCTTGGGCGGCAGTTGGGCATCAGGCCGGTAGATCCTAATCTCGGTAGGCTGGCCCGCTACCCTAGGCTAGGCTAGTTCTAATATACCCCTCTAGGTCGAGCCTCCGGCTCTAATCTACCAAATCTAGTAATCTATAAAGCTATTCCTAATACTATGTCCTTCCTAATCTAATAATTCTATAGTATTAAGGTCCTTCTACTATCGCTTTAATTTATTAAGCTTTATATACCTACCCTTTTTAATCTTATATATTATACTATAAATTGAACTTTCTATTTAGCTAGAGCCTTCTTCTAGCCCTATATTTCTTTCTTCTATATCGTTTAGTAGACGTAGATCTTGATAAAGGCCTAGATATCTACTAGATTAAATATTTCTATAAACTTCCTATAGAGCTCTAGTTCTAGCGCCTTCGTTAGGCTATTAGCTAATATCTAGTTCAAAGGTATATAATCTATATTAACCCTTTTATTCTAAACTTCTTAATATAGCTAATAGTTATAAATATTAATATATTTTAGCTTCGTCTATAGTATAGGCATCTTAGTATTAATTAGCTAAATCGTCTATTTATTATTATACTAGATCGATAGGATCTTATTATCTAGATAGATCTCTAGTACCTCTAATAGACGTTAAAGGAATATACCTTCTTTTGCTACTTATATAAATGCTAATATCTCTACCTCTATAGTCGATATAGTTACTATATCTTATTTACTAGTTTACTAGGTGATTAGCCCTCTAAATAGGATAATAGTGTAACCTTATAAGCTCTTATAATCGATACTATTATCGATAAAGCTAGTATTACTAGCTACGACTAAGATATCTCCTCTTCCTAGCTAGAGGGCTTAGAACCTCGTTTAATAGAGGTATCGTAATACTTAATTAGCTATATAGTAGTATTTAGGTCCTAGGTTTTAATTAAACTATATAAGCTTAGAGGCTATAAAGGTAATATCTAGGTATATATTGACAATAGTATATAGGATTAAGCCGATCTTCCTTTAATAGAGCTTAATAGAGCTATAGCTAGCAATATCGTTGTATAGGAGCAATTCGCCTTTAGCTATTAGAGTCTCTAGCTCTCCTTTTTCCTAGGTTAACTTTACGATCTTCTCAATATATACTATCTAGCTAAGCTAGATTAAACGCCTCTTATAGTCGCGATAAATCTCTATATCTAGGAACTATAGGAGGTTATCTCCTTCTATAAGTTTATACTTTTCTTATAATTAGCTAATTACTTCATTAGCTTGGTATTAATCCTTTTTATAGTAGATGAAGACGATATTATTTATATAGAAGAAGATAATAATACCCTTGTTTATTATAATATAAGGCTCTTATAGTATAGCTTAGAACCCTAGGTTCCTTAGGGTAGCCGTCAACTCTCGTTGCTAGAAAAGGGGAGACTTCTATAGGCTATAAAGTGCCTTCTTTAGCTTTAAGATAGTTCCTAGCTTATAATAGCTATATAGTATCTCTATATAAATATCTTTATCAATCTTTATATTAACGAAGGCGTTAACTATATTGAACTACTTTAGTTCTAGGTCGAACCTCGCTATAGTAGTGAACATTGTTTTAAAGGATTATATAGTAAGTATAGCTATATAGTTCTCTTTAATAAACCTCTTCTTTTATTAATCGCTATATATTACTAGCCTTACTTTATATTTAACGAGATACTTACTTTTATTAAACTTATAGATATATACCTATATATAATCTAGGATCTACTTACTTTAGACCTCTTTATTATAATAGCGAATCTCTTCCTAGGAGCCTATTACTTCGTAGCTTTAAAGATAATCGCATTTAGCTTCTAGGAACAGCTAGCCTAGTAGGTAATCTTTAAGTTCAAAGTACTATCGAGGTATAGGCAAGAGTATCGACTAGTAGATAGATCTAAGCTTACCTTCTTACTATAAGCGATCGATTTCTTCTTAGGAGATCTTCCTAGCATTGCTATCTTCCTTTTTAATAGTACTAATTGCCTTTTTAGCTTTTTTTTTACTCTTTTAGACGAGTTCCTCTCTCTTTTCCTCTATATAGAGGACCTTCTTTAAATACCTATATTTAGTAGCTCTAGGGCCTAATATTCTTATATTAAAGGTGGCCTCCTATAGTTGGAATACTCCTTTAGAGGCTCTAGGTGAATATAAGCCTAGGAAGGTAGCTATAATTAGGGCGTTTAGCAGAGTAGGTAAAGGAGTTAGATATTAAAACTTTAAGAAAGTACTTATAGTATCGCCTTTTACTACAATAGTATTTAACACTTCCTTAGTAGTAGCTAGGCTCTCTTCTAGTTCTTCAAAGGTTATTAAATATATATTAAACGCCTCTATTATATCCTCTTCCTTAGCTATAGGTATAAAATCGCTATTATCTAGCTAATTAGCATTATTAGCGTCTTTAGTATTAAGCTAGCGCTTTAGCTTTTCGAGGTCTACCTAGGGAATATCTTATACTATAAGCTTTAGATCACCTAGGTATATCTACTTTTTATTAAAAATTATATTATATATATATACTACTTGGTTAGTAGCTAGGTTTTAGATATAGTAGATATTTAAGGAATTATATCCTATAAGGTAGCCGATCTAAGCTCTTAGTTAGAATCGTTTAAAGTGTTATAGACCGGGCTATACTTGGGCTAGGTATATAGGGCTACGCCTAGGATCTATAGCGGCCCTAGGACGGATCTACGACGGCCCTAGGACGGACCTATAGCGGGCCCGCCTTACGCCCGGAATAACGTCAGTCTAAACCTACTTTGTAAGCCCCTGAAAAACTCTATGTACAAGGACCGTAGTCTATACTTCTCCTTTTTCCTTCCTTAAAGTAGTTGAATAGAACATCGTACATTTATTTGTAGACGCTATAAGGCTAGTACATTATAGTTCAACTACCTTCGTATAGATAGAGTAGCTATTACTTTCAAGTATAGACGAGAGTAGTACGCTAAGCGTTTCGACGTTAGTACCGAATAGGCTAGACGCTATTATAAACAACCTAGGCGTCCTATAGGTCTTAGACCTAGATTAGGTCTATAAACACTTCTAACTCTTATAGGAGACGATTATATATTAGAACGCAACTATTAAGGAACTTCGTATAGCCTAGATTGCTATAGCTTAGACTATAAACACCCCTATAGTAGTAAACGCCTAAGCTCTGACAACTAACACTATAGCTCTAGCAGCTCCTTAGATATAATAGAAGCGCCTTCCTATAGGATAACCCTTCGATAGTAAAAAGGAGCTCTTTGCCATTTAGAGGGCTACAATAACGTATATCTTAGTAGTAGACTAAGACTTTATCGAAGGTCTCTACGACCAATAGGTATTTATTTAAAGGAACTTTAGCTAGAGGGTCTAGGCTAAGGTTATAGCCTTCTATAAGTTAAGAGGACCTAGTTGCAACTATAACCTAGGAGTATTTCTTAAGTATTTTGTAATAGTTTATATAGACCTCTATAAGTAGGTTATAGCCTTAACGGAGCTAGATATACTCTACTAAAGAGATAACGAGCTATTCTCCTTTTTTATTGTTCGCTTTAAAGCGAAGCTATCGAAGGCTAGAGGACTTAATTAGAGCGACAAGGTACGACTTATTAGACTATAACGATGCCTCTCCTTAAAGTTGAAGTATATTGTAGTAGGATAGGGGGTCCTATAGAACGACTACGTTATAGCCATTATAAAGTACTATAAGATTACTACCGACCTAGAGGCCCTTTACTTAGAGGAACGACATTAGTGGTCCTAGGGTAAACGATCTAGGCCCAATACGGATATAGAGAAGAATATAGATAGAGATATACCGATAACTAGGATTAATACGACCTACATTGCCCTAGCTTAGGGGGGAGCTAATAGGGGTTATAGAGGAAAGTAGTAGTAGAACAAAGGAAAACGAAGTATAAACGTGCTATAGGCGAAATAGGTAAGCGACGAGGTATATATAGTATGCTAATAGGCTAGAGCCTATATTCGTTATAAGCGCTAGGGCTACTTTGTAGCTACCTATCCCTTTGCCCTAGCTAAGAGACTAGCTCCTTAGGTCGATATCAATAAGTTAGAGGCTAAGGAATAGGTAGAGGAGGACTCTCCCTCTAAAGAGGAGGAGGGAAAAGAGTAGCCCCTATATAAAGTCTTATATAAGGGCCGAAAGGACCTAGCCGTTTATAAAACGAGTTTATAGAGATTAGAGAGAGAATAGATAAGCCCCCCTTTTTTATCTCTGTTTTTCTAAACTCCTCTAGTTTTATAAATATATAAGTAGATAGTAGGTACTAGAGCTATAGAGCTATTAGCGAGAGAGTATATTAGAAATTAGGGATTAAGTAGATAAGCCTACCGACTCTCTATACCCTAGGTATTGTAGTCAAGAGGGTGCAAATTATAAAGAAAATCATATATATCGCCTACATTATAATAGACATCGATAAGTAGATCAATGCTACTATATTCTATATAGTACTAAGGCTAGCCTACGACGTTATATTAGGGCTCCCCTAGATAAACTACTGTAGGATCGTGCTAGACCTAGCTAATAAGGTCTTTACTGTCAATTCGTAAAGTAGCCTATAAGTATATAAATGCTCCTTATAGTAGAAGGAAGTCAACGCTACTCTAATTATAGGTGTAATATTTATAAGCTTAGCCTATAAAGTATAAAGGAAGAAGTCTAAAAGGATATAAGATATATTCTTCGTCATTAGTATCTATAAGATGACCACTATACTAGGAGTGGCCGTCTCCTAGCCTGATACTAACCTAGACCCGAAGGTCGCCTTGCTAAAGGAGCTATATAACTTCGCTAACCTCTTCGACAAAGAGAAGGCGAACGACCTCCCCCCTTATCGGAGGGAAGCCGACTATTATATCTATCTTAAGACAAGCTTAGACGGAAAACCTCCTAAGCTCCTATAGAGACCTTTATATAATATACCAAGGGACTATCTCCTAGAGATTCGAAAGTAGGTCGTAGACCTATTAGATAAGGGATAGATCTAGGTAAGCTCTTTATTAGTAGCTGCCCTAGTCCTCTTTATAAAGAAGCTAGAAGGAGGATAGAGGTTCTATATAGACTACTAAACCTTAAACAAGATTACTAAGCAAGATCAGTACCTACTCCCCCTAATTAAAGAGACTCTTCGGTCCCTAGCTAGGGCCAAATGGCTTATAAAGCTAGACGTTAGGGCTATATTCTATTGTATTTAGATAGTTGAAGGAAATAAATACTTTATAGCGTTTTATATAAGGTTTAGACTATTCGAGTAGCTAGTCTACCCCTTTAAGCTTATAGATACTCCTATAACGTTCTAGAGATATATTAACAACGCCCTTGGTCTAACGCTAAGAGACTATATAATAGTATATCTTAACAACGTCTTAGTATACTTGAATAGGAGCTGAAAGGACTATATAAGGAAGGTATATAAGGTCCTCCAAAGACTAAGGGACGTAGGCCTTAACCTAGACCTTAAGAAATATATATTCGCGATAAAGGAAGTTAAGTACCTAGGGTATATTATAGAGGTAGAGGTCTATATCTACCTCGACCCTAAGAAGATCAAAGCTATCTGTAAGTAGGAGGCACCTTGTAAAGTCTAAGGAGTATAAAGCTTCCTAAGATTCGCTAATTTCTATTGCAACTTTATCTTTAACTTCTTTAAGAAGACAGCCCTATTAATACGCCTTACCTATAAGAACGTCCTTTTCTACTAGGGTAAAAAGGAGTAGAACGCCTTTGATATACTTAAGGCCACGTTTATATCGGAGCCGATCTTCGCTTAATAGGATCCTAAGAGAGAGACGATTATAGAAATGGACTATTCTAATATAGCATTTAGTAGATACTTATCTTAGCGGAGAGAGGACGAGGTTCTTTACCCTATAGCCTACTACTCTATAAAACTGAGCTCCGCTAAACGTAACTACACTATCTATAACAAAGAGCTATTGGCTATTATCTTATATCTCAAGGCCTAGTCGACGGAGCTTTAGAGTATAGTAGCCCCCTTTATTATCTTAACCAACTATAAGAACCTTAAGTACTTTACCTAGCTATATCCAATTAATAAATAGTAGGCCTAATAGATAGAGACGCTCTCCCTATTTAACTTTAAGCTAAAGTACTAGCTAGGATCTTAGGCCTTATATCCTAATACGCTTTCTTAGTATAAATAAGACGAGCCTAAAGATAACTAGTATATCGCCTAGCTACTCCCTCCAATTAAAGTATACTAGACTAATATATAGAAGGAGGCTAGGTTGCCTATAGAAGAGATGCTTTTCGAGGATAAGTAGCTCATAGCCCTATAGGACAAGGGTATTGTTGAAGACGAGCACTATATTTACCAACTTCGAGCTATTTACAACGAAGTTTAGAAGTTTCTAAAGAAGGCGAATATAATATAAACCTAGATCGTAGACTACTCCTTTAACGTATAAAGCGTACTCTAGTTCTATAGCCGTCTCTAGCTCTCTATATAGGAGCCCCTAACTACTATGATTATCTAGTAGATCTATAACTTAGCTATATTAAGATACCTAGGGCGCAATAAGCTATTTAAAATACTTTAGAGAGATTATTACTAGGACCTTATATCGTCTAATATAAAGCGGTTCATTAGGAACTACAACTAGTGCTATTAAAGTAAGATCTCTTAGCAGTTATATCAAGGGCTTTTATAACCTTTGCCTATCTTTAATCGCTTCTAGAAGTAGATCTCTATTGACTTTATAACCGACCTTCCTATAAGAGACAAGGGGGCACCTAGCTACCTTATAGTGATTACCAACTATCTCTCTAAGTATATATAGCTTAAGGCAATATATTCGATAAGAGTAGAAGAGTATACCCTCTAGTTCTATAACGTATAGTAGTGCTTCTATAGGTTCCCGACTTAAATTATAATTGACTATAGGTCGGACTAGTTAAGTAGGTTCTAAACCGTACTATATAAAGCGATAGGGGTAGAGCAGCTCTTATCGACTTTTTACTATCCCTAGATGGATAGGGGAATAGAGTAGATCAACTAAGAGGTATAGGCTATCCTTTAGATCTTCGTCTCCTTTATATAGTACGACTAGCCTAAATACCTCCTAGCCTACTAGTTTATACTCAACAATAGGGACTTATCTATAACTAGGGTAAGCCTAAACTACCTTTTCTATAGGTTCGATATAAGCTCTATACAACTTATTATAATTCTAATAGCGTTTATAGCGACCTTAGAGGGCTACACTACTAGGTTCCTTCGCTATCTAAAGAAGGGAATAGAGTAGACCTAAGTAGCTATCGTATATATATAGTAGCGGTAGTAGACGAATGTAAACCGCTCTTGTCGTCTAGCTAAGAGGTTTAAAGTAAAGGACAAGGTATAGCTCTCTCTATATAATATAAAGATGAACCGCCTTAGTAAGAAACTCGATTAGCTAAATACTAAGTATAAGGTAGTCGTAGTACCTACCCCTTTGACGATGACGCTCGATATACTAAATGGTCTATACCCAACCTTCTATATCGATCTAGTTGAGCGAGTAGCCTCCAATCTACTCCCTTTGTAGAAAGTTATAGATAAATGGCTAGACCCTATATAGGTTACGTCGAAGGAGGGTGTTCTTTAGTAGGAGTATAGGGTAGAGGCGATCTTTAAAGCTTAGAACACTAGGGGAAGGGGAAATAACTACGATATATATATTAAGTAGGTAGGTTATAATAAACTAATGTAGGAGCCTTTAGAGAACTTCTTAGATACTACTATATTCGACAAGTTCGAATAGGAATAGGGAGATATACGATATAACGATAGGCTAGCGTCGAACTAAAGGAGGAAGGGAAAACGCAATGTTTATATATAGACTACTTTATAAGAAACAACAATGACAAAACGAATATAGCTCGGTAGTACTATTAAATATATGATTACCCTAATATATCTAGCTATAGCCTTATTACGAAAGAACAATAAGAAAAATATAAATATAAAGAGGCTTCGACACGTTAACTAGGTCTCCTTCCTTAGATGTAGGTAGTCCTTTAGCTTTACCTTAGCGTTAATCCTATAGTACTATAGGATACCTAGATATAAGTTGAAGGGAAATAGGGTTAATAGCCGATATATCATCTACTCTAGGATCTCCAAGGTAGGGTAGGGGCGGATATCAAAGTTATTATAACTACTCTAGTCGGTAGGTTAATTCGATAATAGGTCGAGGCGTAGGATAAAGCAGGAGTAGAGCTATAGTAGAGGATAGAGCTGTCTTTAGCCCTACTCTATAGCCTCTTTGTCTTTAGATAGTATTATATCGTCGATAGGTAGGTACTCGACACCTTTGTTAAACGACGAGAGTACCTCTATAATCGGCTATCTATTAGACCTACTAGGGGTTTAAAGTAGAGGATTAGTACGTTCCTAAGGGACGTAGACAAGGTTCTTAAGGGGAAAGGATAGACGGCGCTAGGGATATAGGACAAAGGGAACTAGGACAATATCGTACTTAGTAGAAGTTGTACTATAGCCGCTTTATAGAGAGGGGCTAGACTACAATGAGCTTAAAATATAGTCGATAAGATGGTTATTAGTATTAACGACTATTGTAATAACGTCGACTAAATAGCGTATATTGTACTAGTAGGCTTCTTTGTTATTTATTAAACGATAAGTTAGGTAGGCGGCTAGTTAAGTAGAGCAGTCTAAGGAGGAGGTAGGTAGATTATAGGGCATTAAAGCCCTATAGTAGCTCGACGTAGTAGGGGAGGCGACTAGGGTCTAAGGGATAGTGCAAATTAAAGTCTACTCGGTAATAGATAGAGGGAGTAGTATTGGTTGAGCAAGGATACGATATATCTATATATTGTTAAAAGCGATCTAGAAAGACTATATTAGCTTTTGAAATTTATATTTAAGGATTATATAGCGAATAGACTATAAGCTTATCTTCTTCTAGGCTAAGGTCTCGATAGCCTAGCTTATATTATACACCTTAAGGATTTTCTTTAGACTAGATCGAAGGTAAAGGTTTATTACCTATAATATAGAGTCCTACTTATATATAGTATAGGCTCTTTAACATTCTTTATAAGATTTATTACGACTAGAGATATATTCGACCTTAGTACTACTAAGAAGGTGAACGATATACTATATATAGAACTCTCCTTTGTTGGAGAGTAGTTCGTTTTCTTTGTCGTCGAAGTCTCCTTCGACAACGAACCTACTAATCGATAGTTTATCGTTCTTCTAGCGATTATTTCAGTTCTATAACATCGTAGTTAATAAACAACTTAGGTCTATAGTAGAGTCGTCTTAGAAGCACTTATATTATAGTCTTTGTTATTATCGCCATTAGGATAGTAGCCTACGCTACTACCTCTAAGAGTAGTAGTAGCGACTAACATTTTAGCGTTCTTATATATAAACGTAGTAGGCGAGTTTTAAAACTATATCGTTGTCGAAGGGGGGGACGAAGAGACTTTTATAGGAGCTAAGGCGATAACGAGCAACGTGCTCGAAGGTATAGGTAGACGTAAGGTAGGAGTATAAAAGAAAAGAAATGTATACGAGGTAGAATAGGGAGAACGATGTTACTATACGAGAAAGGGGAAGAACGGATCGTAGGGGAGGAAGGGGAGGCGCGCGTTAGATATAGGAAGAAAATACGAGAAAGTCAAATTATATAGGAGAAGGGGTTTAAATGACAGTAGGCAAGGTTAGATTATATATAATTAGTAGGTATATTTAGTACAATGTAGTTACAATATATAAATATATAAAACGAGGAAAGGCTAATTAGCGGCTTACTAGGCGATATAAATAAACAACTTAAGCTTAGGCAATAGGATAGCTATAAGTAGCAAGGCCTTAATAGGCAACTACGCTAGACTACCCTAATAGCGAAGTAGGCGCTATACAACTAGATAGTAGGTACTAGCGTCTATTACGACTAGCGTTACGCTAGACCTAAACCGCGTTCAATACAACGTTATATATACTCTAATTCAGCTATCCAACGGGGCGGGGGGGGTATATTATAGACTGGGCTATACCTAGGCTAGGTATATAGGGCTACGCCTAGGATCTACGGCGGCCTTAGGACGGATCCGCGGCGGCCCTAGGACGGACCTGTAGTAGGCCTGCCTCGTGCCTGGAATAACGTTGGTCCGAACCTACTTCGCGAGCCCCTAAAAAACTCTATATGTAGGGACCGTAGCCTGTACTTCTCCTTTTTCCTTCCTTAAGGTAGTTGAATAGAATATCGTACGCTTATTTGTAGACGCTATAAGGCTAGTACGTTATATAAAGCGCCTTTCTTTCTTCTTAGTAGCATTTATTATAGTAAATACCTTATAACTATAGACCTTTAAATGCCTTTAGTACGATTTATACTCTAAGGCTCTTAGGCTATCTCTCTTAGTAAAGAAGATATAAAAGCGATCTAGTGGCGTTATCTACTCTATTGTTAAAGATAGTGTCTTATTATAGAGATATACTATAGCTCTAGTAACCTTTAGCTATAGTTGCCCTAGCAACTATATGCTAATAGCTATTGTTCTAGCCTTCTCTTTGATTATACCCCCTAAGCATTTAGCGCCTCTATTCTATATAAGTATATTAGGCGCTAAAGGCTCTATTCGGATACCTTGTCTCTCTACCTAGATAGTAATAGCGCTTACCTATATAAATTCGTTGTTATACTCTAGGAACTTGATATATAGCTAATACTACTTTTTAAATAATGTAGCAAGGTGTTTAATAGCTACTAGGATACCTAGAGCCTTATAGTCGTATAGATAGTAATCCTATATTATATTTAAATAGCGATCTGTCGCTAATAGTAGATATTTAAAGCGCTATTGGCCTTCCTAGAAAGGGTATAGATCTAAGGCGATCCTATCGCCTAGGCCGTAGTTCAATGGCCTAGGAATACAATTAGGCCTACGTTTTAACTTGCTAAGGCTATAGCTATTATACTCGAATATTGATACACCTTTAATACGCCCTCCTTATAAGCAATTGACAAAGTGTTTAAAGGCCCTTAGGCCTATATAGCTAAGGCGTAGGTACTAAGTTATAGCGTCTACTACACTTTCTATATAACGAGCCTAACAATTAAGTCTCTTTATTTAGATAGCAAAGGCTATAGGTATATAGTCTTTAAGTATATATTCGAAGATATATTATTAGAGCTTCTTCGTAGTATATCTAAAGAGTATATAATCTTAGTACCTAAGTAGGTAGTTTAGTATACTCTCTAGCCTATTGTCCTACTAAATCCCTTATCAATTAAGCTACTCCAACGATATAATGTTATATATAAAGGTTAAGTAGTAAACTACATTATATAACGTAAGAACTATAACACCCTCATTATTATATAATTTAATATCTATCTCGCTATATTCTTTAATCTAAATAGGGTACTCGCCTACTTAGATATAGTTATTAGATATAGCCAACTTAGGAGGCCTTTTAAACCTACTTAGATAGTTAGCGATATAAATAGTTAACCCTAAATCTAAGATCACTAAGTTAATTAAAAGGTATCTCTAGCCTACCTAGAATATAGCTAGGATTGTAGCAAAGCTCGCTATACATTTGCCTATAGCTCTCTATTACTATATTCTTACAATATATTAGTAGCTAAATATCACTATAATGTTAGTGCCTATATTGGAGGCGTTACCTATATTAGGGGCGATACCCACTTTAAGGGCAGTGCCTACTTCGAGGGTATTACCCTCTTCCTAGGTAGTACTCTCTTTAGGAGTAGTGCCCTCTTTAGGGGCGTTGGCATCGGCTATATCTACTTTAAGGACCTTAGGCTCCTTCGTTGGAAGCGTAGCTATAGCTCTTTTAAAGTAGTTAGCTAATCAATATAGTAGCGGATCTTCGCCTATATTGCTCTTTATATCGTTAACGAGGCTACTTCTAGACCTCTTTATCTAGAGCCTATTAGCCTCTACTTATAAAGTTGAATTAGCCTTTAAATTAGCCTCTATATAAGCCTTAATATATTCTCTAGGTTCCTATATAGGTAGTATACTCTTAGGGTTTAAATAATAGTATCGCTTAGTTAGATAAAAGTAATTGTAAATATAGCACTTCCTTAATATACTTAAGGACCTTATAGAGGTACTAGGAGCTATAGATATACTTAGCTTACGTTTAGAGTAGGATTAGCCAATTTTAGCTCCCTCTTTACAATTAGCTTAGTGCCTAGGGCGATCCTTCTAATCTTCTAGTTGCTTAAAGTCTTTATTTTCTTTCTCTCTAGGGCTATATATTAGGAAGGATCCTTTTCCTATATAGCTAGGCGCCTTCTTAAGAAATAGGTATATACCTTTATAGACTTTTATAGCTATATCTCGAAAGGTTAACTTCTTAAAGATCTCTATCTTACTTATAATATAAAGGGAAATAAAGCTTAGAAATAGCTTCTCTAGTATAGCTATCAATTCGTTGAACTATAGGCTAGGATCTTTTGCTTTACTTATCTTCTAGAGGGAGGCCTTATCTATTAGGCTCTCCTACTTAATGAGCTACTTCTCGAAATTAGCCTCCTTAATATATATATTCCTAGGGTATTTAAGTATATCGAGGTAGATACGAATATACGTTCGAAGCTTAGTTATTGTCTTAATAGTTGGCTAAATAATCTTTTTAAGGTTGTTATACTATATTCGAAGGTCGATATACTCTATAAAGTAGGTAGACTAGTAGTTAGCTACTACTATAGTAGTTATAAAGGTTAGTATCTAAATAAGGTAATTAGTCTAATGTTTATAGTCCTTATACTTATAGTCTAGATCCTTTTTAACCTATATAATGACAATAACGATATTATTGTTAAACTACTTCTCCCTCTTATTATAGAGCTTCTTCTAATAGCTATTTAGTACCTCGATACTAGGCTACTCTTATAGACCTTCGTTCTTAGAGAGGGTCTAGGAATCTATATTATTATCCTAGGCTATAGAGGCAATGCTAAGCCGCTACTTGCTTATAGTAGGCGCTCCTAGATTAGCTAGAGCTCCTATATTGGCTATAGCTAGCGTAGAAGCTCGTAGTTCGACAATATATTCCTAGAGCTTACGTCGAATATACTCCTAGGCGAGATCGTAGATATCAGCCAATATAAGCTTTAGAAGGAGCTCCACCTTACCCTTAAAATAGTTAAGTAGGTCGAGATACTTAGCCTTATTAACGAACTTATAGTTCTAAGCTATCTAGTCATCTAGGCTAGCTAGGATAATATCGATCTTTATATCGGCTTTCGAAGATATAGTAGTTGCTACTAAGCGCTATATATAGGGCTGTATACTTAGAGATAGGGCTAGGTTTTCGAGCTAATAAGACTCTTAATTGTTAGAACCGCTATATAGGCTTAGGAAGATAAAGCTATTACGATATAAGTGATATATACAACTAGAAACAATCGTGGTATTGAAGATATTGTATTATAGGAGAGTTCTCCTGATCAGGAGCCCAGTCTTGGGCGGCAGTTGGGCATTAGGCCGGTGGATCCTAATCTCGGTGGGCCGGCCCGCTACCCCGGGCCGGGCTGGTTCTGACACGAGAACGGGCGGCTGGGCACGGTCGCCAGGGACCCCGTGTCGCAGCGCATCCCCATCTACTTCTCGCAGGGCGACCTGCTGTGCCCGACGGAGCACCCGATCCCGCGCATGAGCCAGGGCGCCTTCCGCATCGGGCTCGAGGCCATGTACAAGGCGCTGACGGGGGTCGAGCTGGAGCGCGTCGTCTACGGCAAGCCCGAGCTGGCCACGTACAAGTACGCGGACGAGGTGATCGCCTCGTGGATGGAGATGCTGCACGGCGAGGAGCGCGTGCCGCAGAACATGTACATGATCGGCGACAACCCGGCGTCCGACATCGTCGGCGGCAACATGTACGGCTGGAACACCTGCCTCGTGCGCACCGGCGTGTTCCAGGGCGGCGCCAACGACGAGGAGAACCCGGCCAGCTTCGGCGTGTTCGACAACGTCTGGGACGCCGTCGCGGCCGCCTGCCGCAAGGAGCTCGGTGACGACTTCGGCTTCCATTGGGACGAGCGCGTCGTCAACCCGCTGATGCATGACAGCCACACCGCGTCGGCGATTGAGGTGTGAACCGTAGCCGTCGGGACATGCCTTTTCTTTCTCTAGCTTTCCCTTGACCATTTGGCGTTATCTCCTCTGATTGGCAGTGAGCTTGCTGGACACGAGCAAGAGCATTGAGGACAGGGATTCTGGATATACAAACAGATAGACAAACAATTACTGGGTTTGCGGCGCTCCGACTTTGATGGCTTATGCCAGTTCCAGCTCCGTAGCGCTCGCAATGTTGAAGTATACTGGTCCACCGTTCCCATGCTTGTTCTCGATCAACCAATATAGCACGTACACGTATGAGGGAACGAGCCAACATTCCCAAGGTGGCATCCTTCTGGAGAAGGCGGCTCCCTGAAGGGCTCAAGCTGAGGGGATTCGCAATATCCGGCGCTTCCAAATTAACCCCTGGCCAGGGGGCCGACCCTACATCCGGCAGTTGACCACATCCCGTTCCTCCCCCGAGTTCACTCCGCATGCGCAGCACCCAGCAACGACAGTTTAATAACACTGCCAGCGGCGATTCGTGAACGCCCTGAGCGGGGTTGGGCCGCCCGCACTCTGATTGACGGAGTCCCTTCAACAGGGGCATCTAATCAATCGTTGTACCTGCATATCCGCACAGGGCCACTGTATGTGTGTTACACGCCGCCATAAAGTGTTCATCGGGGGCTAGTTTTACTGCCTGTATGTGTTATGTCCCTCCGGCATTTAGAACGCCGCCACGGTCCCAGTTGTCGATGTATGCGAGCGGGTTGTCTGTTCACGGAGTTGAATCCACACACAGCACGCTGCCCATCATGACATCGCTCGCGACCGTGCTCACCGCCCTCGCCGCCCTGAGCGGCGTCGCCTCGGCGGCGGCCTGCCCCCGTTCCTTCCTCGAGAACATCACCAGCACCTACGTGACGGCGCAAAAGTCGGGCCAGCCGGCGCTGCTCACGGCGCTGACGACGGCCTCGCCCAACTTCATCTACCTGGAGAACAACAAGCTCAGCGACCTGCGCACGGGCGCGGTATCCACGCCGCTCAAGATCGACGTGGCGCGCTCGCTGCACGACCCGGACGAGTGCGCGACCTTCACGGAGCTCATCGCGGCGACGGACCCGCGGCCGCACGTCATCCACACGCGCATCGTGCTGGACGCGGCCTCGCAGCAGGCCACGCTGATGGAGTCGGTCGTCACGCAGCCGGGCGACTGGCTGTTCAACGCGACCGGCACGCTCGAGCTCAACAACGGCGAGAACTGGGACCCGATCCCGCCCGCGCAGCAGGCCGCCTCGCGCGCGGCCGTGCAGGCGCTGGGCGACGCCTACTTTGACCGCTTCGACAACACCAGCGTGGTGGTGCCGTGGTCCGAGCCGTGCTACCGGCTGGAGGGCGGCATGGCGGCGCGCGGGGAGATGAAGGACGGGGAGTGCGAGATGGTGTGGCCGAGCACGATCGTCATCCCGTACCGCCGGTACGTGGTGGACGTGGAGATGGGCGCCGTCGACCTGTTCATCGGGTTCCCCGGCCTGGACCGCACGCAGGGCCAGGCGCCGATGCCGGACAGCCACCTGTTCCGGGTCGAGGGAGGCAAGATCAAGTACGTGCATACTGCTTCGGCCTGTGTCGTGGCTGGGTGCGGGTTGAACGCGAGCTCGTTCGGGAGGAGGAGCGGCACGAGGCCCACGCTGCTGAAAGTGTGAGCGTCTTCAGCGCGAGCTGGCTGAACCAGCCCGTTCGAACTGACGGACTCCATATCGGGGGGCTGCTTGGTAAAGAGAGACGCAAAAGACGAGAAAATGGCTACGATATCATCTTCTGTATCCAAACAATCTCGAACGATGGCGAGAAGCCCTCACCAAACCACTCATTTTCCTGCCGTGATCACACCACGCGGTTTTGGCACCACGTAGTGACCGACTTGCCCTTCACTTGACACCGAAAACAATACGTAATTCACTTCCCTACCATCCCGATGAAATGTGTGTGATAGTGGGGCCGGAGTGGATGGGGAGAAGCGCTCGCAACACAGCGAACGTGAGCAGTTCGCAATGAGCAGGGCGAGTCAGTGTTCTCCAACAGGCCGGCCGATGCGGCTGGGGCACCAAACCGGGCCGACGCGTCAAGGCTCCGCACAACACGCTGGGCCTTGTCCAACCTACCAGCACCTGGGCAGGTGTTCATCACGAGTGGCAGCAGGTCTCACTTCCACTGAGACCCCCGAGTTGACAGGCTGTGAGTCCTCGGTCAGAAACTGAAGAGACCCAATTGCCACACATGCTCTTGGAGAGAGAGCAGGCCGTCATAGTACCGAACTGGCTTGGTCTTCTCCTCAGCCGCCGGTCCCTGGTGGTGAGAGACGGGGTGGCGTGTCAGCTGCGCCCGCAGTCTCGGTATTCCCACGCATAAGCCCGTTCCGGGACGACAATGGCCCAGCATTATGTACCACGGCATGAGAGGCATCCTCAGCTACCACAGCTTCCGCAGCTTGCTGAGGGGCACTGGCCGTTTTCGTTGACGACCAAGCGTCAGCCATGCGCCTGGCAAGGGCTGGTTGGGGTGTGACAGCAACGCGAGCCCCGACCGGGTCACTTCCATTTGCGGGAGTAGACATCCCACACGACCGTTTTGCGACAGCCCTGCTCGGGGCCTGCCTCCACAGTCCGCTTCACCATTGTGAGCCCCGTCTCAAGCACGACCACCTCCAAACCGCCAAGATATTTCTCCACCGCCACCGGTAACACGGTCTGGGTGTATAGCAGCCGGATCGCACGGCGGTGCGCCAAGGGCAGCCGCTTCTCCTTCATGACGTAGCGGTCCATGACGTGGAACGATTCGAAGGACCAGGCGTTGAGGCGGTAGGGCAGCAGCACGGTCTCGTGGTAGAGCTGGCGGCAGACGGGCGAGAGGAGGGTCATGCCGTGGCGCGGTGGCGGGTGGAGGGGTTTGTTGTTGGTCTGCCTCCACGGGTTCTGGTCTTTCTCCAGGATGCGGCACCAGAAGCCGCCCTCAGTGGTCGCGTAGTAGCGCTGGCCGTTGCGCGTCCGCGGCTTGTGTTCCCACTTCTTGAAGCACACGTTGATCTGGCCGACGTCGAGGACGAGCTCGTAGATCCGGTTCCGGAGTTCGGGCGGCAGGCGGAGGAGCGGGGAGCGCTGCTGGTTCTGCGTCCATCTGTGGCCAGGGACGCGCGCTCTCAGCGACTCGGCCGACAATCGACGCCGGCGATAGGCGGGATCAACGGATGGATGCAGGGATGGGCCTGACTTACAGCTCGAACTCGGCCGTGCCTGGTTCCGGAAGCGTCTTGTGCAGCATCTTGCAGATTCTTCGCCGCCGCTCTCTGTTGAGCTGCATGGTTGTACTGCTGTTGCCAACTGTGCGCAACAGCTGATGGCTCAATGGAAGCTGGAGTGCGGCCGGGAAGCAGAGCCGTTTGCGGCTCGGTGCAAGTCAGCAGTGATGGTTTGCCATTGCGCGGCTGGATCATGGGCCAGACAGCGCCAAGCCCCACATAGGTCCCTGCATTCCTGGTGGATCGCTACAGAATAATCTTCCTCAGCATCCAAACAGCATGGAGAGCAGCTCAGTAACTCACTGGCGGATAATTGCCGCTTGAATTATCTAAACCTCCCTTCATGTGGTAAGACAGGCAGGAGAGGTATGACATACTGTGTATAGTGCAGCCCCCAGCATGTCGTGATCACTGATCTTCAAGTAGAACTTACTGTGTATGCCTATGTGCCGTACATTTTTTGTTAGAGACCCTCTGCGGATTAGTTATCCACGTCCGCGCAATCCCCCTCCAGTCCAAACCTGGCTTTGGGCAACTCACAAGACAGGCACAGAACACCCAACCCATCGTTCGAGAGCCGAATGATCTAAATGGATTCAATGGGGATGGAAACACACCCCTGCAAGAGGCCTGAATGTCTACGTCGCCTGCTCCGCACCGAGACCTCGTTCTAGCAACACATGGCTGAGGAGTCGGCCAGGTTTAAGTTCTGCCATGCGGGTGTGGGAGCGTAAGAGATTCGTCTCTCTGACGGAGCTCAACGAGGTGCCTCGGTGGTACCTAGGAGAAATACCAACTAAAAGGAAAACAGTAGAGCTCTTTAGACGTCTTCAAGCGACACATCTCTTGTTGTGTGTAGAGGATTGAGTGCTGATTTCGTATCAACATTCCTTATTCCTCTCCGATTACCTATTCAACAACTTCGTCCCTCTCCGGCTCTGCTTGGCGCAAACTCGCTTTTCTGGATGAGGCTTGTCGCTGCCACGTCAGGCTACTGGTAGGTCGTGGCTTGTGCCGGCACTGAAGCTGAGGAGGATCGTCGTCCCGTTCTTGCTGGCGCAGTGGGCGATAGCGTGGCGGCCGCAGGTTGGGAACCGCTTACTAAGTCCATAGTTCAGCGACCGAAAAACCGAGGCCGGAAGAACGGACGGCAAAAAAGAATTACAGGGGACCACCAAGCAGCCTGTCCTCTCCAGACAGCTCCCCTTCCGGCTCATCCTGCATGCAGAATTGTCACTCTCTTTTGTCCTGCAGTTTTTCCGTACCCAGACCAAAGACGGAAGTATCCGTTGTGAACGGAGTTGACCACATTTCCTCATCCAATTGCTCTGTGGCTTGCGGCAAGTTCATTACGATTGGTAGGTGAGGGACTACCTAGCTTGTGGGTCCTTATGCAAGGACATTTGGGGCCCCACAATAACTATTCCGTACACAGCAACTACCTCAGTAAGCTTTGTCAACCAGCCACTCGGCACCTCAGCTTACAGCCGAAAGTTCAAGAGCTGCCTCGCACAGTGGCCGGAGGTGTGTGTTCGGGAGCAAGTCCATCCCGGCTCGGCGGTGGCGCAGCCGAGTTGACGCACCGCCCGGCCCGGCAAGACTGCCCCGGCCAGCAATTCTTAAAGGGGCCTGGCACATTCATGGAAACGTTTCATCACTCATCGAATGCTCGAATCCCATCCGTATGCAGACTTATCCATAAGCAACGAAACAGCCATGCAGGAGCTCTACGCGGGGCCGGAGGATTGGGCGGCTCACCGGGAGACCATCACCCGGTTGTATCTGGAGGAGAAGCGGTCGCTGCAGGAGGTTATGGAGTACATGGCTTCGCACCACTTATTCTTTGCGACGTGCGGCTCCTGTTCCGTATTTGGAAGTTCTGCCATAAGCTGGTGCTGACCAAACTCAGAGTCAAGATGTACAGAACACGCATCCGGAAGTGGGGAATTGACAAGAACAACAAGGCCGCCGAAGTGGCCTACATGCTCCGGCTCAAGAAGCAACGGGATGTCCAGGGCAAGGAGTCCTGTTTCTTTATCCGGGGCCGCCCGGTCGACTGGTAAGCCGGAGACAGTGCCGGTCCACGCTGGCAACACCCCACTGAGAAAAGCTAATCCGCCAGGGAAGATGTCGAGCGCTATCTCGCGCGGACCCCGGGCTTCTGGGCCAAGCATGGCCGCGGCGCCTTCGAGTCGAGCAAGTGCGGGGACGACATCAGATGCATAACACCGCCGCCCGGTTCGCCACGGACAACGTCAAGTTCCGTGCCGCCCAAGCTCGACGCCGCCCAGGAGCTCCGCGTCCACGAGGAGATTCTGCGCTTCTTCCGTACCTACACCGAGGGTTCCTTTGAGCAGGGGCTCTGGCACCTTTCGCCCTCCCACCGGCGCTACGTCGGCCCCGGGGGCTTTGAGGCCGCGGCCCGCCTGAACGCATGGTACGACAAGGTACGCAGTGTGTCGGACTGGCCAGGCCGCGACGCCGACGTCGTCCGCCTGGTCAACCACCTCCTGGACGACCTACCGCAGATCATCAAGGACCAGGACTTTACGCTCTTCCCCGCCCTCATGCGTTGCTGCTTCTACCTCTCTGTCCGGCGACCGCCGCTGGGCCGGGCGGTGGTGAAGTTCGTAGCCGGCCTGTGCCGCGTTATCCTGGGGGCCAAGCACCCGATGAGCCTGGCCTGGCTGCGCATCAGGTCGCTGTCGACGTCCGAGTACCTGCTTGTCTTGGAAGGGACGGCCAAGGTCCGGCTCGACCAGATGAGCAGTGACGACGACATTCAAGATGAAAACACGATCAATGCCCTGCGAGACTATCTCCTCGTGCTCAGGCTGCAGGGCTCAGCTGCCGGCAATGAGATCGACCGCGTCACGCGCCGGGCTCTGGAGCAGATGGCTCCGCCCGACCAGACGCTTTCCGTCGCTCAATGCCGCCTGCTGCTCGGCACGGCGACGTCGTTCATCACCTGCCGGCGGTTTGGCGACGCCGAGAACATCTTGAGCCGGGTGGGCGCGCAGATCCCCGCGGTTCCTACGCATCAAGCCGAGTTCCAGCGCGTCCTACCGACCTATTTCTTCATCATGGGCTTCCTGCGCTACGTCACCGGCCGGCCGGACGAGGCGGTGAATTACTTCCTGCAGACCTACCACGCGCTGGAAAAGGCGCGGGGGCCGTACAGCTCTGCCGTCGCCGATATTCTCCTTGCTTTGATCGACTTCCCCGGCCTGCTACGGAGGCCCGAGGACGTCGAGCACTGGCGGCAGAAGTTTGCCGAGGTGCAAGCTGAAATACTGGCTAGGACCGAAACAGGCGTCAAGCGGACGGCGTCTGAGTCCAGCGAGGTGTGGGACGAGCCGCTGGATACTGATGTCAACACTGGAGCGTGGTCATGAGCGGTTGGTACCTTATGGCTTGGCGGAGGGTTCAAACGCTGGCTCGAGCGTTGAGCCGGACTCAGTGGTTTGAACCGTTTGATAATGATGGCTCCGATGGCGTTCTGGGCGATTGAGGCTAATGAAGGAAATGTCGCCCTCCCGGGAAGCACCTCATCCCTTCCCACATACACGATGTAATCAATCTTCAAGCCAATCCATTTTCAAAATTTCGCCACTGGCTACAACTGAGGCCTTGTCGTTCTTCGCCAGCCGCTCGGTTCCATTTGACTCGACCTCACCGATACACAGAGGACCTGTCCTCCATCGAAGCCAATTTGCATGTCGCTTTTAGCCTACCAGGGGTGGTCTGCTCCTGTCCAAGCGACCATCAAGATCCATGACCAACTTGCAAGTCTCCAGCTTCCCGCTCGCCGCATAGGAGGCATTGCCCGCGCGAAGGAATAAGAAAACAGCATCACCTGGCAGATGTCGTTCCCATCGTGCGCGGCACAGCAGCTGTCGCCGTTGGCCGGGCAAAAGCTTCGCAACGAGCTTCACGTCTAGCTTCACGTCTATAGTCTCAGCACATGCAATCACCCTCCGGTTTTGAAAACTAAACAGGGCGTCATCCACCATCCGCCAGTCCCCAGTCAGCCACGGAGCCATGCAATAAGAAGCATGATTCGGCCAAAAGCAAGACACGCCGTGGCCTGTCTGACCGCATCGCGGTGTTCTCTGTTCCAGCCAGCACCAGCTGAAGGAACAGGTCCAGGGCAGCCGGTAGCGGCCGAAGGTTACTTGACCTGGAGTGAAGAGCATCTGATGATGTAGGAGCACTTGAACGAGGACGGAAGTAACTGGGTGAATACTCGTGCCATCTGCTATCTTCGGTTTTGATTCCCAGAGACTTGGATAGCGCTATCACGAGCGGACTTTCTTTGGCTTCGTATGAGACCATCCAATTCCAAGTACATCTCAAGTTGCACTTGCTTTCCTCGATTGTCCTGTTGCAGGTCACCAGGTGCATTCCAGAAACGGAGAATTCTGGGATTGTTGCGCAACACGTCCGTTGAGACCAAGTGGAAGTCTCTCAACCGAAAAGGGTGTACTTGTGAAACCCACGGGCACATCGCGGGTTCGCGCCTTGAAACTTGCCAGGTCACACCTCCCTGCCTTCCCCATCTGCTGGGCCGCTGTCAAAGAGGGCGTGAACTGCCAAGAGCGCTGGTTGGTGTTGGGGCTGCCTGGAAACGAGGGCCGTTCCTGCTTTAATTGGCCAGGCAGTGGTCAGCAGTTCCTTCCCCACAGTGGGGCGTCCCGCACCCACTGCGGAGCCGAACAGGGACAGGGAGCACAGCTGACCACGGTGAGACCGGATGCGGCTTCCTCTTCAGCAGAATACCCTCCATCCCATCTTCACCAGCAGGCCGGGTCCTTCCCTGCCTTCTTCCAGCACTGCTCTCCTCCTGTGCCCTTACCCCGTTGACTTCGAATCCCCTGCCGAGATAATGGCCGACAGCCGGTACCGCTTTCCGTCCAAGCCGTTGGCAAACCCCAAGGCCATTGTCACCGGCGGCAAGGGAGACTCGCACTACCGCTTCACCATCCTCACCGACCGGCTGGTCCGCTACGAATGGTCACCGGATGGCGGCTTTGAAGACCGTGTGTCCACCTTTGCATTATTCCGGTGGTTCGACGCCCCGCACTACCGCGTCGTGGAGTCCAAGGACAGCCTCGAGATCATTACGGATGGCTTCCACCTCACCTACGACAAGAAGCGGTTCTCGTCGGCCGGGTTTTCGGTCAAGGTCGGCAATGATGTCTGGCGGTACGACGGCAAGAGCTACGGAGACCTTGGCGGCACTGCCAGGACTCTCGACGGCGCCTTCGGCCGCATTGACCTAGAACCGGGCGTGCTCTCCCGCAAGGCCTATGCCGTGCTCGACGACAGCAAATCCATGCTGTTTGATAACGGCTGGATCGCGACGCGCCGCCCGGGCCGCATCGACGGCTACGTGTTTGCCTACAACGGTGACCACAAAGCCGCCATCAGGGACTTCTACCGCATCTCTGGGAACCAGCCGCTCCTGCCGCGCTGGGCGCTTGGGAATTGGTGGTCTCGATACCACGCATATACCGCCGCCGAATATCTTGAGCTCATGGACCGCTTCCGACGCGAGTCGATTCCGTTGAATGTCGCCGTCATCGATATGGATTGGCACAAGGTTGACATCCCTCGCAAATACGGCAGCGGGTGGACTGGCTACAGCTGGAACCGCGACCTCTTTCCGGATCCAGACGGATTCATGAAGGAGCTACGGAAGCGGGGCTTGAAAGTGACGCTCAACGACCATCCAGCCGACGGCATTCGGGCGTTTGAGGATCAGTACGAGGCGGTAGCCAAAGCCCTGCATCACGACACCTCGCGCGGAGAGCCGATCCGGTTCGACTGCACGGATCGAAAATTCCTCGACGCCTATTTTGACGTGCTCAAACTCAACCTGGAGAAGCAGGGCGTCGACTTCTGGTGGATTGACTGGCAGCAGGGCACCCGATCTAAGATTCCCGGCGTGGACCCGCTGTGGGTGCTCAACCACTACCATTATCTCACTAGTCGGCGGAATCTCAAGGTCCTGGAGAGACCATTGACGTTCTCCCGGTACGCCGGTACCGGCTCGCACCGCTACCCGATCGGCTTCTCGGGCGACACGCAGATTACGTGGGAGGGCCTGGAATTCCAACCCGAATTCACGGCAACGGCATCCAACATCGGCTACGGCTGGTGGAGCCACGATATCGGGGGACACTGGGCCGGTGTCAGATCCAACCAGTTGACGGTCCGCTGGGTTCAGCTCGGCTGCTTCTCGCCTATCTTGCGGCTGCACTCTTCCAAGTGCCTCTGGAATTCAAAGGAGCCTTGGAACTGGGAGGCGGATGCTTTCAAGGTCATCAAGGACTTCCTCATCCTCCGGCACCGTCTGATTCCCTTCCTCTACACCATGAACATCCGGGCGAGCTACGAGAGCGAGCCGCTCATCCAGCCTATGTACTGGAACCATACGGATGAGGAGGCCTACACGGTACCCCGGCAGTACTACTTCGGCCCAGACCTGATCGTAGCCCCCATCACCTCTCCGAACAGCACCGCCACCCTCATGGGCGGCGTCCGTGCCTGGCTTCCACCGGGCCGCTTCGTCGACCTGTTCCACCCGCATCTCGTTTACGACGGCAACAGGTACATCCACCTGCACCGCGACCTGACCAAGATCCCCGTGCTCGCCAAGGAAGGCACCATCATCCCGCTGGATAGCACCGCCAAGCTTGCAAATGGCTCTCCGCGCCCGACGGAGATCACCATTCTGCTCGTGGTCGGCAAAGACGGGCACTTCGAGCTAGTCGAGGAGCCCGAGAAGGGGGATTGCGGCGCCGACGACGACGACTCCGCCGCGCGTCCGGCGCTGAGCTCCTTCGTCCGCACGCCCATCACCTGGAACCAAAAGGATGGCATCCTGGTGATCGGGCCGGAGTGGAACGGCACCGGCAGGTGGCGGCAGTGGAACGTCAAGCTGGTGGGGCACACCAGCACCGACGTGCAGGCGCAGGTGCCAGGGTTCAGGGTCACGAAGGAGGGCGGGTGCACGACGATCGCGCTGGGGAATGTGCACCGCTGGAACCCCGACGGGTTCGAGATCTCGCTGGGGCGGGACCTGCAGCTCGACGTGGTCGACATCAACGCGCGGGTGTTTGACATGCTGCATCGCTGCGAGATGTGGTATGACCGGAAGGACATCGTGTGGGACATCGTGACGAAAGCCGGGGATGCCGTGGAGGCGAGGGTCGAGCGGCTGCAAAAGGCGCCAGTGGATGCCGCGGTCAAGAACGCGGTGATGGAGATCTGGGCTGCTGAAGGGCGGGCGCCAGGGAGTGCGAGGGGCCACGAGGTCTGGGCGGATGCGAAGGCCCCTGCCGCGGAGGATCTTGAGGAGGTGCTGAAGGAATATGTCATTGTATAAGTGCGTGGTGTGTCGCAGTCGCCTGGATACCTCGGGGTCGCCCTATTTCGGCTCTCTCTTGGCTTTGTTGCATGCTTTCGGTGTTCTCTGATGCTCGCTGTTCTCACCAATAAGCCCGCTTTCTTTTTAGGCCGCAAGCAGGCTATCACAGCAGGGAGCAACATTCCGATGGTTTGAGATGAGATGCGAAGGATGATCCTCTTTGATCCTCTTCCAATGGCTATTTGCAAGCAATTTCCAACTTCCTCAAGTTGATTAAGCCTCTGCTTTCAATGGCCCGTCCAACAACCACTGCCCCACCATGTCCACTACCTTAGCCGTCTTGATCTGCGCATCCTCCTGGAGCACCGGGTCTTTAGTAAATTCCCCGATATGGTCCTGGTCAAAGCCATGAATCGTGTCTGGAACCAGTAGCCACTTGTACCGCGACCCGTCCTCCAGCGTCACCTCCCAGGCAAACCGCTCATCGCCCTCGGTAATCAGCACCCCCTTGCCGACCGGCTCCTGGCAGCCGACCACCTCGTCCAGGCCGGGCACCCGCTTGCCGGCGAGCTTGCACGCCATGCGCCACGCCTCGATAGACAGCATGTCCAGCTCGCAGGCGACCATGAAGATGTTCGGCGGCAGGTCGGCGCGCG
This sequence comes from Thermothielavioides terrestris NRRL 8126, assembly GCF_000226115.1. Lineage (NCBI taxonomy): Eukaryota > Fungi > Ascomycota > Sordariomycetes > Sordariales > Chaetomiaceae > Thermothielavioides > Thermothielavioides terrestris. The sequence continues at coordinate 9,051,969 of NC_016458.1, read as the reverse complement.
ACAGGTAGAAGGGGCTCAGCAGCGGGTTGTCGCAGCGCTGGCCGGCGGGCACGTACGCCCAGGTGAACAGGTCGGTCATGGAGAGCAGGAAGTCGGTCTCGCGCGCGCGGAAGCCGCCCAGCGACGGCTTGTAGCGGCGCGCGCGCGCCTTAAGGGCGAAGCTCGGCACGAAGTCGACGACCGGGTAGAACGGCACGACGGCGCGCAGGCGCCCCCGCAGCGACGGCAGCGAGCCCGCCGCCAGCGCCAGGTTGCCGCCCGCCGACCAGCCGCCCAGCGCGACGCGCTCGGTGTCGACGGGGAGCGTGCTGTCGGCCAGGACGCAGGCCACCAGCGCCTCGATGTCGTGGACCGCGTTGGGGAACGGGCTGGCCGGCGCCTTGGCGTAGTTGAGCGCCACCACGAGGAAGGAGTGCCGCTTGGCGAACGCCCGGTTCCAGCTGTCGTTGTCGTTCGGCTGGCCGATGACGAAGCCGCCGCCGTGGATGGTCAGGAGGGTGGGCAGTTTGGCCGATCGGGGCGACGGGTTGGAGCGGTCGTAGTTGGGCGGGAAGAAGATGCTGGCTCTCGGGTTAGCTCAATTCAGGAGTGGTGAACTCTCAATTACGAGATCAAACTCGGTGATTGGGGGCGGAAACATATAAGAATAACCCGGTTTGGGGGGGGGGGAGCCTACTTACCGCACGGCCAGAGACTTGCGCACAGGGTAGGTCTTGACCAGGTCAGGTTCCTTCTCGCCCGGCGAGACGAAGTACTTCTTGGCCTCGCTGTACATGTGCATCGACTTGAGAAGCAGCTTGGCCCAGAGGAAGGCGACGACGGCGAATCTGAGGCGCTCAGTGAGAGGGAGGCTTGGCATTACGAGTCTCGTCTCGCTGCCGCCAGTGGCCTCCACTGCTGTAGCAGTGGCCGCCGAGACCGCGCCTGACATCTCGTGAAAGTCTCGAGTACAGATGGTGAGCGTGCTGTGGGTGATAATGGTGATGATGGTGATGATGGGGAGGTGCCGGCCAACATCACGGTGGTGGTGCTGGCCAGCTTTTAAGCACTCCCCCTCTCCAACCGTGGGGGCCGCGAGACGCGGAGGAACGGCTTTGCATGATGTGGTCGTATCACATAATTACACATATGTATGCCGTGAGGCTGGAAGGAAGACGGGTGCCACGGACCCCGTCTGTGCCTGGGCCCCATGATTCGAGCGGGGGTGTGTGACATTGAGAAGGATCTGCCGGGTTTGGTTTAGGCACGCCGATAGTTCAAAGGTCCCTCTCGGCATCCATACTCCGTAACTACAGGCTCGGAACCTCGGCCGGGTGCTCTGTGATTGCACATCGTGGAATTGAAACGCATTATCCAACGCTAAGCTTGCGACTATAATCACCATAGTACGTTGGCGAATCCGATGGACGACAAGGGCACTAAATTACCGTGTAATTCCTAGGTGCCGCCACAGCCACGGCGTTTGATCAAACAGGCGCAATTAGAGAGTCCACGAGAGATATGTGACCGGTCTACGTGTACTACTGCAGGAGCTCCAGCAGTTCGGTTGAGGGATCCCCAGGGGCAAATGCGACGTTGCTCAATTGAGCGGAAGGGTTTGGACGGTAACTAACGGAGCATTGTTTGGGCGGTGGTGATGTCATCGGAATGTTCGACCACAGCGACCAGCTTCGCAGACCAGTGATTGCTCCTGATAACCGTGAATCCGACCTCAAAGAACACCAGCTCAACCCACTATACCTGGTTTTAGGCATTGGCCAGCTTTTGCAACCCCAAATCTCGTACCCCAACTCGGCTTCCTCCGACATTGGAATTTGGCACTTTGACACGAACAACAAAGCTGCAGCCATGAACCGACTCCAACCGCGCTGGGTTCCCACCCTCTCCATGCTCCTCCTGTCTGCGTCTGCACGCAGGCTGCCCGCTCATACGTCGTTTGCGATCCAAGCATCTTCGTCTCGCACAACGCGTGGCTACAGCAATGGCAATTCCTCGTCCCCCAAATCCGCAGAAGGGCCCAGCGCCACCAGCGGCGGCTCCCGCAGCAAAGACGCCGTCGAGTCCGGGTCGAGTCCGACAGCCGGCGTTCTCCCGGACACGCTCGCCGACGGTGACGCGCGCGGCCGGACCGGCAGCGGCAAACCGCTCGAAAGCTCGTGCGCCGCGCCGCCGCAGCCCAAGATCAGCAACGCCAGCGTGCCGGGCCAGCAGCCCCAGCTGACACCCGAGCAGCAGGCCGAGGCGGACGAGCACAATCGGGAGTTTAAGAGCAAGCACAGCAAGGCGGACCCGGAGGTAGATGACAAGGTCGACAAGAGCTTCTGGAGCGGCAAGGGCTCAAGGTTTAACAACCCTTGACTGGAGAACAGGATACATCGTATCTACGGGTCGGTGAGAAAAGAATGGCCTTCTATGAGTTCTTAAAAGGACATCGGAGCGAGCTGAGTCGACTTGCTCCAAATCTGAAGCTTTCCTACTTCGCAGGATGTTCAAAAGACAGCTATGGAGAGCTTGGTGTACATCTACAAGTTAAGAGCGGGCTCTACTACTTTCGCACGGGTTTTCGGCGGAAGTTTCATCATAAGCCAAATGAAAACACACGTACATTGTCTAGGGAGCATATAGGGGGAAGTGCAGACGGGCAGGAGAAGTGGTTGGGTGTATCCTGGATATTTCTGAGCAATTGATATCCAAGTCGTGACGATAAATCTCCCCCGCCAGTCTTGCGATACAACACACTGGGGAATAAGGGTCAGATCATCCATGCTCTGAAATGGCAGCTTTTTCTCAAGGTTGACTCCAACTCATGTCATCCGCGCTTGGTCTGCGGGGTTGCTGCCTAGCAGGTGCTTACAAAAGCGGGTAAGTAGAAGCGTACTTGGCCGATGACGACGTGTGTCCCTCCTCTGATGAACACAAACCGTCATCTCACAACAGCCTGCGGAATCATCCAGCCAAGGAGCTCCCGTCAAAATGGCCGCTGACCTTCACCTTCCCCACCAGCTGCCGGCTGCATACAAGACACTGACTGCTCAGTGCCACTGCAAGTCGGCGCACTTCACCGTCACGGTTCCGACCTCGGCTCTTCCACTGCCCGTCCATCTCTGCCACTGCAGCATCTGCCGCACCACTCACGGGACATTCTGCTGCTTCCACGCGCCACTGCCGAAAGGCATCGAGCCCGAGTTTGTCGCGCCGTCTTCCATCGAATCGTCGCTTACGACCTACATCCACTCCCCTCAAGCGCCCAGTGAGCGGTTCTTCTGCAGCACCTGCGGCTGTCACATCGGCGACAGAGACTTGAAGTCGGACCCGGAGACGGGCAAGCCCGAGTGGCGCGTGGCGACCTCCATCTTCGCCGCACACGACGAAGACACCTTCCAGATCCGCGCCCACTGCTTCACCAGCCGCGACACCGAGCCCAACCTGTCCACCTGGCTGCCCTCCATCGGCTCCCGCGCCATCCACGTCTGGCAGCCCAGCCCGGACGACCCGCGCTTCCCCTTCGCCACCTACCAGCCCCCCAAACCGGACGTCGGCGAGGACGCCCTCCTGGCCGGGTGCCGCTGCGGCGGCGTGCGCTTCGCCCTCCCGCGCCCGTCGCCCGCCGACGCCGCCGACCCGATCCTGTCGCGCTTCGTCCGGGCCAGCCCCACTCCTTCTTCCCCGGGTGGCGACGACGAACACGACCCGCGCAGCCGCGCGACAGGGCCGGCCGCGCTCAAGCGCGTCGCCCGCGTCTGCGTCTGCCGCGACTGCCGCCTCGTCTCGGGCACGCACGCCGTGGCCTGGACCTCCGCGCCGCGGCCGCCCGCCGTGCCGCCCGCGCTCGAAGGGTTCGGCACGCTGCGGTGCTACCGCTCGTCGGCGCGGGCGCGCCGCGCGTTCTGCGGCGTGTGCGGCGCCACTGTGTTCTACGCGCGCGATGACGACGGCGACCCGGCGGTGGTGGATGTTGCGGTTGGGATTCTCAGAGATGTGGAGGGCCGGCCCGCGCTGGAGCGCTGGCTTGCCTGGCGGACTGGCCGGCTGTCGGGGATGGAATCGGGCAGGGCGTTTGATGCGCCGTTTGCGGACGCGCTGGCGGAGGGGTTGCGAGAGTGGGGGGTCCAGCGGTATGGCGAGAGCGCGGAGTTCTGAGATTCCGCTGGGTCGAAGGGGCGACGACGCCGATGAGTGGCTTGCTTGGTTTGTATAGAATGGACAAGGGAAGCGGTTGGACAAAATTTCAGTTACTTTATCTATGCCAACGGTATACTCGTGTGTGTCATTACCAGCCATCATCATTGCTCATGTTCACATCGCGTCTTGTGGAAGACCTCGTCCTTCATCTCCAGCCTGCATCGATCTTGCTTCCCGTCCATTATATGATGCCGCAGCCCGGAATGATCGGAAAACTCGCCTCGCTGCGGTCACGGTGCCTCCCCGGGTCCAACCCATCTGTGATTGTCGCATGAGACCCCATCGCTTCCGAATCCTCCTCCTCCTCGCTGCCACTGACATCGCTGTGATGTTCCCATCGCCGCTCCCCTTCTGCACGAGGGCTCGCATGGTGGACTTCGTCGTATGGCGGCGGCGGATCGAGTGCTCCCGAGACCGTGACGTGGTCGGCCGAGGCGGAGGCGCCCTCTTCCTTCCTGGCGATCTCATCCCTCTTCGCTTTCTGTCTGCGGTAGTGGAGGAAGGCGAAGAGGCCGGTCACGAGCAGAAAGAAGGCGAAAATGGGGACGACAATGGCGGCGATGATGCCGGGAGGCAGGTTTGTGCCGTCGGAACGGTCACTCGGGTCTGTTTGGAAGGGAGCCGGGACGTTGTTGTTGTTATTGTTATTGGTGTTGGTGTTGGTTGGGTCTGCAAATGGCGGTAGGAATGGTGGGGGACTGGTCCAGTACGGTATGCCCGCGGATTGTAGCACACTGAGGGTTCGTGTTCCGGGCGGCGTGAAAGCGGCTGGCATTATGCCCCAACTTAGGTATTGCCTTGAAGTCCTTGGGGTTGTGCAAACGACAGCAAGGGAAGGACAGATTTGACAGCATTATTGAGGGTAAGTCCGGCTTCCGAGCCCGACTGAGGGGCAACTCAAGCTCATATACCTACACACTGCAGTCCTGAGCCGATTTCCACGAAGACAGTCATGTACGCCGGGTGCTTCTCAAGCCCGAATCCAATCGTCAAGCGGCATCATGGGCTGATCGGCCCAAGACATATCACAACGAGCAGCTGTGATACGGCGCCACAAAGCCCCGATGCCCGAGAATCGCGAGCGGGACCGAGCCGCCGGACCACCTCCACTTGGCTTGTCCGCAGCCAGTGGGAGGCCAGAGTGTCACTGCCAATGCTCATCATTGGTGGATTCATGGAGTTTTGTGTTCCCTTCTGAAACATGGCTTCGATGAAAGGGCTGGCCTGAGTGGCTCTTACTGCGCGAACATTGCTCTATTAAACTGCAAGCAGGGGCTTCTACTCCATTCTCCTCCTCTGAGGCTCTAGTGTTCTAGCTGGGTAAGGTGGGCCAGGAACGCCACACTGCTAAGTCGTGAGGAACGGGCGTATAGCACCTAGGATACCGTCTTGTTTATCAGCAGCCCGTGACCCCAAAATCCGGGATCGAAGCACGTCCACCACGCGAGGGAATACTTTTCAGGGGTCACTTCTTTCTAACATTTACTACGACTCAATCAGCGGTCAAGCGCCAGCTACCCCGCACATATTACGCTTCTAATCCTCAGCCACCCAGTTGCCGTGCTAGTTCAGTCCCAAGCCGTGATAACGCTCTACAACTCGGCCTCATCCATATTCCTCACAAACAACGTGAACCACTTCACCGAGTTGACATGATTCAGCACGCTCACTCGCTCGTCCACCGTATGGATGGCCCCCAGGCCGGGCCCATCCTCCGGGTCCAGCCCCGGCGCAAACCGGAAGATGTGTCTCGTCAGGTCCCAGTAGTACCTCGTGTCCGTATTGCCCGTCATGATGCCCGGCGTGACGACCACCTCCTCGCCGTAGAGGGCGCGCGTCGTGCCGGCCAGGACCGAGAAGGGGCCCCTGATGGAGCCGTCGGCGGGCGTGACCGGCGCGGCTTCCAGCTCGTGGGCCGACGGCGAGAGGATGATGGAGGACGGCTCCTCCTTGCCGTCGAACGCGTGCAGCGTCAGGTTGTGCTTCCGCGCGACGGCGCCCGCCAGCACCGCCAGCCGGTCCTTGACCACCTGCGTGGTCTCGCCGATGTTGATGCGGTGGTTGACCACCGCCGTGGCCCGCTCCGGCAGCGCGTTGACTTTGATGCCGCCTGAGATGACGTCGACGGCCTGCGAGGTCTGCATCAGATACTTGATGGCCGGGCCCTGCTTGGCCGCCTCGAGGGCGAGATGGTCCGGTTTGGCCTTGCAGGTGCCGTGGGGGGAGGAAGCTGAAGAGAGACGGCGGCGCAGCAGCTTCTTGAGCTTGCTGGGGAATTCGGGCGAGTATGCCGCGCCGCACTGGAGCTGGGTGTAGTAGGGGTTCGAGTCCACAAGGCGGGTTCGGTACTGCTCGGATTCGATGCGAGTAATCAACTCGCTGAGGATCCCGATGCTGGTGTGGTCTGTTGGAACGGAGGAGTGGCCGCCTGGCGCCCGAACGGTGATGTGCACGTCCGTGTATCCCTTCTCCGCCGTGCCGGGCTTCGCAAAGAGAGTCCCCCACGCGTACTCGAAACTGCTGCCTTCGTCAACAATCACAGCGATGCCGTCCTTTCCATATCGCTCCTGGATGAATGCGGCGAGGTGCGACGCCCCACGGGTGCCGGAGCACTCTTCATCGAAGCCGAAAGAGAGGAGGATCGTCCGCTTCGGCTGGAAGCCGGCCTCAAGCAGCAGCTCGAGCGTCTCCATGGCTGCAATCAGCTGGTTCTTGCAGTCGCTGGCGCCGCGGCCCCAGATATTCTTTCCGTCATAGGCGCCACTCCACGGAGGATACGTCCAATCGGGCACGGTCTCGGGCGGGACAGGCACGGTGTCCTGGTGGGCCATGAGGAGAGTCGGCTTCAGCGACTCATCGCTGCCTTTCCACGTGTACAGCAGGCCGTGAGTGTTCACCTTCTCCACTAGCAGCTTCTCGTGGATCAGCGGGAATGTTTTCTCCAGATACTGATGGAAGTCGTAGAAGACATCCCACCGCGGGTCTTCTCCGATAGCTCCGAGGTCGTCGAAGGACTCGGTCCTGACCTGAACCGCGCCCGAGAGGCGGCGGATGGTGGCGTTCCTGAATGACTCGCTGGAAATGTGCTCGAACGCCTTGTCGAGCTCCGGGTGGTTGCTGGGGAACAAGGGGTCAGGTTGAGCGCATCCGGAGCCGAAGTCATGTTCGCTCTCGGCCGAGGGGATGAACCGCTTGAAGGACGCGATATCTGGGAAGCGGACAAGCAGGAGGAGGACCAGTGCGATGAAAACAAGGACGCAGCGTCGACTCCGCGAGGACGCGCGGTCCCCGTGCGGAGAGCCCGCATCGATGGGAAGGACAGGAGGCGGCGTCGACTTCATCGCGCTGCCAACAAAGAGGGGGTCAACTTGTGGTTGTTCAGGGTAAAATCGGCGCTGACGCAAGTGGGCTTTGAAATGCCAACACCAACCCCTGGAGTGGGGTCTGGGAATAATCCTCGACCTGCCGGGTTCGTGCCATGGAACCGTTCACCTGCTGTTTTGGGATGATAGCGCAGAGCTCCAGGCGGCCTTGACCATTACGTAACTGGCGATGCGGAGATAAGTGCTGGCTTCGCGCGTTGAGCAGCTCGTTTGCTGGGAAACATCGGCTGAACAGGCTCATCGTCGAAATACTTGGTGCCCCTGCGAGAGTCGCGATAGGGAACATCAACCTCGGAAACTCCGAAAGTGAAGATAGTCGATAACGGCGCCCCATGGCATAGCTGATCAAGGAGGTCGCAAACATTCATCATCGGACTCGGTGGCTGGGAACTCAATGTGTGCACGTAGAAGGGAGGTCCGGCATAGAGGACGAAGAGAGGGAAGATGCTTGTGTCGTCAGAATTGATCGACCCTTTTGTCACCCGGGCGGTCCACATCCTGAACAAATGTGTTTTGAATTATAAGGTCCTAGTCCTCTGAATTGAAAGTGGTGGGTAAATCACATAAAGGTAAGAAGGGTAGAGTTTCATGGCGGGCAAGGCAATAAGTAAGGTACATAACATCGTCGCCGGCACTTGGTAAAGATCACGATATTGCCGCCCAAACATGGTAGGGCTCGCAGTCAGCCTGCGCGAAGAACCAATCAAAGTCTTGTCCAAAATACAGTCTTTATCACCACAGTAGGCGAATGGCAGCCAAGGTTGGGGGTCAAGTATTTACTCGTCCTTGCCTTTATCCCCTAGGAGAGGCGTGACATGACTGGACGGTACGGAAAACAGCGCGGGGAGTGCGGGTCGGTACCATAAAGTCGACCTCTTGACTGTCGCTGAGAAGTCTCCATCCACGTTTCGACACCGTACATGGTGTACCGATTGGCGCAAACTCATAGGTTCGCTTCTTTTATGTGCTTCAGGCAAGGCCCGACGGTCCGGCGGCGGCGTTTCTGTCTTGTAGTCCTAAATGCCAGCCTGAGGATAGGGGTCGATGTCATGGCCGAGAACCCAACTACAATGCAAGTGGCTGCACGCTTCTGCCGAGATCGGGAAATTGAGAAGCAATTCACAGACACAGGCCGGCATCCAAGCTGTCCCCCTCTGTCCCGGCTGCCCGAGGGATGGCAAGCCTCGACTTTCTCTAGGTCTCCGGCGGTGGTAAGTGGTGTTTGACATCGGCTATCAGCGCCCTGAACAAGGGGGGGAGGATGTGCACACCCTTCACCACCGACAGTGCGACAAGGGTTCGAAACTGAGGCATGCAGCGCCTTCACTGTTTACCCCTCCATGTGGGCATGCGGGCTTGTTGGCCGCACGCAACAGGAGGGTCAGCTTGCGCTCATCTAGTCCGTTCGCGCTGAATGGCCGGCCCTCGGCACAGCATCATCATCGCCTCCGGTACCCGTGTCCAGTTGAGGCCCAGGCCTCGCGGACAGAGGTCTCACGACACCGTCGCCATGTTCGGGAGACGAGAGCGAATTCCCATGGCCAACCACACGGTTACCAACCTCCCCGAGTTGTCTGCTGGGTGGGGAACCGTGCGCTACCGTCTCTTTGCTGCGCCATGGTCTCCGAGCCGTCAGCCACTGACTTGGTTCGGTCACTGACGTGGGACTACAAAAGCGTTATCAGCAACTGAGAAGAGGCCGGGGATTCTTTCTCGGAATGCAGCAAGATCGGGAATGGGAAACGGGCCGATACCTGTTCTTCAAGTCGTAAGCCAGGGAAGAACTCCCGGCACGTTTATGTATGAAGGTTGCTGAACTGTTGCCTTGAGGTTGACGCGCGGACCTTACTCATTTATTTCGCAACTTCAAGTAAGAGGGGGCGGTGTTATTGCTTACTGGCTTGTGTTCCAACCTCCATCTTCCAGTCCCGTCTCTCGCGGGTCTTCTCCCCCCCAAGAATGGGTTTTGGTGAGCGCACACTTCGTCGGAGCCCAGCCTACAGCAAAGTGGTCTTCCTTGCTATATGGTTACATTAGACAACGAAATCCCATCGCTTGAGAAAAACGACTACCCTGTCGCTTGGGAAATCTACACCGACAGCTTCCCGGCTCATAGGGATTCCCGCCACAATGATTACTTACGCCTGCCATATCATAGAACTCGAGGCTAAGCATCTGGCGAAGAGACACAAGAGTTGAAGGCGAGGCGACATTCAATTGATTCACTTGACTTGCGCAGGCTCAATGTCCTTCGTTTTGCAGCTCATTGCCACAAGAGAACCACAGCGAACGGCAGGGACCCAAGCACCGGCTTTGCGCAGACATGGAGGCTTCAATTCGGAGGCTTCAAGCCCTGGCAAACAGAGACGAGGCTGATGAAGAGCAAACCAACCAGGAACTGAATGCACACCGCTGTCAGATGACCTCTGTTGCTGGGGTGAAATGGATCCACCCGAGGCGAGAGAAGGGGTCCAGTTGAGGGGCTAAGCGGTGTGTATGTACGTTCCGTACAGCTGTACACTAGGGCGGCGGTCTCAGCCCCCAGGCCAGGGTGTCACGAGCGGAGATGGGAACTGAGGCATAGGAATTCAACGAAGTTTCTGGGGGATATTCTGTCCATCCGAAAGCTCCCGACAAGGTAGATGCGGCAGAGAGGCGAAAAGGGATGCTCCGTTTCAACGACGGCGAACAATTCCGACTCAAGCTGCCGGGCTCAATTTTGCCCTGAGAAAGAAACGGGCCAAGAGGTTCTTATCACCGCGGTCTCATTCTGGGCGCGCCCCGTTTTGGGCACCGACCGTTGAGACTCGAGCCCAATGCTTGGCTCGAGCGGCGGCCCACAATCGCGGCTAGCGCTAGCGGAGGCTGCTTCCCGCCGATCTGAGATGGGAGGGGCCGGGAGGGCCCAGTTCACCGGCACCGGTGCCGACAGCTTCAGCACGCAACGGAGGAATCTGGCATCCACCAGGCAGCCAGGAGCGAACGGGACAGCCCGGCTCGCCAGGGGGCTGGGGCTCCAGTGCTGTCCACGAGGGCATCTCCAGACCGATGGATGACGGTCGTGCACTTTCAATTGCTGGCGCTGCGAGTCTGTGGGGTCGAAAACCGGCGGAAGCGGGGCCAATCAACGCCAAACGATGCCCCTGCGCCGGAGTGTTGGCAGTGGATGCTGCCACGTCAAGTGCTTCGAACGTCGACGGCGACAGGCCAGCAGGCCAGTTCCTGTTTTGAGTCTGGGCGCTGCATATTGGTGAGGCGGCTTGAACACGAGTAAAATGAGGTGGAGCGACCAAGCAGCAAGGCCAGCGGACGAACAATGCCTCGAGAAATGCAGAGGTTGGGCTGCGTTGCTCCGTCTGGTGCTGCCATTCACATCTGGCATGCTGTGATGGGCCAGCCAGACGAGTGGGACCGGCCCTCCCAGGACTCGTGCAGCTCCAGCTCCCAGCCCAACTGGCACCCATCATTCGGCAATCTGGGCTGCTGGGCACCGCGGCAGTCCGCTGATCTGTCGTTGCTTGACGTCTGCTCGCGTGGGTGACTCAATGCCCAGCCACCGGCCAAACCCGGGTGTGGTTCCCGGTCCGAGACCCCAGTCTGCCCTGCCCGTCATCATTGTCGCCGTCAGGCAAGAAGGGCCCTCACATGTCTCGGGCGACATCTCCGGTATATAGCCAGCCAAGCATCTTCTTCCAATTCCTCCTCCTCCGGCCCATTCACAGCGCGAACTTCCGTCTGAGGTTCACGACACAATTCAACCCCTAACACCGACCGACAAGAGCATCATTGCTCTCATTTCCTTTTGTTGTCGACCCGTTCCCCACACAAGATATCCAAGCTGGCTACCGCCGAGGTCCACGGTTTTCGCTATTCTTCTACCCACAGCACCGGCACCAGGCCGTCCGCTGGGCAGTCCGCTCCCAATCCGAAGATGGGCTCCCACATCGGCTCCGCCGATCCCACGCAGACGGTCGACGGCCTGGTCCGCGCCATTCGCGACCTAACGTCCGACCCGAACTACAAGCTCGTGGCCGACGTCTTCAGCGACTTCCTGTACGTCAAGGAGCAGAACAACAAACTCTCCACCTCGCACCAGGTCGTGCTCGAGGAGTACCGGAAATTCCGGAACGAACTCGAGGCGCAGAAGGATGTGATCGAGAACGAGAAGAAGGACCTCGAGCACTTGGTGCAGGAAAAGGTGCAGGAGATCGTCCAACTCAGCGCTGCCAGGACGAGGTTGGAAGGCGACCTCGAGGACACGCAGAAGAGGTTGGAAGAGGAAAAGGCAAACGCCGCCGAGGCTGCGGCGACTGCTGCCAAAGAGTACGCAGACCTGCAGGCAAAGTCTGCTCAGGAGTACGCAGACCTGCAGGCGAAGACTGCTCAGGAGTACGCCGACCTGCAGGCAAAGACTTCTCAGGAGTACGCAGACTTGCAAGCAAAGACTTCTCAGGAGTACGCCGATCTGCAAGCGGCCAAGGCTGCCGTTGAGGAGGAGAAGAGGCTCGGCGAGGAGGCTGCCGCTGCTGCTGCTGCCAAGGCCGCGGACGAGATCGCGGAGCTCACGGCGGCGAAGACTAATCTGGAGGAGATCAAGGCCAACAACGAAGCCGAGATTGAGACGCTCAAGGGGAACATCGCCGATCTCGAGGCCGCCAAGGCCGGTCTCGAGCAGGTCAAGGCTGACAATGAAGCCGAGATCGCTTCGCTGAAGGAGAGGATTGCGACACTCGAGGAGGAAAAGAGGAAGCTCGAAGAGGAGCTCGAGGCGGCCAGGCAAGAAATTGCGTCGCTCAACGACACCATCACTCAGAAGAACACTGAGATCGAGAGCCTGCAGGAGTCGCTGCGGGCTGCCGAGGAGCAGATCGCGTCGCTGCAGCAGACGGTGGCCGACAAGGACGCCGAAATCGAGGACCTGCATGGCAAGCTAAAAGCAGAGGGTGAACGAGCCGACAAAGCAGAGGCACATGGGCGCGACCTGCAGAGCCAGCTGGACGACACCACGCAGAACCTCCACATCACGAGGGGGAAGCTCACCGACCTCGAACAGTACCGCATCGTCCTCAACAGCGATAACGACGATACCTAGTAAGTCTCGAGAAGCGCATTTCCGTCTCCAAGCCGAGCGCACACACAAACACACACACACATACATACAGACATACTAACATCAGCCGCAACGCAGCGTCACCGTTCTGGACAAGATCTGGACCACCATCGTCACGCTCGTCGAAGCGACGTTCCGGCCGGACATCGACGAGCAGATCCTGGCCGACCCGTCGTGCTGGACCAACCTGCGCAACTCGCCGTACCTCAAGCACGCGACGCAGCTGCAGATCCCGCTGCCGCAGTCCAACACGCCGGCGGCCAAGGGCATGCGCATCAGCGCCGTGCTGGCGGTGCTCTCGCGCGCCATGCACAAGCACCTCTTCCGGCCCGTGTACCTGCTCGACGACGACGACGAGAACCTGGTCAAGTTCCTGCGCGCGCTCGAGGACGAGGACCCGACGCGCGAGGCCCACATGCGCGCCACCCTGCTCTCCATGATGCCGGAGCGGCAGGCCGACCTGGGCGCGCGCCGCGTCAAGATGGTCGTGCGCGAGGTCTCGTGGCTGGTCCAGCACCTGCTCGGCGCGCTGCAGTTCGAGGCCTTCTGCTCCGGCCTCGAGGCCGCCTGCCGGCTCGCCCGCGATCAGTGGATGCGCATCCAGCTGGCCCAGATCAAGATCGAGCCCTACTTCGGCCCGCCCTACGACGACTTCGACTGGCAGGTGCTGGAGCTGCCCGAGTTCGCCGAGGCGGCCGAGCGCGACGCCGCCGGCGTGCCGCACACCACCGACGACCCGGACGAGTCCGTCGCCCCCGACGACCGCCTCGAGACGGTCGAGGCCTCCCCCGACGGGAGAAGACCCGACAGCGCCGCCGCCGGCACCGCCGCGGACGGTACGGAGCACGGCGGCGGCACCAGCCAGAGCAGCGCCTTCCACGACGCGGCGTCGCACGGCCCGGACGACGAGATGATGGAGGGCGAGATCGACCCGGACGAGATCCTGCTGGTCGTCTGGCCCAGCATGTGCGCGGTCGAGGGCGGCGAGCTGATGTCCATCACGCAGGGGCTGGTCATCTCCAAGGAGCAGGCGCGCCCGGCGCTCGAGGAGCAGCGCTCGCGCTCGCGCCTGATCCCGCGGCCCGGGTCTCGCCGCGCCCGCACGCTGTCCATGCCCGGCCAGAGCCGCGGCAGCAGCCCGCGCGGCAGGCTCGGCCACTTCCACGCCCACTCGCAGACCGCGTCCGAGGTCGCCGTCGATGGCCCGCCCGAGGACATCTGACGGCAATGACGGTGCGTGTGCGTCTCAGCTAGGGGGGGTTCGGGCGTGATTGGCAGCGACTTGTGATAGTCTGTTGCTTGTCTCTCTAGTTTCGCTCTCTCATTCAGGTAATCTTCACCTCTCGGCAACAGTGACCCTGAGTTTGACGGGCTGGGTTAAGGATTGGTCATGGCATAAGTTGCACACAAAAGTCTCTTTTTTTAAGGAAATCACAGCATGGTGCGTTAGACTTCCGAGTTTTGGGGTTTCCTTTTTTTTTTTTTCTCTTCTTTCTTCCTGTTCTTCTTTCTTCTTTTTTCTTTTCTTTTTCTTTTCTTTGTTTCTTTTTGTCATCTTTTCTTTTTCTTTCTTTTTTTTATTTCTAATATTATGTATGACGGCATTGTATTGGGTACCGCGTCGAGAGCATCGGCCACGGATGGAGTTGGCTTCACATATCGGAACTGGCTGGTGCTCGGCGATAAGACTGGGAAGATTGGGAAATGCGTGGAAAATTAGGAAAATGTCTTCACCTGACTTGATGTGACAAGTTGTTCCTGTGTTGTTGCGAATGCCTCGACTTGATGCTGCACCACGTTGTCTGTACATACCTGCACGGGGCGTGGCCTGACTGAACAACCCATGGCAGACCAGCCTCCAGCTGCCACAGCATTTTACCATTAGAAAGCCCGTGGACGGCGCTACTCCGACTACTCTGCTAACGGCCCACAAGGCCACGACTGGCTCACAGATGTCGACCGTAGCAGCTGGTACACTTCTTCTTCCCGAGACCGTCGCTGACGTTCAGAGAGCGGCTGCGCCGCCGCCACTTCAAGCTCGATCAGGTACGCATCAAGGCAATTCTCGAGGGGAAAATACAATGAGCAGATGCAGTTGCTGGCTGATGCGACTGACGACGTTCGCAGGGCAGGGCATCTTGGCATCTTCCCCAATGCAATTTGTTCATCGCCCTTCTGGAGCCTCCCACTCCAGGAGTCAGAGCTCCGGCCAGCGAATGGGCTCCTACCTGAAGCCGACGCGCTAACAATCCGAACTGAGCCTGGACGAGAACGGCAACGGCCGGCTCCCCGAGTCTAATTGTTGATGAACTTTCCATGTCCTTCTTGGCATGGCCCCCCTCCAGAACAGTTCCTCACTTGTTCCCGGAAGTGCGTACAACAATTTCTTACCTGAGACGGATTCACGCCGCCACTCAATGCAAGGCGCGTGCGTCCGTTTCTGTGGAGGCACAGCTGGTAGCGAAGCGAAGCCGTGCCCTCGGCCGGCAGCGTGGGCGGCGCCGCGGCGGCAATGTGGCGATTCGGTTCAGTCGGATCTGGGGATTGTCAGAACCGGCCCGGCCTGGGGCTCCGGGCCGGCCCACCGAGATTAGGATCTACCAGCTTGATGTCCAACTGCCGCCCAAGACTGGGCTCTTGAAGAGCCTCTCTCCTACAATACAACATCTTCAACACTACAATTGCTCCCAGTTGTATATATCACTTGTATCGTAATAGCTTTATCTTCCTAAGCCTATATAGCGGTTCTAACAATTAAGAGTCTTATTGGCTCGAAAACCTAGCCCTATCTCTAAGTATATAGCCCTATATATAGCACTTAGTAGTAACTACTATATCTTCGAAAGCCAATATAAAGATTGATATTATCCTAGCTAGCCTAGATAACTAGGTAGTTTAGAATCGTAAGTTCGTCAATAAGGCTAAGTACCTCGACTTACTCGACTATTTCGAGGGTAAGGTAGAGCTATTCCCAAAGCCTATACTAGCCAATACCTATAACCTCGCCTAGGAGTATATCCAACGTAAGCTCTAGGAATATATCGTCGAACTACGAGCTTCTATACTAGCTATAGCTATAGAAGCTATAGCTAATGTAAAAGCTCTAGCAAATCTAAGAGCGTCTACTATAGGCGAGTAGCAGCCTAGCACTGCCTCTATAGCCTAGGAGGACGATATAGATTCCTAGACCCTCTCTAAGAACGAGGGTTTATAAGAGTAGCCTAGTATCAAGGTACTAAATAGCTATTAGAGGAAGCTCTATAATAAAAAAGAAAAGTAGTTTAATAATAATATCGCTATAGTCATTATATAGGTCGAGAAGGATCTAGATTATAAGTATAAGGACTACGAACGTTAGACTAACCACTTTACCTAGATATTAACCTTTATAGCTACTATAGTAGTAGCTAACTACTGGTCTATCTACTTTATAGAGTATACTAATCTTCGAATATAGTATAATAATGGATTAGGGTGATAGACTACCTAGACATAGGGGGACTTAGTTTTTCTGCTTTTCTGTTTGTCTTAGAGCGTTGCATTCGTTGTCAGGGGGTCTAGCCCTCTAATCATATATATTTAAGTAGGCTAAGCCTATCTTCTTTATCATTAAGCAAGACATTAAGCAATTGTCAATATACGTTCGTTAACACTACGTTGGTGGTCCTCCTTCTTCTAGGAAGGCTATTGAGCCTCTCCTTTCGTTGTCCTACCTCTATCTAGATAGTAGGTATTCGAGCTATTGAGCTCTAACCATATTCTTATTGTCTTTTGTCTTTCTATTATATCCTACTAGATATATCTAAGCTATATATCTTCCTCTTAGGAGATATCCTTCCTACTACTCGATATATACTATCTTTATTCGTCTAGAGGTATACTATATTCCTTTAGGAGCTATCTTATACGCCTAATCCTAGGTGTAGTAGGGTAGGTTAGTATAGAGGTTTTACACTATTTCAAATAGGGGCTTAATCAAGGAGGAGCTTAGCTCTATATCTAAATAGGATAGTATAGACTACGAAGTCTTCTAAGATCATAGAACTATACAATACTATATTAATAGCTATACAACGACGATATAGCCAACCTATTAAGGCTCTAGTATACTAATACCGGTATCTCCAGGAGGTATAGAAACCTATTAAGGCGTATATATTCTAAGGGTCTATTAAGACCTTGTCCTAGGAGACCTTCCTTTGCCTAGACAGTGTAGGGCATTAAAAAGATATCCCGTTATCCCTAATACTTCGAAGACCTATTAAGGCTTTGTTATTATCGATATAGCGGTTGTAAAATGCTAACCTAATCGAAAGACAATAGTTCTATCCTCCTAAGTAGAGATAGGGGTAGAATTTTTATTGATTATCATTTTCTTCCCTAGTCTAGCTAAACTAGTTATAAAAATAGTTAAACGTAGTAGCTATTTATAGGCTTCTAAGCTTAGGACTATACCTTTACGACACTTAGCTCCTTTTAATAATATATCTAGTACTATTTTATATTGGATATAAGGTCTTAACGTAGACTTTTGCTTTTTTTTTTAAGAGCTATACTCTTACTGCTATTACGCTAGTTAGATCTAGTATATTGGTTGCTAAAGGTATCTAGGTGATTTACAAGGAACCTATAGTCATCCTTCAAGGCGTTTAGACTATATATTTCGAAGGAACCTAGTTTTTTAAGAGGTTTTCTTCCCTTAGATAGATGTTAAAGGAGTCGACATTCCTATAGAAGTATATATATTAGTCTTTTTATAGTTTATCGATATAGTCGTTGCCTTTCTCGAAGACGATAGCTAAGCGTCTAATGACTAGACTCTAGCGATATATATATATACTATCTATAGAAGCTCTAGGAATTCCGTCGACCTCTATAACACTATTAATCTTAACGCTAACCTCTAAGAGAGAGTCTAAAGATATATCTATCTTATAGCCTTTCTAAGGTATACTAAGCGAAGAAGACCTAGCCAAAGTGGTATAGACACCTCTTCCGTCTTCGCTAAATACCTCTACTCCGCCTATCTATATAGAGGTACTTATAGTAATACCTTCTAGTCTCTCTAAAGCCGAAGCTCTAAAGAAGATAACCAAGTATATTCTTACTACTATACTTAGTACGACCTTTCTAACCTCGGCGAAGGCTAGCCTTTAGGGCTATTTCTCTAGTTAAAATGCTATATATTAGATTAAGACCTTCGAAGAGATATATAAGGCTTATTAAGTTACTAATAACAAGACCTATATATACCTATTCGAGCTTTAGTACAATACTATGATCTAGCCTATTATCTATTACTAGGAGAAAAAGGACTAAGAGACCTAGGCAACTTTCAAAGCTAAGTTCCTAAAGCGCTAGAAGGGCGACGATCCTAAATAGTATAGAGATAGAGGTTACCTTTATAATCTAATTAAAGGGAGATACTAGCCGATTAGCAAAATTATCTACGACCACTTTGAGTTGATCGACTATATATATGCTATCGCCTCTACCAAAGTTTATAAAGAGCTATAGTATATAATCGTTCTAACTATATAGTATATACTTGATCAATAGATCTAGGTAGCTCTTAAGGACTATTAGCGTACCCTAAAGAAGGACGACAAGGACTCTATCTATATTGCGAAGTAGGTAGACTTCCTTAAGTTTATTTAAAATACTCTTTAGAAGGGTCTTAACGTAGGAGACCTCTTTCTTAAGATCTATAAGTGTAAGATCGATCTATAGAAGTACTACTCGCCTTTGGCCACGTCTACTATTAAGACGACCCCTAAGCTATAGAAGTATAAAGAGGAGGAGCCGAAGAAAGCTCTTATATCTATATTCGACAATATCGACGATCTAGCTAATTAGCTCTAATATCTATATATCTAGAAGTAGAAGATCGCTAAGTAGTTTAAACGGAAGATCGAGGCCCTCCGTTTATATAGAATTGATCCTACTTTTAACGAGATCGAGGTTCTTTAGACGTATTTCTAGTAGCGGAGCCGCTTATAGGAGAGATATATTGGCTTTATCACTGGCCTATATATTGATAGTCGTCCTCCTAGCTATAGTAGACCTATAAGCTCTAGCTATTGCTATTATTGTAGTAACTCTAACTATATAGTCCTTGAGTATATAGAAGCTATAAAAGCTATAGCTATAGGTCTAATATATTGCAAAGGTATAGACTATTACTTTGGCGATAAAAGTAAGAAAGGCTATATACTAGCCAAGACGATTACCTTTGCAAAGGTAGATGTTAATAATATATAAAAGGTCGGCAAGATCGGCTAGCTTGTCCTTATATATATAGCCTATTGCCTATAGTATAATAGCTACCCTATATACTAGGCGTACTATCGTAAGTATAAGCGCCTAAATAGTCGCCTATTTAAGCTAGATATATCCCTAGTGCTAAATAAGTATTACCTCTAGTAGCCTAAACTATATTAGGAGCCTACAACCGTCTAGACGATGATCAATCGTCTTATATACAAAGGGGAGCCTAAGCTTACCTTCGCCTTCTATTATATAGCGTCTAATCAATTGTCGTTTTATATAGTTCTATTAGAGGGAGGTCGTATTTTAACTTAGAAGGTTGTCCTATAGCCTATACTAAAGGCTAACGAATTCTATCGACTACCTCTTCTTCTCTTTAACTAGACCGAGGAGGAAGCTAAAGAGGAAGTGGATAAGGAAGCGGAGACTATATTTCAAAGTATACCGCCTACTAAACGTCGGTTCGCTAAGGACGAAAGGGAAGATGACTTCTAGATAGGCGATACTCCTATACCTCTAGCGGAGCCTCCTTATATAACTATCTTTAAGAACCTAGCTATAGCGAATTGTATAAAGAAAGAAGAGCTATAGTCTAAGCCGCCTACGTCGAAGGTTACTACGTTGCCTTTATATATAAAGGATATAATCTATACTACGATAAAGGCGAAGACTGGTCTAACCTTTAATAACTTAGTCTATATCTCACTTAAGTATAAGGACGCTTTAATCGTATACCTATAGGGCATTTCTATCAACGTCGAGGTCATTGACTATAAGGGGTCTAATATTCCTAAGCCTAATAGACCGACTACTATACTAAAAGATATAGAGGTCTATATATAGGCTCTATACACTAATATAAATATATTTGACGACTCTTCCTCTAGTTAGACTAAGATAGTTCTAATAATCTTTGGAGTTACTAAAGACGGTATATAGAGCATCTATATAGGAAGCCTCTAGAAGCGTTAGATTTGTAAAGGTCTACCTAAAGACGTTGACAATTATATCTATACCCTACTCTAGAAGTCTATCTCAACGTTTTTGGTCTTATAGTATATAGAACTTAGTATAATGATAAAAGTATAGTCTCTTTCTACTCTATATATCTAGTTTAAAAAGAGCTATTATAATAAGTACCTTACTTTGATCGACTTTGGTTCAAAGTATAACTATATCTCGATAAATATTATTAAGAAGTATACGATACTATACTAGCCTACTAAGGTTATTTCGAAGGGTCTTTATAGCTTAGTACTATTTATTAAAGAGACTTAGGTCACTCTATATCTAGGAGAAGTCGGTATTAACCTTTACTTCTTTATAACTAAGGACACTACTAGTAGCTATAAAGCAATCCTTAGTATACTATTTGTCAAGGATATTGCCCTAACCTTCGATTACTATAATAATAATCTAATTACCACTAATCTAATTATAGAGAAGAAGATAGTCTAGGTATATATTGTCTCTAAGAAGATTGTCTAGTAGAATCGCCTACTATCTCTAATATAACTATCCGTTTAAAAGTAATTTTAAAGATTGACGAAGAGTCCTAAAAGAATCTTTGACTAGGTAGAGATAGAGGAGGGCGAGACTACTCTTAGTTTCCTCGACGATTATATAGGTAAAGCGGTTTTTCATTTTATTTTATAGAAGTCCTATATACTACTCCTTAGTACTCTTTTTTATATTGTACGTTCTTATTTATTGTCTTCTCTATCTAGATAGAAGAAGAAGGGTAAGATTAAATTGTTACCCTATTTAAAAGGGAAGAGGGGAACCCTAATTAGAAACCTCTTTTCCAATAGAAGGCTAAGGCGGGCATTCTACTATAAGTTTAGGGAGGCCTTAAGGACGTTTATACTCTAGAAGAATGTTGTAAACAAGGTTTAGCCTATCGACTTAGTATTGTCGAATAGCTCTATACTAGAGGGAGACCTATTATAGTAAGAAAAGTAGCTTACAAAGGCCAAAGCTAAGATATAGTTCGAGAAGGACTAGGAAGACCTTATAGTCCTTCGTTTTTCGGATCTTAAGCTAGGCTCGAGACTTATTGAGAAACGTCTTTAAGAAATGCTTGTTACTATAGACGATTTTCTTACTAAGCTAAAGAGAGAGATGTTTACTAAGATCTTATAGAACTAGAAGGCTATATTTATATAGGATTTTACTAAGTATAGGTATATCTATAAAGACGTCATTCTACCCTAGTATATTAGGACTATCCTATATAAGGCTTAGCAAAGTAAGTCGATCCCAATCTCGAAACTACTAATATAGAAGGTTGTTGATCTACTTAGAGAGAGGCAAATATAAGGAATTATTGAGTATAGCTATATGAGCTACTATAATAACTAGTTCCTAGTTCTAAAAAAGGACGATGGTTTATAGCTTATTAATAATATTTAAAAGGCTAATACTATAACGATCTATAATACTTTTGTTCCGCCTACTATAGAGGAATTTAGTAAAGACTTTAAAGGCTATAGACTAATGTCCTTCCTAGATCTCTTCTCTAGATATAACTAGGTCAACCTCTATAAATGTAGCTAGGATTTAACGACTTTTACAACGTTAATCAGGCTCTTCTATATATATATACTGCTAATAGGAGGTATAAATTCTATTACCTAGTTCTAGCGAGCTATAACAACGATTTTTAGTAACCTTATCTCTAATATCTGTCGTATTTACCTAGACGATATCGCTATAAAAGGTCCCTAATCTGATTATACTAGCTATCTAAATAGAGAGGGACATTGAGAATTTGTTGTTAAGCATCTTAAGAACATCGATATAGTGTTATTAAATATAGAGCTAGTAGGTACAACTATCGCTACTAAGAAATTGAAGTAGGTATAACTAAAAGTAGTCCTATTCAGTTATCTCTATATACTAGAGAGGCGCCTTCCTAAAGAAGCGAAGGTGATTAAGATAAGGGAGTAGAAGACCTATTTTAACGTTAAAGAGGTATATACCTTCATTAGAATAGTCGGATACTACTAGATTTAGATCAAAGGTTTTACAATTATCACGATTCCTCTATACGCCCTAATAAAGAAAGATACTAAATAGACCTAGGAGCCTTCTAAATAGAAGGCGATAGACAAGCTAAAGGAGAAAATTATTACCGCTTTAGTTTTAGCGATACTTATCTATAGTAATCCTTAGTTTAGTATAATCTTTTTAGTCTATAACATTAGTATTTTCGGATAAGATAGGGTACTCAAGTAGGTTGGCCTCAATAGTAAAAGATATCTATATTAGTTCGAGAGTAGCATCTAGTTAAAGGTAGAGAAGTAGTACAATATTACAAAGAGGGAGTTAAAGGGGCTACTCTTTCTCCTAAAGCGTTTTCGTCGCTACCTCTTTAGTATACATTTTATTATAGAGACTAATACTCTAGTTCTAGTCTATTAGCTCAATAGTGCTATAAACGATATCCTAGGTGCTCTAATAATACGCTAGATCACCTAGATCTATCTATTTAACTTTGAAGTCAAATATATCCTAGGTCCTAAGAACATTGTAGCCAATGCGTTGTCCTATAAACCTTTTAGGCCCTCTGACTATATAGAGAAGGAAGTAGAGGAGGATATCAACAATTAGGTCGACGCCTAGATCTTTGTTAACTATATAGGCGAAGAGGCATTGTATCTAGAAGGGAAGCTAGAGCTTGTCCGCCTTTAGAACGGTTACTCTTAGCGTTCCTAGGATATCGCTTACTTCCTATCGACGATAGAGACCCTGTTAGGCTATAAGCTATACTAGAAGCGACGTTAGCTTAAAAGGGAAGTAGTAAAGTACTTTGTTAAGGATCGTCACCTTTTCCTCTAAAATACGAACTATTCGTAATATTATAGGTATATTGTTGACACCTCTAAAGAAAGGCGTTTAATCTTCGACTAATGCTATAGCGAAGTTGGCTATCGTAGGAGAGAGGCGATATACTAACGAGTAACGAACCACTATTATTAGCATAGTATATACGAAGATATAGTAGAGTAGATTCAGGCTTGTATACTATATTAGGTGTACAATGCTTAGAGGTTCGAGGAAACGGTAAACTAGACTATACCTTCGCCTTTCCCTTTTGCTAAATAGTACCTTGATATCCAATATATACCGTCTAGCTATAGGGAGAAGAAGTATTTCCTCGTTGAGGTATATAACGATCTTATAGGATACGTCGAGGCTAAGATCCTACTGAATAAATCCTCTAAGGCTATTAAGTCCTTCATTATATAGTATATCCTTTGTCGCTAGGGCTACCCTATTGTTGTAGTCGTCGATAGAGGCTCTAAGTTCAAAGGTAAAGTCAAGGAGATCCTCTATAAACTATAGATTAGGAGAGTTATTATTTCGCTATACAATTCGTATATAAATAGAGTAAATGAGGCTAGCTATATCCTAATTGCTACCTCGTTTATAAAGATAACTAATAGTATAGGAAAGAGATAGAGGGAGCTCCTTCTATATATCTTATATATAGATCGTATAACTGTTAAAGGCTCTTATAGAATATCTCCCTTCTTTCTTACCTATAACTATAAGCCTATTAGTCTAGTCGAGTTTAATGTTCCTACTTAGTAAATTCTTACCTAGGACTCTATCTATATTTAAATAAAGGGAGAGGATCCTATAAGACTTTATACAAAGCTTATTGCCCTCTATACTTATATCCTCTAAAAAGCTAAGTACAACTATAAGATTATCGTCAAATAGGTTACTATAGCTTGTAAAAAGCTAGTTGAACACTATAATAAAGCCTATAAACGTAAATTTCGTCTAGAAAATATAGTAATATTTGTTAACGACCTCGTCCTCGTCTACAATAACGTTTAGTAGCTAGATATAAGCTTAGTCTAGAAGCTAGAGTACTATTGGTTTAGCCTATTCTACATTTAGATAATTAAAGACTAAGACACTTACTTTTTAGAGACTTTGGACAATATATCTATTTAGACGTTGTATCCTTCGAATTATATAAAGAAGTTCTTTAAACTAGATAACATTTAGCTAGAAGTAGACAATATAAACCTATTCCTCTACTTAGAAGGGCGTAGCAACGACGAACGTCGCTATAATAGTCGTTACGACGATAGCTGCCTCGATAGAGGCTATCGCCTCGATAGTCGCTATAACGAAGTATAGAACGACGGGGGAGCTAATCCTAGCCCTAGCGCTAGCTGAGACTTAGCTACCTTAGTGTTCTACGATAGGGAGATATATACTAGACACTTCTAAGGAGAACACTACTACCTCGACAATTGTTTAAAGCTCTATAAGAATAGTGAAGAGGGGTCTAGTGCCGCTAAAGACAACTAGAATACTAGCGACTAAACTATAGGTTGTTATCCCTATTAACTAGCTAAGACTTCCGATAGTAGTCAACTAGTTAGGCTTCTTTATAGTAGTGAACTATATAGTGCCTTAACTAGTCGACGATACTACCTTAGCGATCCTTATTGTACTTATAGCGATAGCCTACTAAAGGAGGAAATTATACGAATAGTCGCTAAGGACGTTGCAACTATAGTAGAGGAGGAGGTCCTTAAAGAGGAAACCCCTAGTTGTACTATAGCGCTTTAGGCAAGCTAAACTTATACTATTGTAAAGGGGGTAAAAAAGGAGTGACCTTGTTAAAAGCTTATTGTAGAAATCCTATATAGAAAACTACCTAGTTTTTAATACTAGCCCTCTAGATATATAAAGATATATAGTTTAAGAAGGAGGGAGGTCCTAGAAGTTATCGCCTTCGATAGTTTCATTAGCGTTTTACTACGTTTTCTTCTTAATACCTATTGTTATATCGGCCTCTTATTTACTAGTAATATCTCTATTAGCTACGTCTTACTTAGTCTTCGTCTATTCACTGTTGTTTACTTATTTTTATCTCTTAGGCCTTTATTCTTTTTCGCTAGTACCTAAGTTTTCTTTCTAAGGGGTAGCCCTACTTTTAGAGGCTTTATAGTCGTTCTTGCCTTTTCGTTTTCACTTCTACCCTCTAGATAGATAGTTTCTATTGTATAGGACTAAGTTTCTTAGAGCTAAAGTCAAGGCTAAGAAAAATCTATAATTAGGATATATAGTCTCTCGATCTATTGTCTATAGGCTAAGCTCCTAGACTATATTCTACCCTCTACCTATCCTTGTCCATTTTCTCTATCCCTTAGTAACGTAAGCTCTTATAGTTGGCCTAGTACTACGCTATTTGTTCCCTAATAGTAACCTCTAGTAGGATAAACCACTTTTAGCCTACCTCTTCTAAACGTAGCTTTAGCCTAGGATTGTTCTTTGGATTATATAGAAGATGGTCCTATAAGATTAAGTCCTAAGCTAGGTACTTCTAATTATTCCTATAGATATAAGTCTAAGTGTACTCCTTCTCTAACTAAATGTAGTTGGCGTACTTATTGCTAAAGAGAGGAGTAAGAGAAGCGTAGCTATTAAAGGGCTAAGTTATATAGACGTCTCCGTCTTTACTAAAAGGAGTTGTCGAACGTTAGTACGATAGTTCGTAGCTATAGTAAAGCACCTTATTACTATAGGAGTGTCAATCTTCCTTTGTTTAGAGGGCGAATATAAAAAGGAAGCATAGCGTTTATTTATAACCCTATACCTAGATTAAAAGCGTTAATGCTTAGTTTAGGCGTATAGTAAGATAATATATCTAACGCCTAAGTAGTCTACTATTATAATACTCTACAAATATTGGATAAAGGACCTAGGTATTATAGTGCTACTTAATTATATTAACTAGCTTATTATCGATATAAACTAATCGCTATATTCTATACTAATCTTACTAATTGCTTAGTAGGACTTACTAGATATATAGTAATCTAATATTTAGTCGATAGATCTTAATTATACTATAGATAGCCTTATATTCGACTAAGATTATAGTATACTTGTTAATATAGCGTTTATCTTTCAGTATTGGTAGATCCTTTATCTTACTTTAGACTACCTAGATGTACTTCTAGGCTATAAAGATCGTTGTTTTTAGTACTAGCAAGAGATCGATCTAGTAGTTTATAATCCTATATAGCAATAGCCTCTAGTTATTCGCTTTATCGGTAATTTCCTACAACGTATCGTAAGTACACTAGTTGCTTAGCATTATAGTTTCTAGGTTATAAATTTATATATAGGAGCTATATATAAATTCGAAAGGGAAGTGGAAGACCTAGCTAAGAACCTGATCCAACTAGAGAGAGGAGGGCATTAGAATA
This sequence comes from Thermothielavioides terrestris NRRL 8126, assembly GCF_000226115.1. NCBI lineage: Eukaryota > Fungi > Ascomycota > Sordariomycetes > Sordariales > Chaetomiaceae > Thermothielavioides > Thermothielavioides terrestris. The sequence continues at coordinate 9,025,786 of NC_016458.1, read as the reverse complement.
AAGTGGTAAGAAGGTTAAAGGAAGAAAATAGTTCTAAGATAGTAAGGAGAAGAGGAAGGCCTTAAGAGTTTAGAAGGCGAATACTTATTTCTAGCTAATTAGTAGACGCTATAAGCTTTATTTATTTTCTTTTACCTAGTTTAGGAAAGAGCTAAATAGCCTTCCTACCTTCGAAGGCTTGCCTACCCCTTTTTCTTAATCCTCCTACTAGTTCGTTTACAATTAACCATTTCTTCTACCTCGCCTATTGCGCTTTAATTTTTTTTTATAATCGTTTTAATTAGTCTAGATCTTTCTACCTAGAGAGCGACTTTTCTTATAAACCAATTTTTTATATATTATTGCGAATATCGCTATAGGCCGTTGTAGGATTTCTAATTTTATAGGGCCTATATAGCCCTAGGCTAATATAACTACTAACCTAGGATAGAAGTAGCTACTTAGAGAGCTTAAGTTTTATATATTACAAGGTTTATAGAGGCCTATTAACGATAGCGATTAAATATAATATTACACCTCCCTTATATAGTAAGAGCTAGGCTTAAAGATACTAGGCTACCTAGGTAAGACTAGCTCTAAGCTTTTCCTATTTTTATAGACTCTAAAGAAGTACCTATAAGATATAATTAATCGACGACCTAACTAGATCCTAAGCCCTTAATTTAATGCGAACCCTAAGATTATAAAGTACCTATTCCTAGACTAGCTAGAGGGAAGGTCTTCGATAGATTGGTTTTTCAATATCTATTTTATAGATATAAGTATTTCGCTCTTCGATATAGAAGGTATATTACTTAGTAAGGAATAGCTAGATTATAAGACGATCTTAGATGTTATATAGTTTTTCTTTCGCCTTTACAAGGACTATCTCTAGATCTACCTATAGCTGGTCTTAGACTATAGTCCTATACCAAAGGAGTTCTACCGATCTAACTAAAGGGTTATTGCTAACAATTGCCGTTTCTAGGTTTTCCTTTGCTTCGTTGACAGAAGGCATTGGGTAGTTACGATCTTCGATTAAGTCGGAGGTCGGCTCTACTACTTCGACTCCCTATTCAAGAGCTTAGAGATATATACCGATATTTTATCAAAGGTCTAGATCGCCTTTTAGTCTATCTATAGGTTCCCTTAGACGTAGTTGTATAAGAAGGTTATTGTCTATTGCCTTTAGCAAAGTTTAGAATAGAAATATAGATAGTTCGCCCTTAAGTTTATATAGGCCTTTCTTTAAGAACTCTAGCCCCGCCTTCTAGACAAATAGACGTAGTTTAGGCTACCCTAGCTTTAGCTATACTAGGGAGATAGCGAGATAGTTGTATAATAGTATATATTATACTTATAGTTAGGAACTTATAAGCTAGCTCTTAGTACCTTTAAAGATTATCTACTTTATACTAAGGTAGTCCTTTTACTACTATAGGACAATAGTAAGATATATAAGCTCCCTTTAGACCTACTATCTCCGACTAAAGAGCCTATATAGCCTATAGTCTTAGAGTACAACGAAGATAAGGTGATCGAAGTCCTCTAGGCCAACGATATATTTACGCCTAATGTTCCTAGACTTAATAACCTACCTATATATCTTTACAACTACTTTAGCGATATAGAACTTAGGATCCTAGCTATATACTTAGTAGCATTTAGAGAAGCCTAGCTCCTTGACTAAAGCGAGAAAGGAGTAATTGCTATCGCCTAAATTATCTTTGTACCCTAGTTAAAGAAGGACGTAGCCTACTAAGTATATTACTATAGGGTTGTAGGACTCCTACTAGACGGATAGCTAAGCGGTGTACCACCTTTATAAGACCTTGTAGACGACCTTAGACGATAGCTATAGAGTACATTTCTAGTACCTAGTATTATTCTACCCCTTCGACTAAAGGACTAACAAACTGCTTTAGGTCCACTAATAGCACTTATAGAAGATTTTAACAATATATCAACTTAGTAGGATGTTAAAGCTAAGATTATAGAGATTACTACGCTATAAGCGACTATAATACGAAAGTTTATTGATACCCCTATAGACAAGATGGACTAGGAGCGTCTCCTTAGTAGCGACCTAGTTAAGGACCTTAGGGTACTAGTATAGATAGCCCTTAAGAAGATAGTATTCGATCTCTACCTCTAGGAAGAGGAGACGCTTGTCTATACGTTTATAAGGAGGTTAAACTACCTTAAGATGCCTTATACGCTAGTATAGAAGTATCTTTAGATATATAGATTACCTATATTATTTAGCTAGATATTACCTTTAGTATAGCACTATAGTAAGCGCCTTTGTAAAGAGCCTATAAAACCTAGATATCTACTTCGCCTACTACTATATAACCTATACGACTATACCTTTGCTTATAAGTATAAGTATCTAGTATAGTAGTAGGGCTAGGATATATATATCAAGGAGGTAGAGGAGTATAAAAGACAGTGGGATTAGCTATTATAGCCAACTAGACCTTTACGAGCTAAGTAAACTATATATAGGGAGTAGCTTAAGGAGTAGCGACGATAAGAAGTGCCTACTAAAAGAGCTTTTAAGGTACAAGCTTACTTATAGAAGTATATAGCAAGCTTGAAAGGGAAGTGTAGATTAGGGTAATAGACTACCTAGATATAGAGGGACCTAGTTTTTCTACTTTTCTATTTATCTTAGAATATTATATTCGTTGTTAGGGAGTTTAGCCCTCTAATTATATATATTTAAATAGGCTAAGCCTATCTTCTTTATTATTAAGTAAGATATTAAGTAGTTGTCAATATATATTCGTTGACACTACATTGGTAGTCCTCTTTCTTCTAGGAAGGCTATTAAGCCTCTCCTTTCGTTGTCCTACCTCTGTCTAGACGATAGGTATTCGAGCTATTGAGCTCTGACTATATTCTTATTGTCTTTTATCTTTCTACTATATCCTACTAGACGTACCTAAGCTATATGTCTTCCTCTTAGGAGACATCCTTCCTACTACTCGATATACACTATCTTTATCTGTCCAGAGGTATATTATATTCCTTTAGGAGCTATCTCGCGCGCCTAATCCTAGGTATGGTAGGGTAGGTTGGTGTAGAGGTTTTGCACCATTTCAATAATCTTAAAAAGACCGTTTAACCAACTATCGAAACGATAACCGAGCTTCAAATATATATTTATATCTACCTCGATATATTTAAATATATTACACACAGTTGTGGGTCACCTGTGGCCACCTGTAGCCAACTGCGTAAGTGTGGGTCCACTGGGCCCACTGGGCCCCACAACAGCACTGGGCCCTGCAACAGTGCATAGGCCACCTTATATATAGGCCACCACACTCCTGTATTTAGGCAGGCACTTGCCTATATTCTACACTCTTGCAAAACATCTATTTTGCACTCCTCCGAAGCTCCTGCTTGGTTTGAGTGCTCCACAACCTCGGCTGACGAGGCTGGGTAGCAACCTACTTTGTTCGTATAATAAGTGGTGCCCACTACTGGACTCGAACCTGTGCGATGAACTATAAGACTCCTTTGTAAGGGAGCTAGTGTTCATCAACAGCGTGCCCAAGCAGTACCGCGTTATGTGGCTTAGGCAACCACATGCGGGCGTAGGTGCCCCGAGTGCCCTGCTAGGAAGCACTTGTGGTTTTGCTTACTTGGGTGGTCTCCAAGTATTGCGAAGCCCTCGAGCTCCTGAGACCTAACCTGGAGGTCGGTATCTAGGGCAACAACGTTAATTGCGACTTGCAACACTTCGTCGCAGTAACCTAATAAGCCTTGTATATCTCTTTAAAGGTCTTAATCTAATATATAGCATTCTAACTAGAGAAGTAGCCCTAAAGGCTAGCCTTTGCTAGGGTTAGAAAGGTTGTACTAAGCATAGTAATAAGAACGTACTTAGTTATCTTCTTTAGAGCTTCAGCTTCAGAGAGACTAGAAGGTATTACTATAGGTGCCTCTATATAGATAAGTAGAGTAGAGGTATCTAGCAAAGACGAAAGGGGTATTTATACTACTTTAGTTAGATCTTCTTCGCTTAGTATACCTTAGAAAAGCTATAAGACAGATACGTCCTTGGACTCTTCCTCGAAAGTTGGGATTAAGATTAATAGTATTATAGAGGTCGATAGGATTCTTAGAGCTTCTATAGACAATGTATATATATATCGCTAAAGTCTAATTATTAGGCGCTTAGCTATCGTCTTTAAGAAAGGCAACGACTATATCAATAGATTATAAAAAGACTAATATATATACTTCTATAGGAATATTAGCTCCTTCGATGTCTATCTAGAGGAAGAAAACCTTTTAAAAAGCTAGGTTCCCTTAGAATATATAGTCTAGAGGCCTTAAAGGATGACTATAGGTTCCTTGTAGATTACCTAGATACCCTTAGCAACTAATATATTAAACCCAACTAATATAATAGTGGTAAGAGTATAGCTTTTAAAAAGAAAAGTAAAAGTCTATACTAAAACCTTATATCTAATATAAAATAGTATTAAATATATTATTAGAAGGAGCTAAATGTTATAAAGGTATAGCTCTAAGCTTAGAAGCTTATAAGTAGCTACTACATTTAACTACTTTCGTAATTAGTTTAGCTAGACTAGAGAAGAAAATGATAATCGATAAAAATTCTACCTTTATCTCTATTTAAGAGGATAGAACTATCGTCTTTCGATTAGGTTAGCGTTTTATAACCGCTACGTCGATAATAGCGAAGCCTCAATAGGTCTTCAAAGTATTAGGGATAATAAGATATCTTTTCGATACCCTACACTATCTAGGTAAAGGAAGGTCTTCTAGGACAAGGTCTCAACAGACCCCTAGAACGTATACGCCTCAATAGGTTTCTACGCCTCCTAGAGATACTAATATCAGTATATCGGAGCTTTAATAGGTCGGCTATATCGTCGTTGTATAGCTATTAATATAGCATTGTATAGTTCTACGATCTTAGAAGACTTCGTAGTCTATATTATCCTATTTAGATATAGAGCTAAGCTCCTTCCTAATTAAGCCCCTATTTGAAATAGTATAAAACCTCTATACTAACCTACCCTACTATACCTAGGACTAGGTATACGAGATAGCCCCTAAAGGAATGCTATATCCCTCTAGACGGATAAAGATAGTATATATCGAATAGTAGGAAGAATGTCTCCTAAAAGGAAGATATATAGCTTAGGTATAGCTAGTAGGATATAGTAGAAAGACAAAAGACAATAAGAATATAGTTAGAGCTCAATAGCTCGAATACCTATCGTCTAGATAAAGGTAGTACAACGAAAGGAGAGGCTCAATAGCCCTCTTAGAAAAAGGAAAACCACCAACGTAGTGTCAACGAACGTATATTGACAACTGCTTAATGTCTTGCTTAATGACGAAGAAGATAGGCTTAGCCCACTTAAATATATATAACCAAAGGGCCAAACCCCCTAGCAACGAATACAACGTATTGAAACAAACAGAAAAACTGGGTCCCTATATCTAGGTAGGCTATCACCCCAATTTAATAGATACTACTAAGAAGAAAGAAAGGCGCTTTAAGTAGTTCCGACTAAGAGCTTAGATTAGCTACTTTATAGGATACAATTCCTTAAATATCTACTATATTTAGAACCTAGCTACTAACTAAGTAGTATATATATATAATATAATCTTTAATAAGAAGTAAGTATACCTAGGCGATCTAAAGCTTATAGCGTAGGACATTCCCTAGGTAGACCTTAAAGAGCTAAAGCGCTAGTTTAATATTAAAGGCGCTAATAATACCGATTAGCTGGATAATGATAATCTTACGCCTATAGCTAAGGAAAAGGATATAACAAAGGCGTTTAATACGCCTTTAACAACTTTTAAAGAACTAGAAGAGAGCCTAGCTACTATCGAAGAAGTGTTAAATACTATTATAGTAAAAGGCAATGCTATAGGCACTTTCTTAGAGTTCTAATATTTAACTCTTTTACCTACTTTACTAAACGCCCTAATTGTAGCTACCTTCCTAGGTTTATATTTACCTAGAGCCTCTAAAAGAGTATTCCAACTATAGGAAGCCGCCTTTAATATAGGAACGTTAGGCCCTAGAGCTACTAAATGTAGGTACTTAAGGAGGGTCCTCTATATAGAGGAAGAGAGAGAGGAACTCGCCTAAAAGAATAAAAAGAAGGCTAAGAAGGTAGTCAATGCTATTAAGAAGGAAAATAGTAGTGCTAAAAGGATCTCCTAAGAAGAAGTCGATCGCCTATAGTAAGAAGGTAAGCTTAGATCTATCTACTAGTCGATACTTTTACTTATACTTCGATAATACTTTAAACTTAAAGATTATCTACTAGGCTAGCTATTCCTAGAAGCTAAATACAATTATCTTCGAAGCTATAAAGTAATAGGCTCCTAAGAAGAGATTTACTACTATAATAAAGAGGTCTAGAGTAAATAGATCCTAGATTATATATAGATATATATCTATAAGTTTAATAAGAGTAGACACCTTATTAAGTATAAAGCAAGGCTTATAGTATATAGCGATTAGTAAAAGAAGAGGTTCGCTAAAAAGAACTATATAGCTATATTCGTTGTATAATCCTTTAGAACAGTGTTTACTACTATAGCAAGGTTCGACCTAGAACTAAAGTAGTTTAATATAGTTAACGCCTTTGCTAATACAAAGATCGATAAAGATATCTATATAGAGATACTATATAGCTATTATAAGCTAGGAACTATCCTAAAGCTAAAAAAGACATTCTATAGCCTATAGAAGTCTCCCCTCCTTTAGCAATAAGAGCTAATAGCTACCCTAAAGAACCTAAGGTTCTAAGTTGTACTATAAGAGCCTTATATTATAACGAACAAGGGTATTATTATTTTCTTCTATATAAATAATATTGTCTTCGCCTATTATAAAAAGGATTAATATTAAGCTAATAAAGTAATTAGCTAGCTATAAGAAAAGTATAAACTTATAGGAGGAGATAACCTCCTATAGTTCCTAGGTATAGAGATTTATTACAACTATAAGAGGCGCCTAATTTAGCTTAGCTAGATAGCGTATATTAAGAAAATTATAAGGTTGGCCTAGGAAAAAGGAGAGCTAGAGACTTTAATAGCTAAGGGCGAATTACTCCTATACAACAATATTGCTAGCTATAGCTCTATTAGACTCTATTAAAGGAAGGTCGGCTTAATCCTATATATAGCCGTTAATATATACCTAGATATTACCTTTATAGCCTTTAAGCTTATATAGTTCAATTAGAACTTAGGACTAGAATACTACTATATAGCTAATCGAGTATTATAATACCTCTATCGAACGAAGTTCTAGGCCCTCTAGCTAGGAGGAGAAGATATCCTAATCGTAGCTAACGATACTAGCTTCACTAACAACAGTATTAATTGTAAAAGCTTATAAGGTTTTACTATTATCTTATTTAAAGGGCTAATCGTCTAGTAAGCTAGTAAATAGGATATAGTAACTATATCGACTATAGAAGTAGAGTTGTTAACACTTATATAGGCAACGAAAGAAGGTATATTCCTTTAATACCTATTAGAGGTACTAGAGATCTATCTAAATAATAAAATCCTATTAATCCAATATAATAATAAATAAACGATTTAGCTAATCAACACTAAGATACCTATACTATAGACAAAGCTAAAATATATCGATATTTATAACTATTAGCTATACTAAGAAGCTTAGAATAAAAGGGTTAATATAGATTATATACCTTTAAACTAGATATTAGCTAATAGCCTAACAAAGGCGCTAGAACTAAAGCCTTATAAAAAGTTTATAGAAATGCTTAATCTAGTAGATATCTAAGCCCTTATTAAGATCTATACCTACTAGGCAATATAGAAGGAAGAAATATAGGGCTAGAAGAAGGCTCTAACCGAATAAAGGGTTCGATTTATAATATAATATATAGGATTAAGACAAGTAGGTATATAAAGCTTAGTAGATCAGGGTAATAATAGAAGGACCTCAACACTATAGAATTGCCAGATTAGGAAGGACGTAGCGTTAGGAATAGCTTTATAGATTACTAGTTTTAGCAGGCTAGAGCCGGAGGCTCGACCTAGGGGGGTTTATTAGAACCGGCCCGGCCTAGGGCTCTAGGCTAGCTCACCGAGATTAGGATCCACTAGCTTGATGCCCAACTGCCGCCTAAGACTAGGCTCCTAAAGAGCCTCTCTCCTACAATACAATATCTTCAACACTACAATTGCTCCCAGTTGTATACATCACTTGTATCGTGATAGCTTCATCTTCCTAAGCCTACGCAGCGGTTCCAACAGGGATGTGGGTCGGGTTTCGCCCGCTGGCCGTCGTCTTGAGTCTGCACGAGATTGCATCGACTTCTGTGCCGCAGCCTTCCGAGCGGGCCGCAAAACCGGGCGTCTGGTCACGGCGGGTAGGCCCAGGCGCAGCCCTGAGTTACACTCAGATGTTCATTCTGTGTCGGCGTCAGTTGCAGCATGTCGTGGACGGCCCGCGCCTCAGCACGTTGACGCCGTGGCTGCGTCTGGTGCCGGACGAGTGCATCGTGCGGCTCTGCAGCAATGATGGTTGGCTCAGAGAGCTAAGCTGCACTTGCTCTTTGCGCATGCATGGGATGGCTGGATCTTAAAGAGGTCCCGCCAAGACTAATTTCGGCCAATTGTCGGCAATGTTTTTACAACGTCAGTACCCCGCCAAGACCGCCACGGGGTTTGCACTATCGCCAAGGGTTAGTTCGCCAGGGGTGCGGGGGGCGGCACCAGCCCCCCTCTAGTTAGGGTTCGGGTTATAGTTAGGGTACGGGTCAAGGTTAGAGTATGGGTTAACTTCGTTTTCTTTTTTTTCGATTTGGTTGAGGTTTTACGAAGTTGTTGCTACGAGTCTTTGCAAGTCTTCGTTGTTGATGTTACTCAAAGTCGTGGTGACCCTACTCCCCTCACGGCGATTTGTAAATACTTGTAAGCGGTAGGTTCCGAAATTAGTCTTGGCGGGACCTCTTTAAGAATAACCCATGGGATGTACTCCGTCGGATTATTCCGTGCTGTACGACGCTGTGTGAGTTGACTGCGCAGTAACAGTCGGTAGTGAGCCTCCCAAATGAGCTACACTATTGCGTAAGCGCCCGACAGCCTCTTCGAAACCAAACGCACCGCAAAATGAAACGGAAGCCTTCGAAGCAAGAAGTGGCAGTGGTTATCCGCAATCTCGAGCGGCCCATCGATCCATTGGCTGGCGAGGCCAGATGCTCCGGGTTGCAGGCGAGACAGGGGCAAGACCAGGCGCGCCCAATCCGATTCTGGAATAGTGTAGGTTAATTAACTTAAACTTATTACTTAACTGCGTTAGTTAATCTTAGGTAAAACCGCAAGGCCAGATCGGAAGTCCTGCCCGACCCACACCTCATCGAAAACCCAACTTCCCTTTGCAAGCCTCTTTCGTAATCTCGATAGCCAGCAAAGGCGTCGCGACAACCGGAAAGCAAAGCGCTGGTTGCGGAAAGGAGCTTGTGGCACATGGTTTCCTCTGTTCTGTGTTCCCTCTTTTTTTCTCCCTTTTTTTTTCCCGCCAGCCAGCGATTCATATGGCCTGTGTTCATATGTCGGGCGCCTTAATCAATGCAACGGTCTCCTGGGGTTCTGGCTGGCCCAACCCCAGACCCCGGCCACGACCAATGGATGGCGAAGAATGGCCACCCTTTGCAGCAGACCCCGGGCCACGGCGTCTCATCAGGTCGATCCGACACCGACCGCACTGCGCTTCTCGTCGCACCTCTGGACGGCGATCACACAGTGGCCCATCCCCGTTGTTGCGAATGGCAGGGAAACCTCGTACGAGTTTTTGCCTTTCGCTGGCAAGCGCTGTGCAAAATGTTCCAGAGTGACACTCCGCCCGTGTCAGGTCAGCACCCCACGCTGCCTGTTTCCACCATTCTTCGGCGCCCAGCGTTTTAGCTTGGCCTCCACTGAGCCGACAAAGCTGTTCCCCGGTTGGCTGTCCGGCGCCAAGCCGGGCGAGTCGGGGCCGTCCTGTGCCATGTCATTGGGCCAGACCTTCCCATCCCGTCTTTGGTCCCCATGCGTCCATATACACAGTACTCCATCCCCCCGTTGTCACCAAACATCATGCTCTCCCCTGCTTTGGTTTCCAAGACCTTGTCATTCGCTTCGCCGAGTCAGGCCACGTTCCAGATCCTGACCGGCTCGATTTCCCTTGCATAATTCTGTCCTCCGGCTGCTTAATCACTTGGTTCCGCTTCTCTAGCCTCCCGTTTCGGGTCTTGCATTCTCTCTTCTCTCCCCCGCCTTCGTCGCGCGGCGTTCACAATCTTTCTCTCTGTCGTCTGGAAGAGGGCAAAGAAACGAACGTCCTTCCCTTCACCGGGCGGGTCCCGCTTCTCTTCGACCATTCTCTCTTGGATACATTTGGATACATCGAGTTAATCACCACCAGCCTGCGGGGAGAGTGACCTGGCGGCAGGAATCGGCAGCGCCCCTTTTCACCATTACCGTAACGACTGGTCGAGGCGCGGGGGGGCACAAGTTAATCTGAAGGACGACTGGGTAAACCAGGACGAAGAGGTGGAAGTTACAGGGCTGCGCACACATGCACGCAAAAATGCTTTGGCAGAGGACGCTCGTCTCCTCCCTCCTGGCGATAGGGGCGCAGGCCGGAATTGGGGACCTGGTTATGGAGGGCTTGACGCGCAACGGCCGGACGGTGGAACGGAGTCTGGAAGAATCGGCCATGGCAAGCCTGGAGACGCGGGCATATCTGGAGACGAGGCAAACCATGAACAGCGGAACCCCACTGAAATCCGACGGGAGCATCGACCTGAACGCGTGGAACACCCAGGTGAATGCTGCCTGCCAGGACTCGCTGAGAAGTCTGCATACAGCGTCGAATCCGTCGGGCACTTGCGTGTGTTACAACCTGCCGCTGCTCAACAACGAGACGGGCGCGTTCGAGGCCGACCTGAGACTGTTCCAACTCAGCCCTCCCACCGGCGATTTCCAGGGCATTCCGCAAGACCAGATACAAGTCGAGCTCAGCTACCAGGGAGCATCGGTCTCCGAGGTCAAAAATGCCAGTGCGGCCTCTGCAGTGAGACTCAGGGCCAGGCAAGACAACGGCAACGGCACGGATCTTCCGCTGTTGCAGTCGTACATGTTCGTCGGGCAGGTCGACAAGGACAAGATGACGGGCCAAGTGAGCATGTGAGTCTCAGGCTACCTGGCCGAGAACCCAACCGGAAGGTTTCCCTGTTGCTAACTTTGCCTGCAAGGGCCCAATGGCAAGCTCTCGTCATGCCCATCGTCACGCTCAAGGCCACCAACGGCAACGGCCAGACGGTCAGCACCAACGTTTCCTCTAATGAAGCTGCCTTCGTCACCGGCGTCTTCTCGAAGGATGTGGTCATGAGCAATCTTCTCCTTGCCCAGCTCGCCGTCAACGACCAGCTCGCTGGGCTCAAGAACGGCACCGTCGCCTTTGTGTTGCCCGGTATCCAGCTCATGATTTTCCCCATCGGCCTCATCATCACCAGCGTCTGGCTTCTCCTGGGGCTTGTTGCCTATGGATTTGGCACCTATGAGCGGTACCAGTTCAGGGAGGCGCACAGAAGGAGGGTGGCCGTTGCTGCCAAGGCTGCTGTCGCAAGGTTCTGAGCATCTGTGGCGAAGGGCCTGTGCATATTTTGTTCTTTTTACATCGTTATACAGCATGCTCTGGAAGAGCACGTTTGTTTGACACAATACATCAGCAGCGGTTCAGGGTTCGGTGTGTTGGCACGGCACAGGGGTGACTGCCAGCGGCACCTCTGTTAGCTACATACTCCTGGCACTACATTGGTACATACTATTTTATTTTATTTAACACAACGCAACGCTGAGAGACATTCGGCTACTAGTTGGCATCAATATTACAACCAGTGGGCATTACTGTCACATTTGCGCCGGACGGCCGTCTCATGTGTTGAAGCCTAGCCTCAATTCCCTTTTTATCATGAGCCTGTTGATAACAAAACTCATTTTGAAAATTGATCAGTTAAAACACAATTCCCTCAGGAGTATTCACAGCCGGTGCGAATATCCCGGTCACTTCTGAAACGGTCTCAAACCTTACTAGCCCATGTGTACGATGAAAAGATCTTGAAGGTGTAACGAGTCGCGATTTGCCACCCAGTGCTCAGGGATCATCCAAGGCAGTGCCACACGAGCTTCCCGCCCTCACGACTGTGGGGCCGCTCAAGCGAACGGTGAACGATGTGGAGGTCCCATTCATGCTCACAGACCTTGTTTACAGGCCATCATAATCACATCATGACCTGTGTTGAAATTTGTTATCTTCCATCGAGAAACGCTGTGTCTGCGGGAATTCTCAACAACCCTTTCTTGTTTCCAGGGCCTATCCGACGTCGTCCGCCATGGGTCAGAGATTGTCTCACCTCCATAGATCCTCGTCGTCTCCAGGTCCGACGCCGATACCGACACCAACGCCGACACCAGCACCGGAAACGCCCCCAAGTCTGCCGCCGGTAGGGCTTCTCAGGCTGCCGGTCGAGCTCCTCCTGTCCATTGCGGCGCAGCTCTCTTCATCACCTGAATCCATTGTCGCGCTCTCGCTCACTTGCAAACATCTCCGCCTTGCATTGGCAAAGGAGGTTGCCAAAGTCCACGTCAAGTGTCGGGTTGGCATCTTAGCGCTGCTTGAAAAAGATCTTGGCGACCGCTTTGTTTACTGCTCCGCCTGTTGCCAACTACATCTCTTCTCGCCCTCATGGCCTATATTGGAGTGCAATCGCTTTCGCTACTACAAAGCATGGGCCTTTGATCCTAACTGGAGGGGCTATCCGTATAAGCTGTATGCTCTATACATTTATATTCGAGGTTTTGCGCCCTCTAACTGTGGCCATCTAACAGGTATCACTTCCTTGCACGGCTTGTTATGAACCGGCACTTCTACGGTCCCTCTCATGGCCTTCCCTTAGATAGCCTCACCGAGCCCGCTTGGGGATACAGCTGGGATGCAGGCCCACCCTGGCGGCAGATCCCCTCCGCTCGGGTCGTGGGCAACGAGCTCTTTCTCCGCATATCGCACGTTCTGGAAGGCAGAGCCTCGATAGTTCGAGACGCCATCGACGAGGGACACTACCATATCTGCATTCATGTGGGCTCGGATTCGGCCACCAGGATCCTTTACAAGGCCCGTAATGGGAGGGACCCTATGCCGGAGGTGAAGAAGCCGCCGAATGGACTAGCGCTATTACGGGCTTGCCGAAATGTAACGAGGGCTTGCGTCGAGTGCTTAACTGACTACACAATCACCATTGAGACGGCTGAGGTGCGTGAGATGCATCGCTCTGACAGTATATACAGTACTTCAGACACCGAGGTATGTATGCCTGAAAGGTATGCTGTGCTAATAGGGGCGTCGGCCACTGATCTGGAACATCCACCAGGATGACGTTGGGCCCCTCGTCGACGGCTGGAGAGTTACGATCACATCCTACCATCAGCTGGGGCCGTGTCGCGACATACAGGACTGGAAGTGGATCGCCCTTACACGGGACTGGACGACTCGGGTCCCAGGCGACTTTGAGATTCCGAAACGGGATATGGTTGTGTATCCTCCTGGCATAGTGAGGGAGCGATGGGGGGTTGAAGACGGTTAAGGTTGCTTTCCTCGGTGCACTTTTGACAGTAACAGTGAATTGGAACGCGCCTCAACCAAGAACCGCCTCGAACTACCTCTCTCCTGTGGCTAAGGACGATCCTGAACTGAAGAAATGAGTTAAGGACATTCCAGACTTGAAGAAGAGGGCCTTCAATACTGCCCGGAGAGAAAGGCGCACTCGACGAGGACGTCCATCTACCTAGTTTTATATTCCTGCAACAATAGACGCGGTAAGTCCAAGCGGTGATTGTGCGCTTTGAAGGATGAAGGGAAGGAAGCGGCAAACCAAGTTAGCCTACCAGCCCCATCCGACCTGTCGCAAGAGCTGCTCCAGCCAGGAAAGCCGGAGCGGAACCTGGAAATGCGACCACTATGGCAAACAGGCACGTCCGTGCATCATCGTGAACGCCTGGGGTGATCCCGGTCGTCGGGATATGGCACATGGCCACTTCGTTTGTCCTGTGTTCCTGGTCGGGGAACTCCTGGATTATTCTTCCAGCAAGCAGCTCCCTAACGGCCAGCGAGATCCCCAAGCCTCATGAGGTGCCAGGCCGCCGCTTCGTCTGTTCGAAAGCTCAGTAATGGCATGCCACATTTCGGCCGGCATCCCCGGTTCTGAGGGTCGCCTTCCTGTGTCATCGGAATCCACAAAGCGGGCACTCTCCTGCTCCAAGCCGGGAGGGCCGGACCACGTAGTACACAGGGCTGACTGATAGCCAACCAACGGCCAACCAACTGGCATGTGCGCGCTGACGAGCGGGCGGGCAAACTTGTGGGGAGCAGTTGTCCAGCTCGAAGGTCCAACGTCACAATGTGGAGGTCCGATCATCGCCTCAACATCACGGCCGAAGATTGCGTTGGTTTGTCTACTTTGTTCGAACTGTTCTAGCCAACCTTCCCCGCGTCATTGTGGGCTTTTCCCCTCGCCGGAGTCTTGTACTTAGCTGTTGGCTTGGCAGATTTGTCCCGGCAGTGCTGCTGTCTGCATTGAGGAACTAACACATCCGCCTGTTCCGGGACCATCATATTGTTTGCTTCAACCCGCTTGTGGGCGGTGGTCTACGATAAAACGTCCACGGCGGCCTTTGGCCGCCCAGCGTGTCACCGCACCGCTAGCCGTCATATCTCCGTAGAGCCGTTGCTCTCAAGAAGCTGTGCATCATTAGGGGAAGGGCAACTGCGACGCCGATAAATCAGTTGGTCCGCAGAAAGTGGTAGTCCCAGCGTCCCCCTTCCCGCCCCTTTCTTCTACGCCTATCCTTCGTCGCACATCCGGTCGGCACGGGGCCCACGATGGACGTCTCCGCGCTCCTCACGCAGATGCAAGAGATCCTAGCAAGCTTACATGCCACTCTTGCATCACTTGACCACACGGTCCACGATACCAAACTTTACGAGCTGGAAAAACGGCGCGATGACGCCATCCAGGCTTTGTCCTCTGCGTTTCTTTCCGAGTCCGAGTTCTTGGGCCGGAAGCGGAAGGCAGAGCGTGAGGCGCTCGCGGAGTGGCGAAGGAAGGAGGACGAGGAGCGCGCAAGACGGAGGCAGGAAGAAGACCAGAAGATGGCCCAAAGGAATCGAGAGGAAGACGCGGCCCGAGATAGAAAGCTTACGGAAGATACCGAGAAAGTTGAGCAGGAAACGGACCGTTTGATGAACCAGGTCGAAGAGGAGGCTCGGGTGGCCATCGCCCAGGCTCGCGAGAAACTTGAAGCACTGCAGGAGAGGAGAAGGGTAAGTGCGAACGATTCGAGCCATGTGACGCAAACACGGATTCCGAGCCTAACATTTGCGATCTATAAGGAACTCAACCGTCTGATTGAGGAGCAACTGGAGAGCACACTTCTAACACTACCCACTGCCTTGACCAGGCCGAGGAAACCCGCGAGACAAAGCGCTCCTCCACATTCTCTGCCGATCGCACAACTGGAATCCTCAAGGAATGCGGGACGTCTCAGCCACTCGACGTCCTTGGTCGAGCAAAAGCAATATCAGAATCCACCCGACGCGGATGAGGCATCGCAGACAGAGCCTCACGCACCTTTCCTGGCAAGACACGAGGATACGACCAGCCGAGAGCCGCAAGTCGACACAGGCACCGCCGAGCTGGATTCATCGACACAGCGTGTCGACAATGAACTCCCAGGACCCGAGCAGTCTCCGGCGGTCTACGGGTTCGAGTTCTGCGGCGTCATCCGTGAACCGCAGGGAGACCTCCGTAAATCCCGCGAGTTCTCGGAGCCCCTCAATATGGTCCACGAGGAAGCTCCTGAGATGGCACCGCTCAAGGAAACACCAATCATGGCAGCCACTGCCCTGAGCCCGGTTGAGCCAGAGCCCAGTGCTAGCGGTCCAGCCGATGAGACGCGCGCCGCAAAAGGACCCGATTCGGCTCGATTAGAGATGTATGGGGACGATGAGGGCTTGAAGGCCGATGCGAGAGCCGTTGTTCCACAAGATAGGGTTACGAGTCTCCCTGGCACCGTGAGCCATGGAGCTGATACTTCGGAGCCCGGTGGAGAAAAGAAGACCGTTGAGCTTAGCCCTCGAAGGTCGGATATTGCTGGGCGAACGTCCCCTACTGCCCATGACGCCCATTACGAAAGCGGGTCCCTGGACGAGAAGATGTCGACACAAGCGGGAGAGCCCCTGACCAGCGTCATGGACCTGGCCGACCAAGAAGCGGACAGCGACCTACCCGAACAAAGTGTGGTAGGAAGTGCTCTCGATGCTGCACAGGATACTCTGTCTCCCAGATGCAAAGTTCTCGAAGATAATCCTGCTGTGTCTGTTCCAACAACCCAAGCTAGCCAGGCTCCTCGACAAAGCGATGTCTCAGACCGCGAAGAGATCCCGTCCACCTCTCCGCCGGTCGAGGCACAGCCGATTGGAAACCCGTATCCGCATGATTCAGAAGTATCGGGTCCTGTTTCTCTTCCGCATCTGGAGGACGTAAGCTGGACATCAAGCGATCTGTCCGAAGGAGCCGACGGACGAGCTCAGGAGAGCTACATCCAAGAAGACGATCTCAGCGGACATGGGGATTCTGACCTGGTGCTGCGTGACGAAGCCAATCAAGCGTCGGGTGGCCTTCACCAACCTGATCGTGGACCGGGAACGAGTACGGAGGCTGACATCGAGGAGACTGCACGACACACGGCCGCCGAGAAGCCAACGGCGCCGGCCAGTCCAAAACCCCACGAAGACTCTCAGCAACAAGGGATTGAAGAGCGCATAAAAAGCGACGAGGACATGGAAACAAGCTATTCCTCTTCTCAACAGTCAGATTCCGTTGCAGATGCTTGGCAACCAGCGAATACTGAAGCCCCTGGCGCTTGGAGGGGTGCGGACCATGACCAGGGGAGGTTGACCGGACTTGAGAGTGATGTGCATGATTTCTTAGCAAACACCAGGGAGGAATATTGCGAGGCTCAGGGTCAGTATCCACAGGACGACGATACTGACACCGACTCCCAGCAATTCGTTACGCCGTTGCCGTCTCACCGATCCCTGGGAGCAATTAGTCAAGAACAGACAGACGATCACCGGAGCTTGGGCCTCGACGACGATTACTTGGGTAGTCAGCATTATGAAGGGGATAGCGTGCGGCAGTGCGAGTTGGGACACCAGGACACCACCCCCGTTCACGGCGCCCACGAGCTTTTTGACGACGATGACGAACGAAGCGAGGAGTTGCCGGCCCTGCCTCCAAGAGCCACAGTCGCAGAGAACGTCCAAGCCGGTCAACAAAGTACACCTGTCTCGCGGTCAAGCCCGGAAGATCCAAGGGAGATGGTAGAGCGCTACGTGGGCACCAGCCAAGCAGAGCGAAGAGCTCCCGAAACCTCAATCGAAATCACAACATCTCCCGAGGTCCGCGCCCGGAGTAGAAGCTGGGTTGGGGCTGTTAGCAACTACTTTGCCAGCGAGGAGGGAACAAGCACAATGCCTCCTCCAAGAACCAAGTCGACCCAACGGCCGCAGACATTATTATCCAGTCAGGGTCTCTTTGCGAACCAGCGAGATCAGAGGCGACCTGAGACCCCTGTCGAACACGAGTCCCTCTTCTCGTCGGATTGCGTGACGCCGGACACCTTGACAACCCGGGACGGCATCGTAAGCATGCCATGGGGTACAAATGATGGCTGGACACCTCAGTCCCTTCACACGCTCAGCACGATATCCACCCCTCCGTCGCCACGCCATACCGGTCACGGTAGCATGATCGAACCCGAAATTCAGAGTCAGCTCTTAACTGGATCACCACGTCACAAGGTCCGGCCGTACAGCGCGGTTCTATCTGCTCAACGGGGCACGCCCAGGGATGAAACAGAAAGCAAGACGCCAGTCAGTCCCATGGCGCCACGGCAGCGGGTAGAGACCTCAGAGCCGATCACCGCAACCGCAGGCCCCTCCAACCGACAGGACACCGGCAGCCCCACCGAGGGCACCACAACGGACAGCCTCTTCCAGCAGATGCGCAGTATCTCTGAACAGCCCCGGTCCAGCTCGACGGGCGCCGCAGACCGGCGCTCCCTGCCCAGCTCCATCGGCTCGCAGCCCTCCAGCGGCGCGTGGCTCGCCGACGACCAGCAGCTTCCTCGGCGCGAACCCGAAAGCCCCTCCCCGACAGCGCAACCAAAGCGATTCTCCATGTCCGCTTTTGGCGCGCCGACCGCCGCCGATGACCAGAAGACGCGGGGCGAAGTTCCCTTCCCTCGCGGAGCCGTCTGCCCCCCGATCGTCAGAATTGACCACGCTCGGGCGCGGCAAGGGACGGCAGCGTGAGCCGTGGCGCGGAGTCGGCTCCATTTCAGGGTCCAGGTGGTAAAGGTCAGGGCCAAGACCGAACCCAGAAGCAGCAGCAGCGAGTGCAGGGGCCGGCTCATGCCGGCACCCCTTCATCCGCAAGCAGCGAGGTCATCGTGCTGGCCGAAAACTTTGATCTAGCCCAGCGTCCTCTCGGTCACGGCCGAGGTCTCGATGGACCATGATGATGGCCGATCGGACGAGGAGCAGGGGAGCGGTGATGACGGTCGTGGGCGTGGGAAGGCGGCGACTGTGAACACGCAGGCCAGCCCGGTTCACGCGGGGCCTGCCACCGGCCCTCGGAGTGGCAGCAGCGACAGGAGTGGCAGGAGTCCCCACTGGCCAAGGTATGCCGAGGCTGTTGGCGAGGCAAGGCTGGCGTGGCGGTGGGTAGAGGGATGGCGGGCGAGGCTGCGCAAGGGGCGCGACGTGGTTGAGAAGGCGAGGCGAGAGGGGCGGTTGGATCGCCAGATGCGGACTCAAAAGCCGGTGCCGTTAGTTGTTGTGGGGGAACCGGAGGCGGTAGAGGGGGCTTAGAGATTTGCACGAGATTCACAAGAACAGAAGTGGTTGTGCTGTGTAAGTTGGTTAGGTCCTTCTCGGTCTTTTTTGTCACCCGCCAGCCTTGACGCGGGTTTGCATCCACGCGCGCCAATCATGAATAGGCGCAGCAAGGAATGTCACGTAGATGATCATTTTCCCGAAACATGTCCGTCCGACAGGCCCACACCGGGCCCATGATATATGACTGTGGACACAAACCGCAGAAGGACCTCCGAGCCACGGAGCGAGCACCTCCTTGGCGATCTGGCCATATCGGGGATCTGGGCGGGGACCACTTTAAGTCCCAGCTCGTCTCTTCCCAGATTAACTCCCGTTTAGCCCCTGGCTCTGCGGACTCCCGGCCTGCAAGACAGCGCCGAGGGGGTACGGAATACAGTTCAACTGCTGTGCGCTGAGCTGCTGCACTCACCAGCGCCCAGCGCGCCAGGGCCATCTAAAATGGGCACCTCAAAGCCAAGTGCCATCTGCTTCCCGTTCCGATTCCCGGTCCCTCTCTCCTCTGTTTCTCAAAATCCGGGGTACCACGCCAAGTCAAGGGCCGCGTCCGGGTAAAATGGGCACCAGTGTCTCATCGTTTCCCGATTGGACTTGCATCTCTGTCTTCTGAAGCGGTCCATTCAGGTAAGGTACCCGCTCTGGCGGCACTGTCGAGAACGTGGTACCGGGGGAAGGGAAGTAGTCTATTATGTCTATCTTACACGGTATATATGTCCTGCGGGGTTTGCGTCCGGGGCATACAGCATCCGGAATGCGGAAACGTATATCAGGGCTGACATGGCCCATGGCCCCGTGAAGTGTTGACCCTCAGCCATCACTAGACATTCCGGAGTAGTGAGTCTGCGACGATGAAGCTCCTCAGCCAGATCTCGGCCGCTCTGGCCCTCGCGGGCAGCAGCGTCTTGGCCCATCCCGTATTCGATGAGTTGATGCAGCCAAGCACCCCGCTGAGGCGCGCTCAGGCTGCCCTCACCCGGGTCAATGACTTCGGCCCCAATAGCTCGAACACCAAGATGTACATCTACGTGCCGAGCAAGCTGGCCGCGAAGCCGCCCATCATCGTGGCGATCCACTACTGCACCGGCACGGCCCAGGCATACTACAGCGGGTCGCCCTACGCCCAGCTGGCCGACCAGAAGGGTTTCATCGTCATCTATCCGGAGTCCCCCTACAGCGGCACCTGCTGGGATGTGTCGTCGAGGGCGGCCCTCACGCACAACGGCGGCGGCGACAGCAACTCGATCGCCAACATGGTCAACTACACGCTGAACAAGTACAACGGCGACCCCAGCAAGGTGTTCGTGACCGGCTCGTCGTCTGGCGCCATGATGACGGTAAGCCTGGACGATGATGAATACCCGCCTAGGCGGCCCAATTTTGTTTTACTGACAGCAACGGCGGTCGGTATGTAGAACGTGATGGCGGCCACGTACCCCGAGATGTTCGCCGCAGGCATCGTCTACTCCGGTACCCCTGCCGGCTGCTTCTACAGCCAGTCCGGCGGCACCGACCAGTGGAACAGCTCCTGCGCCAACGGCCAGATCCACAGCACGCCCGAGGTGTGGGCCAAGATGGTCCACGACATGTATCCGGGCTACAACGGCTCGCGCCCCAAGATGCAGATCTACCACGGCTCGGCCGACACCACGCTCTACCCCAGCAACTACAACGAGACCATCAAGGAGTGGTGCGGCGTCTTTGGCTACGACTACACCAAGCCCGACACCACCCAGGCCAACACGCCGCAGGCCAGGTACACGACTTACACCTGGGGCGACCATCTCGTGGGCATTTATGCCCAGGGCGTCGGACACACGGTGCCGATTCGTGGGAGCGATGACATGAAGTTCTTTGGGCTGTGAGAGTGAGGAAGAAAACGTCGAAGTTCCAGGTTCGATGTGAGACCGCTTGGCTGGGCACGGCAGCGGGAAAGGCAAGCGTGTTTGGGGGGGGGGGTCACGTAGGAGAGAGAGAATGAAAACGCAGCGGTTGTGTTGCATGGAGCTAAGGTCATGCATCAGTGACCCTCCCCGTCAATCCGCGAATTGCTGTTGGAGTGCAAAAAGAGTCTCAACTATCGCCGTTTGCATAACCCCCTACCCGGCAAACCCCAGGAGAAAACGCAACACAAGAATCCAGCGCCCCTTATCCGACTGCCTTGTTCAAACACAGGCCGCCCCCTGCTGCTCCGACGGCTTGATCTCATCATACCTTCCTGCCTTTATCCTCTCTCGCTGTTCTGCATGCCACGCCTAGCTAGGCAAGCCCCGACGCATCAAGGTCCACTTAGTCCTGAGCTGCAGAGCCTCTCTCTTCATGAAGTCCGCCCAAGACTCTGGATGGGGGGCGGGGTTATCAGCAGATATGAACTTGCAGGCCTTTCTGAGCGTCGTCACGTCGAGCCCGTCCAGCGCAGACGAGCCACCGCGGGCCCTGAGCGCGTCAAGGTACATCGGAACGACCGATGGCTGCATCCCATCCGAAAACATCAGTCGCCTGATATCAGCCGCGTCCACGCGGCTCAGGGTTCCGAGGAAGGTCACGGAATCCTGGGGATCGAGGTGCCGCGGGGGGGAGTCGGAGACTACCCAGGTGTTCTTCGTGATCCAGAGATCCCCATCCTTGCACCGCAACTGCAAATACTCCCTGCCCGGTTGGGTTCTTGCACTCGTGCTGTCCCCTTCGCTCCTCCGGCGCGAGCTAGTGCCGTGAGACCGCAACGAACTGGAGCCCCTCCCGCTACAGGGCACAGACGGCCGGGGAGTCACCTGCATCTCCAACTCCTGCCTCGTGTCGTTCTCTTCGTTGGGGTCCGAAGACTGATGCCCGCTGGAAGAGCGGGTCCCGGAAAAGCGGTCGAGGTGGATGTCGTTAATGGGCGTAGGCGACGGTGATAGCAGCCCCGGTGTCCGCCGCCTCATGGTCTCCTCCGATCGGATCCCGAGATATCGAGTGGGGACAGTGGCATCTCTGGTCTCCGGCCTGGCGGCCATCATCCGTTGCCTGAGCCACATTAGGCCGTACAGGGGGACCTCTGGAGACTCGTGTTGGGCGGGCAGATGAGACCTCAAATATCTGCTGAGGAACGCAGGGTCAGACCGCGGCGGAACGACCAGCTGGTCCCACCTCCGTCTCACAGCAAGTTCTGAGACGTTTCGACACCCATTCTCGCTGCATGGGTAGGTCCAGGGATAGCTACTGAAATAAGGGGCGTCGATGGACGGCGGCGGGTCCCGTGAGAGTCGCGGGTTTCGCCTTCTGCGATTATCTGTGCTGACCTCGCTTTAAGGCGGAAGGGCGGGATCGCCGAGGCGGGGGTCATCAGCGGAAGGCAATAGGTCTGGCCGATGCGTGGAGGCGGCGTTGGACATCTTGCTTGTCGGCCAGGGCGAGGCACTTGCCTTGGTGATAGAGTTGGGGATCCGTGCCTAGGGGCGGGTGGATGCTGGATTTTTCAGGGATTGATGCAGGCTTTGGAGGACAGGAAGAACTGGCTGGCTGCCCACTTTTTGTGCCCGTCAACTTGTTCTTTGCAGTGGCGTGGCCGGCACCGCGGGCCGTGTGACAGTCTCGGCCATTGTGCGAGATGTGCCTCGTGGATGAACAAGCAGTCACGAAACGGCAGAGGTCTTTGTTATGGCTCCTCTTCACAGCCCGCTGGGCTTCACCCGTTTCTCTGCAGAGATTGGAGTTCCAAGCCTCCAAGGCAGCAGTGAGGAAACCGAGCGCCTCATACTGATTCAAACAGATCTCTGCGCCCAATCGCACGGTGGAAGATGCCTCCTCTTGGGACATAGGCGCCGATGCCGACACGGTTTGTCCAGTCTACGAGGTATTTAGCTCCAACAGGTGGCCAACTGGCCGGTTCTGTGTGGTTTTGCGTCTGGGAAACAGTCCAGCTACGCCCATTCACAGGACATGGCGGCTCGAAACACGTCAAGCAAAGCGTTCCTTTCGGCTCGATTGCCGCCATCCTGAGAGACCCAGCTCCCAGGGGCAACCAACCACGAGGACCCCGCTGTTTAGAACGTAGATTACACAGCACGCGCCGCCAACGACGTTGGTCGCATAGTTCCGAAGTCGCAGGAGTGGCGCCGACGGCTACATCCCATCAAGTTGACCACATCGCCTCGCATGCGCCCCATTTTTTTTTTTTTTTTTTTTTTTCCCTCTTCTGTTCTTTTGGTTTTTTTCTGGTTTTTTTTTATTCTTTTTTATTTTTTATTTTTTTATTTTTTTGTTTGACTTTTTTGTTTTTTTTTTTTGTTTTTTTTTATTTTTGTTTTGTTTTTTTGTTTTTTGGTTTTTTTTTTATTTTTTTTCTTTTCTTTTTTTTGTTTGTTTGTTTGGCAAGTTGTGTCTTCCTTAGCAGACTTTAAGGTTTATGGGCTACTTAAAAGTGATTGTGTTGGCCTGCGTTGTAGACCACCAGCAACACCTATCATCAGCTCCTTAACCTATGGAGGAGGCCAAGCGCCGTGTCCCTTCAACTACGACATGTCTTTGAATTACCCGACTCCAAATAGATACTCCCCAGCCAACCATCTTCAGCCTGTCACTTTCCGACGTGAACAACCAACTTGCCCGCATTACTCCCCTTCTTCAGTTTCTCGAAGGCGCTAGGCACCTCTTCCAGCTCGTAGGTCTGCTCGATAACCACCCGAATCTTCTTGTCGGCAACCCATTGAGCCAACTGCTTCAGATCGTCCACGTTGCGCTTGATGCTGTACATCTCATACTTGCGCTTGCCGCCTCCGAGAAACGAAGGTAGAAGGAGCCTCGACGTAACTGTTTTGACAGTGCTCAAGCTCGCTGGCGCGCCCACCTGCACAAACTTGCCCTGCGGCAGGAGGAAGTCGTCGGCAGCGCGGTACAAGTCCTCGGGAGTTCCCACGTTGTCGACGACCAGGGAGAACACCTGGCCTTTTGCCTTGAGGGCCCGAGACACGTCGCTGGATGTGTAGTCGATGATTTCGTCGGCACCAAGCGAGCGGCAGAGGTCGGCTTTGCCGGGCGAGCAGCTCACTGTGACATGGCATCCGAGCGCCTTGGCGATCTGAACGCCAAAGGTGCCGGTGCCGCCCGACCCGCCGTTGATGAAGACCTTGTCGCCGGGCTTGACATTGGGGACGATGGTCTCTGTCTCAGTTCGTCATCAGTTTTTTTCCCTCTCCTGTCCCCCAGTGCCGGAGCAGGATTCATGATGCCACTTACGGTATGCCGTGATGCCTGCAACGCCCAGGGCCGCCGCTTCATCAACGTCTACGCCCTGGGGCACATGCGCGCAGGCTTTGGTCGGTGCAACAATGTACTCGGCCAGGGTGCCGTGCTGCTGCGGGTTGATGCGTCCACAGACCAGGTCGCCAATGGCAAAACTGTCCACTGTCCTGGTGGTCTGCACCACGCGCCCGCAAAAGTCGCCGCCTGGCGTCGCCGGCGTGCGGATCACGGCGCGGGCGGCGACGCCCAGCTCGGGCAGCTTGTAGTCGACCGGATTAAGGCTGGCCGAAAGGACCTGTATCAGGAGCTCGTTGTCTCCGAGGCGCGAGGATGTGGTCGGGATCGGGACCGACTCCTTCAAAACGAGGTTCTTTTCGATGCCGCCGGCCGTCGTCGTGTACTGCCACGCCCTCATTGTTTTCGGTACCTGTGCGGACGACATTTTTTTTTCCCCTGGGCTACCTCCACGCCGTCTTCAGATGCGAGCTTCTTCTTCACTACCTATATGTGTGTGTGCAGAGAGGAGTGATTGGTTGGGGGCCAAACGGTGGCGGTTAAGATGTGGTTAATGCAGGCCCGGAGGGGCACGATGTCATCATCAGCCGAGTGGCGCGACCATGGATCATTAAAAGGAGAAGGTTGTGGCTTCGGGGTTGGGGTTATATGTGGACAGCCTATCCCATCGCACAAGCAGCACATGGACTCTGGCGTCCCCATGGCAGGGAGAATATCGTACCCACTAGGTATTGGATGATACATGATATACAGTTCGGGAAAAACCAGGTTCAATGACGGCGGATTTGGGTTGTTTCATTGATATCGACCCAGAGGAACCCAGAGGCACCGGTGTGGGCGTCGCTGCCAGTGCTCAAGGGAACCTAATCCTGCTTGAGTTGCACTATTTTAGTTGGTATGTAGAGTACCTTTGTGACATTTGAAGAACACCTCCATTTGTGAACGAAGACCAACTTCACTGGTAATCCATTACTTGAAGGTTATAGGCAGAAAGTGTCACTGTTGACGAGAAGAGTGAAAGACTCCTCTGTTTGACTCATGCACACTTGTCTGTGATGGGCTGGCTGTGAATGTGATGCATCCGAAGTTCCCAGGTTCATGGCCGGGCTCCACCACAGGATCCCATTCAAGACACTAAGGGGGTTTCCTGGCCAACCTTCGCCCCACTAACTCACTACCTTATGGATGCAACGGCCGTCGTCTTATCGAGATGCTGAAATGTCAAATCCATCCGAATCCAGTTAGTTACTGATTTCTGGTCCCGAGATTGAGCCGCGGTACTTTGTACTGTGTACCTAGATGCTCTTTTTTTTCCCCCAAGAGAACCTCGAGGGGTCAACTTGGAATTCAGTTTTCTCTCGAAGCCGACACATCATTAGTTCAGCGACGGAATCCAGTCTCCAGGCACGAAGGCCCGGATCAACCGACTGTCAATCGGCCTCCATCGCCGGCAGTCCATGAGGGAAGACGGCAGGATGGCAGCCTTCAACAGCAACGCGCTGAGCAAACTCTGCTCCGAGGACCAACTCGCCCTTCTCGATTCGATCGACCAGCTCCGCTTGCAAGGCATCAACAATTACGTCTCGCTGCCCCAGATCATCGTTTGCGGCGATCAGTCGTCCGGCAAGAGTTCGGTTCTGGAAGCCATCTCGGGCGTTTCGTTTCCGATCAAAAGCAACTTGTGCACCCGATTCCCCACGGAGCTGGTCCTGCGCAGGACTGCCCATTTCAGCGCCCGCGTATCCATCATTCCCCATGAATCCCGTTCAGAATCCGAACAGATCGCGCTCCGAAACTTCCACGAGGAACTGGCCGGCTTCGCCGATCTTCCAAAGCTGATTGAGAGCGCAAAGCTCGCCATGGGCATCACACCCCATGGAAGGGCTTTCGCGCAAGACATCCTCCGCGTTGAGGTCACCGGCCCAGACCGCCCTCACCTCACGATTGTCGACCTCCCCGGCTTGATCCACTCCGAGACCAAGACTCAGACAGTGTCTGACGTCGAGCTGATCAAAGGTCTTGTCCAGTCCTACATGAAGGAGGCAAGATGCATTATCCTGGCCGTCGTGTCGGCGAAGAACGACTTTGCCAACCAGGTCGTCCTCAAGCTGGCTCGCGAAGCGGACCAGAGCGGCAACCGGACGCTGGGCGTCATTACGAAGCCCGACACCTTGGTTCCCGGCGGCGAGAGCGAGGCTTTGTACGTGTCACTCGCCAGGAACCACCAGGTTGTATTCCGCCACGGTTGGCATGTTTTGAAGAACATGGACTCGGAGAAAGGCTCATGGTCTCTTGCGGAACGCGACGCCGAAGAAGCCGAATTCTTCAGCTCTGGGGCGTGGGCCAGCCTGCCACCCTCGTCACTCGGTATCGAAAAGCTTCGCAGCCGTCTCAGCAAAGTGCTCCTCGGGCAGATAGCCTCCGAGCTTCCCAGCTTGATGAGCGAGATGGAAGAAAAGTCCAGATCCACTCAAGTTCAACTTGAGGACCTTGGGGATCCACGAGCCAACGCAACCGAGCAAATGCGCTACTTGCTACACATCAGCCAGGAATTTCAAGCGCTCGTCTCGGCCGGCGTGGGCGGGCACTATATCAACAATCGCTTCTTTGTGGACGCAAAGACTGAAGTTGGGTACCAGCAACGTCTACGGGCCATCATCCAAAATCTCAATGAAGACTTCGCAAAGGAGATGTCCCGGGCCGGCCACTACCGGGAAATCACAGATGAGCCGTCTGCGGCCGGACCATCGGGCGAATCTTCCACTGCCATCAAGATTACGAGGAGTGAGTTCATCACTCACATCGAGCACCTCTTGCGCAGGACTCGAGGTCGCGAGTTGCCGGGGACCTTCAACCCGATGATTGTGGCGGATCTATTCATCGAGCAGTCTCGGCCATGGGAGGCCATTGTTCGTCGTCACGTGGAGAAGGTGTGGAAAGCAGCTTCTCGCTTCGTCGAGTTGGTCGTGGCTCACTCGGCAGACCCATTGGCGGCCAAGGCTCTGCAGAATGAGGTTGTCAAACCGGCAATGAGACGCATCTTTGACGAGATGCGGGACAAGACCACCGAACTGCTGAGACCAAATCAGGAGGCGCACCCCATCACGTACGACCATAGTTTTGCGGAGGCGCTCGAGAACCTGCGCCGCGAGAGGATGCGGAAAGAAGCCGAGAGACTCCTGGCCAAATTCTTTGACGTTAGCTCACTGCAGTTTGGCCCGGAATGGAGGGGCACATTCAACCTCGAAGCACTTGCCAGAGCCTTGGCTGCCAGCACTGAGCCGGAGGTCAAGCGGTCTGCCGCTAGTGACGCCCTGGATTGTCTGAACGCCTACTACAAGGTCAGCTTGTCCACCTCTCCCCGCATCAGCCGTTACCTCGTAACATGCTATCCGGTAGTCGTCAGGCATCGGGAACATCGGGAGTATAGCGAGCATCGGGAGCGAGTCGTGTACACTTCGCTAACAGTTCGAGGCTCAAACAGGTCGCTCTGAAGCGTTTCATTGACGACGTAGCTGTCGAAGTAATTGAGGGGAGGCTGGTCTCTGCTTTGGCTGCTATCCTGTCCCCAGTGTCGGTATTCGAGATGCCGGCCGACCAGGTCGCCCGCATTGCTGGGGAACCTGAAGAGATCCGTGCCGAACGCGAGCAGCTCACGAAGCAGCTGGAGGTCCTGCGAAGCGGCTTAGAGACCTGTAAGCGCTTTGTTGGCTTGAGGCTCAGCGGAGGTAAGGAAACCCGCGCTTTTGCTTTTGGTGCTCCAGCGTCCTGACTCTCTGTCTAGATTCAATCCTGGTTCCCGCCAACCCTCAGCAGGACATCAGCTCTGACTCTTCCGTCGGCGACTCTGGGTCTACTACCTCTGATGATCTCTGATGACTACTGAGGGTCCGGAACCAGCTCGGCCGACGCTTCAGGCTCGTCGAAATCTCAGAGGTCACTGGTCAATCCACGTCGTGTCAAGAAGGCGATAGTCGCGTATTAGTGAAGCAAACGAGTACTCCGTTGACAATGACAGTGTCGTTAGATGCAAAGCCTCGGGTGAGAAGCCGTTAGAGACCTTTGTTTAACTGCGGGGGTCACACCAAGATGCAAACTCACCAACACATGCACGTCAACGAGTTGGGACAATCCGTTTTACAGCAGTCCTCCGTGCCTCGCTTTGTAGTACTTTGTCTCGGTGGTCCACTTCGTCAACGTGAAAAGACCTTTAGCGTTGGGGGCGGAGCGGTTGCCGAGTCCGGCAATTGGTTCTTTATTCCACAACCGCACCAAACAACGTAGCCCCGGCGTCAACTGCCTGCCTGCCTTTATCTCTTATTTGATACAATCTCGTCGAGTTGGGTCTGAATTTTGTGAATTGTGACCTCGCCATAGGCTTCTCCAATGGATCGACCAACGCATCTCATCCGCTTGGCTCCCTACTCCTCTGCTGCGCCCGGCCCATTGGGCTCCCAGCACCGGAGGTTAACGCGGCACGGCTTCTTGAGCAATCACTGGGGTCTCCTAGGACACCGTAAGACAAGAGCTTCCTCGATCCTTGGCCCTGGGTCTACCAGAATGGCCGCGGAAAGAGTCCGCTTCCGTTCCACACCACGGCAGCTGTCGGAGCCGGGGACGATCAACTGCGAAGAGCTGCGGCAGACCCTTGATCATAACTTTGCCGTCATCCAACTCGAGTTTCATCGCGTCTTAAGCGGCATACAACAGTTGGAAAAAACAGCAGAAAGGGCATCCCAACAGTTCATAGAGCGCCTCGACAAGCTCCTTGAGCAATGCGGTCAACCCGGCATTACCGAGCGCAAGCAGACAGCCCATGACGCCGAGGTGGCTGCCTTAGAGTCGGAGCATCGCCTTCGGATGGAAAATCTACAAAGAGAAATGGCCAAGGACAAGGAGACACTCGCGAGCATGGAGAGGCATTTGCGGCTTTCCCAGATGCATGCGCAGATGCTGGAGAAAGAAATACAAGAAGCTGAACGCGCAGCAGACGCACAATCCAAGAGGACTGGTGAGCCCCAGGAATTACTGGACCCGGATGAGGCCATTAGATCCGCATTTCTGGGCCTCAGGGAGTCCATACTGGGCTTCACTGAGAGTTCTGCGCTACAACTCGGCAAACTGCCGAACACTGCGGTCGGCGCAGACGAGCTATTCCATCCTAGAACCTGGAACCGCGCAAGCGGGCAGCAGCGGAGATGGCGGGTCATGGCTAAGATCTTCCATCTGCTCTTTCGCCGGATTCTGCGGCCGGGGCTTCGTATGTTCGGGCTCCAGGCGTTCCTCAGGAGTGATGAGCACCATTCTATCTCGGCCTCCGAGGCCCATCTTCGCGCTCTGGAAAAGGAACTGGCAGCTCGGGGAGGTAAGTTGCCAACTCAGACCATACTTGTGAGACAACTCATCCAGTGTTTCTCAGCTGACTGACCACTCTATTTTTGTCTTAGTTGACCGCTCACTTCTAGAGAATTGGATAGCCTCAACCATCGACATCACATCACCTCTCAGAGACATCCCAGGTAACATCGAGGGAATCACAAATGAAATCTTCGAGGCCCTGAAGCCCGTGGTACGCTTCACCTTTCACCGTAACGCAGACAAGGTGAGAGGGCAAATCTCAGCAATTTGCGAGCAAGCGGTCAAGTTGAAGTTGGCCATAAGGAGAGCGCCATACATATACAAAGTCGAAGTTCCTTCTCGCGACGTAAAGAAGTGGGGCGAGCCCGGTTGCGATCAGGAGACGCGGGCTCTCGGGCCAAAAGCGTGGCTCTCGGTGGTAGACCACGAGCGCGAGCCCGACGAGGAGGACGAGACTGGCGATGCGCCACCCAGGCGGGCAACTGGGGATATTTCCTGCATCCCCTTCGGTGCCCTGACCAAGCTGGATACTGGCGAAAATGGCGAGAAGAAGAAGGTCGTCTTGGAACAGGCGTGGGTAATCTCGAGAGAAGCGGGCGGTGGGCTGAAGCGGAAGGCCACGGTGCTAGTCGACGAGGGAGAGGAGCAGCCGAAGAAACGCGTCAGCCCCAATCGCGGGATCTCACCAGCTCACCTAGCTAGGATCAAGGCATTGATGGGCGAAGGATGAGATTCACGGATTGTATGGCCGAGTCTCTGGGGGCCATTGAAACTGGAGTATATCAAAGGAAGTACTGTGTACAGGACTTAGGCGTTTCATGTTGATGTACCTCCCTTAGACATGTTGGACATGAGCACTTCCCCTGGGTGGCTTCTATCGAGTAATCAAAGCGAAGTTCCCAGCCACGCTGAAGCCGCGTTGGAGACTTCCGGCGTGAGAAGCGACCCTTGGGGGATTGGAGGACACGTAGGGTAAAGGAAAAAAAAAAGAAAAAAAAAGAAAAAGAAAGTCACCTCCTCACTCTTACGAGCGAAAGCAGCCAAAAGGGAAGTTGGGCATTTTTAAGAGATGTTGCTGGCATCTCAGTTCCTGGCCGTCGCGGTAATTGCAGCGCCAGCTTATCTCCGACGGTGTTTATGGCGCCTCCTAACCCCGGCAAATGCTGACGCCGCTAACGGCTGCCTAACATCCATACCTAATCCACAGCTGCCTGATATATCACCCACATTGTCCCCTGAGGAAAAGACATTGATCAAGCGACGGGAGTCCGGATTTGTATCTCGCGTCAGAATCATAATACACTACCTAAAGCACGACAGCATTCTGACTGGCTTACTGCGAGCACGACGACAAGATGCATCTCATTGTAACCGGCGCCACCGGTCTGGTGGGCTCTGCCGTACTTGATGCGATGATCAGAAACAAGGGCGTTACGAAGATCTCGGTCCTCACTAGACGGCCGGTCAAGTTCCAGGACGACCGCATCAACGTCATCATCCACAAGGACTTCGCCTCGTACGACCGCGACCTCCTCAAGAAGCTGGACGGCGCACAAGCTTGCGTATGGGCCCTGGGAATCAGCCAAACACAAGTTAGCAAAGAGTGAGTGAGTTCCAGCCTCGCTACCGAGCACCGTGCCCGTCCTGCATAGCTCCTGCTCGCTGACTGATTGAATTGTTGGTCATCCCAGAGAGTACGTCAAGATAACGAAGACGTTCCCGCTGGCGGCGGCAGAAGCATTCCGATCGCTCCCAGCCAAGACCGGGGAGAAGACGGAACCCTTCCACTTTGTCTACGTCTCCGGCGAGGGTGCCACCTTCACGCCCGGCCGCCTCACCCCGTTCTTCGGGCGCATCAAAGGCGAAGCCGAGCTTGCCCTGGCCAAGATGCAGGAATCAGACCCTTCCTCCCTCCGCGCCACCACCGTCCGCCCGGGCGGTGTCGACTGGACCGGACATGACGAGCTCAAGCCCTACCTACCCGAGATGGGAGCCGCCAAAAACCTTTTGGCTGCTATCTTGCTTCCAGTTATGCGGTATTCGGCGACAAGCAGGTTGAGTCCGACCGAGCCTCTCGGTCGGTTTCTGACGGGTATGGCAATGGGAATGTGGGATGGCGCTCTGCAGGGAGAAGGGGTGCAGAGATTGCTGGGAGGCTCTGCTGTTGTGGAGAATAAGGGATTTAGAAGGTTGATGGGGCTGGATGCTGTGAAGGGCAAGTGAGTGATCATTCTGGAAACGGGCGATGTAAGATAGTACTGGAGTGCAGGGACACTGCCACTCTAGCTAGTGTGAACATGTAATACCTCCCTCTCTGGTTTATTTGGTTGCTCTGCAGTCTGCACTTTGGTTGCTTCCCCTGTGGTGAATCCACACCCTGCTTGAAATGCCAACCTGGTAGTTGGGGAAGTATGACCTCAGCTCCCCCATACAAGGAGCAGTGAGAAGGATGCCAGAAGGATGCCAATTATAGACTAGAAGAATGCTCAATGCAGAGGAAAGGATGCTAATTGTGAAGGGAAGAGGCAGATACGAGTGCCGGGATGCTGAGGCTAAGCTAAAGCCAGGTCAAGGGCATGTGCCAGCATAGGTCATAGGCCAACTGGCGAGTTCGGCCACTGAATCTCTTGCAGTCCCCTCCCCGTACTGTCCCGTCGGGACTCAAAACTCACTTCAGTGATGATGGGCAGCAGGCATCGGCATACTGCGAAGGCACATGGCCGACTTCGATGGCCAGACTGGACGCGATTGTACACTCCTCATGCAATCATCGTCTCTCGTGGTTCAAATCAGCGCCTGACTCGCTGCAGCTGTCCAAATCCGGGCCAAAAAGAGCCGGGTCGTGCGGCCAATCAGCAGAGAGGCCGATGCACGTTCCTAGGTGTACTCCGGAGGGCGGACGCCCCGCTGTGCGCTCCAGCAGCCCCGCACCACCGAGCGCTAACGGGCCCGATCCCGGCCGGATCCGGGATGGAAGACAAGGTGTCTGGGAGCGCCGTCGGAAAGCGCACTGGGGAACACTCCTGTAGAGTCTTGGAGACTCATTGGTACTGCATTGGTGTCCACAGAGGGACATCCACGCTACACATGTGTTGTGGTCCACCAACGGGGAGTTGGGGACTCCGACGCTGCTTCTTCGGGAGTAAGGCATGCCGCCGGCATAAGGTGCACGCGGCGCGCGCGTCGAGACCCTGAAACGACCGCTCTTGATCACCTAGACCCCCCGCTGCAGCCAGCACTCGGATGTGTCAAAACGCCTGGTTCGGCGGCTGCACCTCAATCTCAGTGCAACCCGTCACTCACTGTTTGCTCAGATCACGAATCAAATCCCCCACGTGGGTCAGCCTTTCGGCGCGGGGTTCCCGGGCCCACAACACCACGAGCAGCAGATCAATGTGAAATACCTGAGGTAGTGTGTGTACACACTGGGAGCGAGCGAGAGGATGGCAATGTCTCCCCTACCTCGTTGCGGACAAAAGTGACAAACACCCCTAGCAGAGCAGTGAGCGGCGGGACCGGCGAGTGACTTGGTGGCGGGGCAAGC
This sequence comes from Thermothielavioides terrestris NRRL 8126, assembly GCF_000226115.1. Classification (NCBI taxonomy): domain Eukaryota; kingdom Fungi; phylum Ascomycota; class Sordariomycetes; order Sordariales; family Chaetomiaceae; genus Thermothielavioides; species Thermothielavioides terrestris. The sequence goes on along the minus strand of NC_016458.1, from coordinate 8,992,619 downwards.
AAATTGCGACGAATGGCAGACGAAAATGGCTTGGCATGTCACGGTCAGGTCGCAATGGGCGCCAAGACATTCCATCTCGTTCGCCTGTGGGGTCCCAAGGTCCACGAAGCTTTCTCTCGAAGAACCACTCATTCCAAGCGTCCCCGCCAGCTCCACCACCGTACTTAAAGCAGGCCAACGTTTCTCTCCCGGCCGCATCAACTCCGCCCAAGCGATCTCCCGAGATTTTGGACATCATGCCTTCCCACTTGCCAGACGAGAGTGTTCTCACACCAGCCAGCACCTCTCCACAACCATGGCACCCCTAGCAGCCTCGAGAACGGTTCCGAGCGTTTCCCTCAGCCACAGCCAGCGGTCCGATGTGATCTCCGCCCTCCATCCCCTCGTCAACAGCGCGCTGCGGTTCCAGCAGCTTGTCGGTTCGGCCGCCTTCCACCTCTTCGTGCGCACCTACTTCGCCGCCACGGTCGTCGCGGCAGCCTCCGTGTGGGCCAGCAAGAGCGCTGCCTGGAAGCTGTTCCTCGCCTCCAGGCTCCTCGCCGCCAGAGGCCTCGTCGTGGCCAAGCGGCTCGCCTGGACGGCCTGGGACTGCCGGCAGTCGAGACGCTTCCGCAAGAGGCTGGAGTTCGAGCTCTTCGTTCTGCTCCTGGGGCCCGGCGGCAATGCCGTGCTGCTGATGATCTTCTGGCCGGGCTGGCTCATGCTGGCCTTCCTGGGCTGGTGCATCTGGCAGTTGACTAGTTGAGGGGTAAGCAAAGGACACCACCGCTTGCGAACACGGCCGACAACGCTCACACACAGAGACAGCCCGGAGCAGGTCGAGCCGATATATGGTGAGGAAACACACCAACCGTCCTGCCTGCTTTGCAAGGCCATGAAACCGATCCGGTCAAGATAGCCACGACCCGCCGCCTCATTTCGAGAAGAAAAGGGCATTTCCGCCGGGGTCCCGCCGGATCTCCTTCGAGTAATCCTTCTCGGGATCAAACTCCTGCCAGACGTTGGCCGGATAGATGTGCTTGTTGCGCTGGAACCACCGCCGATCAACAACCTTGGTGAAGGTTGGGTCATCCGAGGCCCCTTCGAGTTCGGAGAGTGGAGGAGGGGCACGATTGATGGTGCCAGCCGCGTCAGCGCCGGCATGTCCGGAGCCGGTGGACGGCGCCTCGGCGCTGTAGTCGAAGAGACGCTTGTTGCCTGGGCCCACCGTCTTGTTGATGATGAAGAAGTAGAAATCGTAGTGCTAGACGGCAAGTCAATACAAATGTGTTCTCGGGGAGAAAAGGTTACATATGGCCCAGACTCACATGCGGTATAATCATGGTGCCTCGGACAAGCAACAGGTCGTCCACGCTGACCCGGGCCCAGTCCCGCCTGGCGTTGGCGCTCTTGTCTGCGCCGACTCCAAGCTGGGCGCCCACCTTCCGGCTCTTGTCCAAGAAGAGCCAGACGAAATCGCCCTTCTTGACTCTGACGACGCCGCCGGGGATGTTCGTCCCGTCGTAGAAGACGAAAGGGATAGCAATCTCGGTTGCCTTGACCGCCGCTTGGAGCAGTAGGAACTCTTTGCGCAGCGCCTCCCTCTCGGCAGCCTCGCGCCGCAGAGCCGCTTTCGTCAAGGCCCGCGGCACAATGCCGACTGAAGTATTCACCGCCACCTTGGCCGGCCGTTTTTCCCTGTCATCGCCCGAGGAGCTCTCCGTCCCCGTTGCTCCCGCGCGATTAGCTTCCCCGTCATCTTTGTCATCCGACTCTTTCACTTTCTCCTTCTTTTGCAGGCCGCGGGCAGCGGTCAGCTGCGACCCGGAGCTGTCCTCCTCCTCTTCCTCGTCACCGCCAAACGACACCAGAGCCTTCGTCCTCTTCTTCTTCTTCGCCCTCTGCCTCTCCGCCTCGCTGCTGTCGGCGCTCGCGTTGTTCGGCGTTGCAGTCAGCGACCGGTCGGGCGTCGAAGTGGCGCTGGTGCGCGCGGCGAGGGCTGCCTCGCGCGCCTCGCGCTCCTGCTGCTCGAGGACCTCGGCGCGTCGCTTGCGGAAATCGGACAGGGCAACCAGCCCGACCGTGTTGGTGGAGAGTCGCTCGTGGGTCGACTTGTTCTGCGCCGTGAAGCGAGCCGGCCCCGAAGGCTGCGGTGCCGGTTGGTCCGTCATGCTGGAGTGTGGTGGCGCGAACACCGAGTTTCTGCCGGTGATGGACCAGTGACACTCTCTGGGAAATTTACTGCTGAAATTTACTGCTGACAGCGACATTCAGGCGTGTAAACTTACACTCGTAACGATACGGTTACTCCCCCTGAAAGCACAACGCCAAACCGATAACAGCTACACAGCCCAGGCAACAATGGCTGTCAGCCATTTATTTCCTCAATTATTTGTCTATTCCAATATCTTTCATCTTCCCTCTCAGATAGCCGCCCAGGCTCTCAAATAAGAGCGGGTCGTGACCCTCACGCCACTGAAGGCTGACCCTGGTCTCCGTCCGGTTGACCGCAACTGCGATCTCGAATCCGAGACGGCATTCTTCCGATTCCGATTCCGTGGCCATGACGGTGTGATCACCGGTTTCCCTTTCTCCAAGTTGCTCTCGCAGCTTTTTCCTCCTCCAAGAACGGCTCCAAACGTTCTCTCTCGTCCTTCCCAGGCCTCTCGCTGCTTCCGGCTCCCAAGTCCAGGACAGCAACTCCAGTGACCCTACGACGTCGTTGATCCGGGCGACTACCGGGCCGACGGGCTTGTCCGGCGGCGATACCAACAGTTCCATCGTGACGGATCTCGGCAGCATCTTCTTCCAGATATTCGCCTTCATGCCGCGTGCCACGCGTTCGGCCGGCCGCATGGGCCCGAAGCTCCATCCGAGCGCCCACCGTCGCGTCTTATTCCCCTGGACGAACTCGGTAACGGCATAGTTGTCGATGCCGTTCTCGCGCAGCTGCTCGACGAGCACCTCCAAGCTGGTGAGTTTCCCAAGCATCGACGTGTACCACTGGATCCGATCCCGCAGGACCAGGGACTCGCGCAGCAGCCGGCCAACATGGCCGACCTCGCCGCCCTCGCAGACCATCTCGACCGGGGCTCCCGTACAGGCCGACATGGGCGGCCGCGACTTCTTCCTTGCTGATGACAGCATCTCGTCTTCCGATGTGTAGAACGGCGGGTTCATCATGACGAAGTCAATCGATTGTACACCCGACTCGTCGAGCGGCACCAGTGGATCCTCTGGCTTCCGCTCCAGGAGCCGGATACGGTCCTCTAGGCCGTTCAGCTGTATGTTCCTCTTTGCATAGTCCAGATTCTGGGCGTCGATGTCTGCGGTGAGGTTAAGAAAACACGTCTCTGCCTGTCAGGCGCGTAAGCCTCTCACCTGTTGCGAGAAAACACCAGGGCCGCTGGACGGTCCCCAAGAGGGGGTAGATGCAGCTCGCACCGGTGCCGACGTCCAGCCCACATAACTTCCGGCCGGGTGGCTCGTATGATGTCGTGTCCATGAGGTCTTTTAACCAGAGGATGTAGTTATGGCGGTTTGGAACCTGGCACGGTATCAGACGTGTCGTCTGAGACTACCCGAGGCAACGACTGTACCGGAGGGCAAAGTCTATCGTGGGGTAGCTCCAGTTTCAAGCCGAAGTCGATCTGCAGCAGTGTCTTCGTCAGCTGCATTGTAGCCGCAGGATCACTGAAGTCTAGTTGCCCGTTGTCTTGGAGGCTGCAAGGACGTCAGCAGATCCGTGGGTCATAAGCGGGGAGGATGGGCGAGGGGGTGATCGAGATAAGGTGGGTAGGGGGTCCCGGTCAGAAAGATCGAGGGGTGCAAGACAAGCAAAAGCGTACACTGCAGCAAAGCGAGGGTCTTGCTTTGCAAGCTGCTTGAAGTCCGGCTCGGCCGAGTAAAGCCGGCGGAAATAGCCGTCAGCATGCACGCCGGGCGCCGGACGACGAGGCTGCGCCCCGGGATTCGGCAAGCCCGCTTGGGGTCCGCCCAGGGGTGCTGCAGCCTGGACATTGGCCCCGATCCCCGGCCCAGTCCCGGCCCCGCTGCCCGCCTCGCCCGGCCAGCCTGGTGCTTTTCTCTTCTTCTCCGCCATTGGAGTTGGCGATTCCCGTTTCCGACGCAGTAGGAAGCTGCCCCGCCGGGGCGCGCTAGTTACCGGGTAAGGAAATGGACCGCTTTTACTGTTGTTAGGGCTGGCGATTGCCACGATCACGTGGGACAACTGATGAGACCCGCCGCTGGCGGAAGGCAATCGCTGCGCATGGAATCAACCAACCCTTGCTTGCTTTTCTCCAAACTCCCGCCCCCCCATCGCGCCAGGCGCCGTGCAATGAGGCTGCATGAGAATGGGGTCGGAAATCCACGGGCGACATCTTCAATCTCAATGTCAAGTCCTCCAAATCAACCCGAACGCCGTGCGCAATGCCAACTGTCGATTCTGCCTCGTTTCTGCAGCCCTTCGCCCCATGTGTGCACCGCGAAATGTTCGCGCCCCGGCCGCAATGCGGCGTCACAGCAGCATGGCAAGTCGCCGGTACGAGACCCGCTTCTGGTGAACTGGTTGGCACCACCGGAATACTGCAACCAGTTTGTGTCGGCCAGAGCTCTGCCGGCCGAGCATTGCCACCGGCGTGCGAGGCCGGGCGATTGGATCAGACATGCAAAGCAAGTCTGGAAGAGTGCCGCAGCGAGCCAAGCATATTGCCAGCCTCGCCTCCTCCCGCTCCAAGGCCTTTGCGGCCGGAACTGCTGCATGGGCTGGTGAGATGGACACGGAAAGCCACAGCATCCACCACTGGCCATCAACTGTGATCAGGCAGCAGCTGTCGGCACGACCTGCCTGCCTGTTCTTCGGTTTAGAGACGGTGCTGGTCCAAGGAGGACTCACGCTAGCTCCGCCAGAAAAGACTGGTATGTCCATACGCATCCCAACGGACGCTCTCCATTTTCTCCGTACACTACATATTATCTGTCAACCTAAAACAAGCAAAGCCGCCTCCCGTCCTGTTCTTCGGCGTGACCAATACCCAAGTCGGAGCCTGCAGGTTCCCGCTTATCGTGGCTATTTTACCCGAAGCCACCACGCAGCAAGCAGGTCCCTCGGCTGCTCTTAGCATGCCTGGCCAGACGCTGGCGTCCATGTCTCAGCCCAGCCCAGGCCCGCCATGCATGTTCGTTGCCTGCCGGAGGCGCTCACCAACGACGGACAAGCGTGACCGGGGCGGCCATGATTGAGCGAATGCCTTCTGTGGAACTGGGTTGAGTATCGTCCGGCACGGCCCCAACCGCCCGCGTGGACAACGCATGTGTCGAGCTTCGAGAAGACCCAGCCTTGTTGGCTGCCTGGTCTGCCGCAGCGGGATGACCTCAAGCGCAGGTCCTGATTGGGAGTTCTCTCATGCAGCCGACCTCCCGACCCGCTAGTTGAACTAACTAGCTGGTTGTTGGGTCCGACTCGCTGTGGCGGCTTCTCTTCTGTGGCTCAGTGGGTGACCAACCGACCCTTACCGCTCATTAGGGAGTGAGGTAACACTAGCGTCGTGCCGCCAACCGTCAAACCGTGGCACGATGCCACGGGTGCGCCAGGGAAGGAGGTTCACCAAAGCAGGACCTTGTGCTTCCGCGAGCAGCAAGAGGTACTGCGTAACTACCTAGTTACTCCGTGTGTGCAGTATTTCGCCATGTGCTTCCGGAGCAGGGCAACGGAATACCGTCGTCCCGGCTGGGCACGAATTACACTACTCGGCAGCCAAGTGTCCTTGCCGGACAACAGAGTCTGCACTCAGCTGAGTTCTTTTATTCTTCCCTCCCCCCTGGCCTCCAGTTAGGAAGCCAGCCAAGCAGTGGGGGTTTCATCGGTTGCGGCATCTCCCCCAGCTCGCCAGGGGGCCCAGGCAGCCGCGCTTGCCTGTTCCCGATGCAGGTTTGCTGGCCAGTCGAGCAAAACAAGGCTGACCAGTGGACGAATGAAGGAATGAAGCGTACGGAATCCTCCGTACGACTGAGCTCACACGGTTCAGTTCGTTTCATGTCCCGCCAGCGCGGTTGACTTCGCGTTAGAACATTAGTTGATAAAGCCACATGCATGCGGCGGTGTCCCTCGCAAGAGGCAACTTAAGAACAAGCAGCGTTCCCTTCCTGTTCTGCGGTCATTCTGTCGCTATACCAACTTGCCTCTGCCGTCAAATTTTAATGTCTGCCGATCTCCCCAACCCGTTCCTCGTGGCTCGATCCCAGCAGTCTGGGAAAGCTGAGAGCCGGGCTGCTTACCCTGGTCGACTTGTTTGAGTGGCACCAACCCCTCCCCCGGCACTGCACCCTGTATCCGTCGTACCTGTACCCAATCGCACCTCACTCGCTGTCTCTCTCGACCTTCACCGACTTCTGCAGAACAGCGCGACAGGCAGACACCTCACTCTGCATTGCGCACAGCCGCTAGTTACTGGCGAGGTGCAACGCCAACCGGCGCAAGCGAGAGCAAGTCGTCCCGGGTCTCGGACGCAACGAAGAAAAGCGCGTAGGTAACTCATGTGGTAATGTGCTGATGAGCTCTTCCTCGTTTCCCGGTTGCAAACATCTTGCCGGGCCGTGCTCAGCCGGCACTCTTTGCCTGGACTCATTCTATATTCTTCCTTGCTGGTGCCTCATCTTTTTTTCCCGAGCTCCATTTGCCATATCTGATATCCCACTTCCAAATCGCTGCTGTGGCCCTTCATAGAAACAGGCCCGGCGACGCCAATTCTCTTGCGCTCTCGATAGTGAACTGCCTGGGAGAGTTCCGGCTGACCATTACGTGAGAGCAAGCGGACAGCGCATCGCCGAGCATCCGCTGGCTTCGCATCGGGTGCCTTCCCCGGCCCCGCTGTCATTTGCTACGTCCTCCCGGGGCCTCCCTCAGCCGGCCACGTCGCTTCCTTGAGTCACACAGCACACAGCGCCCGCAGGGGTTGTCGGGCTCTCTCTGAGTTACCCTGCCTTCCTCCAGTCGCCATCTCCCGGCCATTTTCCCACTCAAACTCTTCAGCTTCCCGGCTCGGCGAGCAGTCCACGGCGCCCGAGTAAGCCCCAGCCCGCACCGCTGTCTTCCGTTTCGCGGCGAGAGCCATGGACACCGAGCACAAGACGTCAGCCGACGTGCGCGAAGGAACCCCGCCAGCGCCGGCGAAGAGCGAGGAGCCCAAAACCCCTGCCGAGGCCAACGTCAAGTCGGTGGAGGGGGAGACCAAGGCCAACGACAGGGCCGACGGGAATAAGAAACCGTCCAAGGAGAAGTGCTCTCAGAAGCACACAAAACGCAAGCCGAAGAAGTCACAAAAGGCAGCGTCGTCCACGGAGTCGGCGTCGGATTCTGAAAGCGATGACAGCACCGATGCGGCCTCTTTGTCCTCATCTTCGGACGACAGCCACTCGGAAGCAGACGGGCCCAAGAAGAAGCGGGTAGCCAAGAAGCGTCAGGATCCCCAGAGAGCCAAGAAGAAGACGCGCTCCAAAAAGCACAACAAGAAGACGGCCAAGTCGCATGATTCGTCCGATTCGGATTCCGACTCGGACTCTTCGGACGCCAGTGACGGAGGCAGCTCCGGCGACGAGGCGACCCAGCTAACCCAGGCAGACCTGGCCAAGCAGCTCCAGCTGCTTCTGCAGCAGCTGCAGCAGCAACAGCAGCAGCAGCAGCAGCAGCAGCAGCAGCGCCATGGCGGCGGCGGTTCGTATCATGAGTACAACGCCGGCATCAACAACACCTTGCCCCCTCCCATCTACGGTAGCGGCCAGCCAAGGGCCCGGCGCGGAGGGGTGCGTCCTTCTTCGCGCATGAACCTCAGCCTGGGCGGCATTGATCCCGGCGTCCTCCTGGACGCCAAGCAGCAGCAGAAAGAGAAGAAGAAGCGAGCCAAGGCTACTAAGCTGGACTACAAGCGTGTCGACCAGGTGTGGGACGACTCGATCCACAACTTCAAGCTCCAGGACACGGCCGAGGGAACCGTGGATGCCCAGTACGATGAGTTCCTCTTCCACGTCCGCCGAACGTTCGACTGGGAGGGCAAATACAAGGCCACCATCGTCGACATCAAGAGCAACCTGCTCCGTGAGTGCCTGCAGGAGGTCATGGGCGGCATCAAGGGCGTCAGCCTGGTCGACGACACGCCGAAGCTCGATCCCAACATGCTCTTTTTGTAAGTCGCTTCCCCCTTTCCCCAAAGGCTGCCATGCCGGAGGCATGAATTCCTCACACACTGAAACCACTCGTGGCCAGGTACCTCGAGGATCTCCGCAAGCACATGAAGGAGTTGAAGAAGAAGGCGAAAGCAGCCAAGGGTGATAGGCACGGCCGGAAGAAGGAGCAGAAGCGGGCAGAAACCAAGCGGCAGCATCTGAAAGTCCTGATCAAGTATATTGACAAGGACTACGCCGACGTCAAGAACAGGTGCGCCTCCTCATCACTTTCTCCTCCCCCGAGTTCTCGGATGTGTTCTGCTGACGTCCACTCAACCAGCCTCTACCCTATGCTGGAGAACGGCCTCATCACATTTGACCTGCTATGGGCGCTGTGGAAGCCGAACACGCTGGCCTTCACGACCACGTACGGTTCACACGACGAACCCCGTGTGTTCAAGGTCGAGATGGCGGAGAGACATCACGGCCTGATGAGGGGCGGGTATTATTACATTGAGGGCAAGGTATGGCAATGCAGTCCTCCTGAGGGAGTACCAAAAACTCCTCTTTGCGGATCCCCCTTTGCTAATGGTCTCCGCGCCTTTTGTAGTACTTCGAGTATGATGGGAAGCAGTTCGGCTTCGGCAGCATAGCGGAAGAGATTGGCGACTTCCGCGGAGCGCGCAAGATCACAAGCCTGGCTTGCTACCCGCTGCAGTACCACAAGAACGAGGCGCAGCTGCGCAAGGAGCTGATCGAGCGCGGCAAGAAGTTCGTGTCCCTCAGCGGCGTGCACTACAAGAGCCACCAGGGGATGGCCTACTTCAAGAAGAAGAAGTCCATCATCAAGGTCAACATCAACGGGCGCGTCATGATCGACCCCAGCATCCATCGGCGCATCAACCCCAACTACCCGATCTCTCTCGTTAGACCCAAGGACCAGGATGAGCTCTCTGACGACGACGACTCGGACGGCGAATCGGTCTGCTGCGGGTGCGACTCGGATGTCGGCGGTGACGCTGGTTCTGGCGGCGAGAAGCTCAAGTTCGTGACCAAGGTCTTCCAGGACGGTAAGGGCAACGTACAGGTTATCCGCGCGCCCAGAGAAAACGACGACGAAGGAGGCCGGGGAGAGAAGCTCGACAAGGTGACTGCGAAGGGCGAGGACGCACCGCAGGAGAACGGCGACGACGGGACGGCGACTCCGGCAGGGGGCAAGGGGGCCAAACCGATCCCCGAGTTCAGCGACGAGGAGTACTTGATCGCATCTCCGGTGGTGCTCGGCTTTGCCTTTGCCGAGAAAATGTGGTTGGAGTTCACCGTGTCCGGCATCAAGGATATCCAATGGAACGAGACTGCTTACGACTCCCTGGTGCTTGAGCCCAAGACCAAGGACATCGTCAAGGTACGTTTAGCTGCGAAACTGACGCGTCTGTGGCGTTGTATCTGACTACGTCTGTCAACTACAGGCGCTCGTTGAGTCACACAAGTACCACGCCGCCGAGAGCATCGACGACGTGATTCAGGGCAAGGGCAAGGGCCTCGTCGGTTCGTTTCCCCGGGGTTCTTTACCTGTCTGTTACAGGTTCATGCTGACCTTGTTTTTTTTAGCCGTGCTTCACGGCCCTCCGGGCACCGGCAAGACCCTGACGGCCGAGGGTATCTCGGAGCTTCTCAAGTGCCCTCTGTACATGGCGTCGGCCGGCGAGCTGGGCACGGACTCGCGGTTCCTCGAGAGCGAGCTACAAAAGATCCTGGACATCTGCCACGCCTGGGGCGCGATCCTGCTGCTGGATGAAGCCGACGTGTTCCTGGAGAAGCGGAACATGCACGACATCCACCGGAACGCGCTCGTGAGCATCTTCCTCCGGCAACTCGAATACTTCCAGGGGATCCTCTTCCTCACGACGAACAGAGTGGAGGTAGGCACAGAACCCGGCGGCGAATGAGTGCCCCCTCCCCCCAATCCTACTGACTGAACGAGCTAACGAGTATTGCCTGCTTATTAGACTTTTGACGACGCTTTCCAGTCGCGCATCCACATCGCTCTGCGGTACGACAACCTGGACCACCGTGCCAAGAAGGCCATCTTCAAGATCTTCATCGAGCGCGTGCGGGTGCTCGAGAAGATCAGCCTGATGCCGTTCAGCGAGGAGGACTACAACATGCTGGCACGGCACGATCTCAACGGGAGGCAGATCAAGAACACGGTCCGCACGGCGCAAGCTCTGGCGGTCAACAAGGGCGAGCCGCTGTCCATGAGCCACATCCGGCAGGTGCTCGATGTGCAAACCAACTTTGAGCGGGATTTGAAGGGCGGCACGGGCTACCAGGATGCGATGCGGAGTTATTTTTAGTTGGGGCCTGCTTCTTCATTTCCTCCCTTTTTCTTTTGTATTTCCTCGTCCTTCCCGCCCCTGGCGTTCCGTGCTCTTTTCGGTCAACTGGTGGTGGATAACGGATACCCCTTCCTGCGGTCGATTTGCATCCCCCTGCATCCGACTCGGTGCAGGACTACCTACTCTCCTTCCTTGCATGATGAGCATTCTCCCGTTTTATCAGTCTCGGTCTCCAGTCCCGTCTCTGCCTCGGCCCGATACCCGCGTTTCTTAAATGTGGCGTTCATTTGCACATCACTGATCATGTATGTCTCTTTTGCATGCCACGGACTACCTCGGAACGGAGATAGACGGCGCTCTTTGGTGTTTCCAACCCTGAGCGGGATGGACTGGCGAATCGCACTATCTCAGCACAGTCTCTTTCGGTGCATAACGTGATGTGCTGCTACCCAACCCACGGTAACAGTGTCCTCCGCCGCCCGCCCAATCGTCAAGGGTACTTAATGTCCAAATATCTCTGGGGGTTTTGTTTGTTGGCACGGGGTTCTGGATCAACCTCTTGTCTGAGTTAGTTAGTCCATTGTTATTTCAGAAAACATCAAAAGCAGGCCCCACTAACTCGCTCCCTTGTCTGAAACCTACGTCATCCAGGTAGCCCTTTTGTTACACCGAGCTGAAGCCGATCTCGGGTTCTCAAAAACCAGCACTAAATTAGACGGCGCATAGCAGGACTGCCTGCTTCCTCGTCGTCTTAGTTTCCATAGCTTCTACCCCTTCCCCCCTCACCCGTCAGTCCGTCGAGTCCTTAGCTGTGTGCTGTTAAAGGGTGCCCGGCTCCTGGCCTTCCAAGCGCGGATTGGCGCACCAGCTCCGGCTTGGCTCCGCCCCCACCAAAACAGAAAGGCCCACGGAAGTGTCCACATCTCGTTGCGTCGCGGTGCGATTCGGAGCTCAGAACGAGGTCGAGCGCCAACCAGGATGCCGCGACAGACATGGAGTCGCCTTTTGGGCTGGGATTGGGACCCCAGGCGAGGCCATCGCGACCACAGCAATTGGTGGGAGGAGTCGAGGCAACGGCGTGAGTGCGCGCGCCCTGTCGCCATGTCGTGTGTCGTTACTTTATTCCCCATTTCCCCCCCACTGGCAGACACGGCAGACAGACACTGACCCCCTACCCCCTGCGTGCCCCCAGTGCTGCCGCGCTACCGCGATGAATCGATCCAGTCGGCCATCCCCGCGCAGGCCGTCACCGAGGTCGCGCTCCGCATCCGCCACCTGATCGAGGAATGCGTCCCCTGCGAGCTCAAGCCGGAGCTGGTGACGAGCCCGCACAGCAAGGTCATCACCCCCAAGGTCGTCCGGGCTGCCAAGGAAGCCGGCGGCCGCGAGCACGGCGCCTGCGTGGTGTTCTGTCTCCTGGTCAACAAGCGCTGGTGGCGCCACCAGGCCCTGCTGGAGCTGTGGGATGCCGACCTTCACCATCTGCGCGCCATCGCCTGCGAGGTCATCGCCAAGAAGATCATCGAGTCCGAGGAGGACGCCGAGTACCTCCTGCACTCGGTCCTGCTCAAGCGCTACTCCATCCTGGTCAACGGCCACCCCACGCACCCTGTAAACGTCGTCGAGAAGGCCGTCGACTTGCACGCCCTGCGCGTCATCGGCTCTTCGGGCTACCAGAAGTGCATCAACTTTCTCTGGCGCGGCTGGCTGGTCCAGGACGAGGATGACCCGGCCACCTTCATCGACTACAGGGACAAGGACAACACGTCCTACGCTGCCCACCTCGACCCGGACCGCATGCGTTCGCCCATGTACCAGAACGCCACGCAGATGCTCATATCCTTTGCTTACCTGGGCCTGTACACCGTCGCCATGAACACGGTCAATCAAGACGCCGGCATCGACTTTGTCGAGGGCTTGCTCTACACCTTCACCCTGGGCTTCATCTGCGACGAGATCGCCAAGCTCTGGAAGGTCGGCTACCACATTCTGAACTTTTGGAATGCTTTCAATTCCATCCTGTACACCCTGCTGGCCACCAGCTTCGTGCTCCGTTGCGTCGCCCTGAGCCACGGCCCGGACGATCCTGGCGGGCTTCGCCATCACTACAGCGCCCTCAGCTACGGCTTCCTGGCCGTGAGCGCCCCCATGTTCTGGGCCCGCCTGCTGCTGTACCTCGACAGTTTCCGCTTCTTCGGCGCCATGCTGGTCGTGCTCAAGGTCATGATGAAGGAGTCCATCATCTTCTTCGCCCTTCTGGTCGTCATCATCCTCGGCTTCCTGCAGGCGTTCGTCGGTCTCGACTACGCCGATGACAGGGCTGCCGAAGACATGCTCTACATCATCCAGTCCATGGCCAACGCCGTGATGCAGTCTCCGGACTTCAGCGGGTTCGAAAGATTCCGGCCGCCCTTTGGCCTGATCCTCTACTACTGCTTCACCTTCGTTGTCATGGTCTGTTCTCTCCAACCCGCCACCTTCGTTGCCCCCACCCCTCACTCCTAACGTTTGACTGATGCGTAATCCCAGGTTGTACTCCTCAACATCCTGATTGCCCTGTACAACTCCGCCTACCAGGACATCTACGACAACGCGAACGACGAGTACCTCGCCATGTTTGCCCAAAAGACCTTGACCTTTGTGCGCGCGCCCGACGAGAACGTCTTCATCCCTCCCTTCAACCTCATCGAGATCTTCCTCCTCGCCCTGCCGCTCGAGTGGTGGATGGACAAGAAGACGTACGAGCGCATCAACGACGTCGTCATGGGCGTCATCTACTCCCCGCTGCTGCTGATCTCGGCCTACTTCGAGACGAGCTGGGCCCGCGAGATCCGCCGCAACCGCGCCCGCGGCGAAGCCGACGACGACACGGTGGAGGAGTGGGAGCAAATGCTGGGACAGCTGGACTTCGAGGCCGACGGTTGGAAGATGAAGGTCGACGCGGCCAAGAGCAACCTGGACGAAGATCCCGCCGTAGTCGAGGTCAGGAGGTTGAGGGAAGAGGTCAAGCAGCTGAAGGACGTCGTCCTGTCTTTGCACAAGGCGCTGGGCGAGGTCAAAGGCGAGGGCGATGGGAGCTAGACTCGGCCTCGGCCCTCTCCGTCGCTAGCACATTGCCCAACAGGCCTTCTCTTCGGTTGGAATCTGTTTACACCGTGACACACTGCGCTTTTGACTAATCGCGTATCTCTTGTCGTTTTCAAGACACTGCCGTAATGGACGTGGCACGCACTTTGTGACGATTTGTCCTATACCATAGCTATGTATCTAGGCTTGCGCATTGGAGGGGGTATGTATATACACCAGCCCCTCCCCGAGACTACTTGTGCACGTTCTTTGGCCAGGACTGGACAGACGAGCAATGTTGATATTGCAAGATAAAACGAAAATGTCGTTCCCGAAGAAGAGCCAGCGAGCCCTATTTCCAACCTCATGGCAGTACCGACAGACGACGGCCCATAGAACAGCTGACACTTGCCCCTTTGTTCTGTTACGTGCTTGTGCGCAAAACCTGGGAACAGGATCAACTGCGGGTGAGCAAAGCTCGGTAGTGGAGGTATGTACAGTACAGTACGCTACTGGTAGGCAGCCAGGGATGTATCAGGAACATGGGGCAGGGGAGCCTTGCAGGCGGGCCCACGGGCCGAGCCGCTCTGGCTGACGATCAGCAAATGGGACCTTGACGTTCCTGCTCTCGGGTTGCAACGAGGGGAAAGGGATTGTTGGCCGGCGGGTTGGCGCGAAATGAAAGTGTTGTCATTGGGGGTTGAATGCCACTCATGAGAGGGAGGGGTATCACTGCGCAGGAAGATATAGCGCCAAGACACACTGCCCTGGAACTTGGGTTGCTATGTGTTAGGTCGAATGTCCTTGAGATCCTGACATTCTCTACTGCCCAATGCAAAGCAATAGGAGCTTACAACGTCTGTGCTCCCAAGCAAAGCGCAACAATATTCCCCCGTGTTTAATCTCGTACATGTGACGCCAAGTCCGGTACATCCTTGGTGTGTCCACACCACACCCGTTCCCATCCTTGTTGAGCGCCAGAGTGACCAACGCCAAGGACACCGCCGATTAACCCCATGCGAAACGAAAGACCTCAAGCCGCCCTTACGTCCATCCTGGCACTCCACCAACCATACCACCTCCAATTCCGTTTGGAAAGTGGGTAAAAAAGCAAAGGGGGCAAGAAAAAGGGGAGAACAACAGACAGAGCAAAGACGGGGGGTAGTCATACATGAACCGTATCGCAGCCCTCGAACAGACCAGACACCTTCAGCTCCGACTGTCTGCTTCCATCCGTGCAATTTTAATGTACAATGTCACCATCCCGATGACACCCGAGGTTCCGAATCGGATGAGGGACACAAGAGTGACATATCAAGCAAACTGCCAGCGTGGACACCGATTTAGCAGTGATTTAGCTGGGAGCCCTGAAGCACTGTTAGCCGCTCAATCCAAGGGAGACCGGCCGGTGAGAGAACACCAGGGGAGACTCACACTCCACCTCCCATGAAAGCGGCCAGGTCATCGAGCTCTAAGAGCTGCCGTTCAAAAGCCGCGCAGAGCTCCATCGCCGTCATGTCAACATCCGGCCCCGGCTGCGGCGCCTGGGGAATGCCGCTGATGGACGCAGACGACGTCGCACCGGGGGAATCGGCCTTCGGCATGGGGCCCGGAGGGGGGCTAGCCGTGGCCGGGGTGGACGCACCGGCAGATCCACCATTGATCGTCGTGATCCCGGGCCGTCTCGGGACAGGAGGCTCGCTGTCACGGCCCTCCGCGGCAGAAGAAAGAGCACCATGGGCTCTGGGGGCTGCCACCTGGTCGTAGTCCATTGCGTCCGGATTTGTATCGGCTTGGCTGGCAATGTCGTCCCGGACCGAGGGCGACACACGTTGAGCATGTCTGCTGTCTTCGCGGGACTCGCGAGCGTCGCGCGGAGTGCTGTTCACCTCGCGCAGGACCTTGGACATGACAGAGAGGTGGCGCTGCCAGGGGAGCACCAGCGGCCAAGATTGGGACCCTTCGTGGCAGAGCCTCAAACTGTCGCGAACAATGCTCGAAGCGGATTCGGTAACGTCGGGCGGCGCTAGCCCCTTGAGTGTCAGATACGCGACGGTCGAGCCCGCCGTGAAGGCTGAGAATAGCATGAAGATCGGGAAGCAGAGGATGCTATCCTTATCCGCACCATTCTCGAGGGACAGCAGAGAATGGATGATGCTGTGCGACGCGGCAAAGATGCGGTCCACAGCCTGAACGTGCGGATATGAGGCGCTGCGCCAGGCCTCGAGCGAAAAGTTCTCATCCGTGACGACTTGGAGAATGCGGCGCCGGTTCACGAAGATGGTGCCGCAGTTGAGGAGCGAGTGGATCATCGCATATGTGTAGCCGCTACCCATCGTGATGTGCAGAGTGATCTGGCCAGGCTTGTCCGCAAAATGATGCGGCAGCGACTGTCGAATGACCTCGATGTCCTGCTCGAGCGCCATGCATTGTTCCTCCGAAAAGGTCTCAAGGGTGGTCGTCGTCATCATCTCAACAACGTTGCGCCAAGCCTTGGTCGCTAAGACGATGTGACCGAATTCGCCCACCTCGCCCAGAGGGCCAGCTGGGTCGGCCATGGTTGAGGGCGAAGCACCGCTCAAGGTGCGGACATAGACGGGGCTGCCGAAGTGATAGTTCATGTCGGGGCACGGCAGGGATACATCCTTCACGTCAAGCGACGAGAGAGCCGGGTGGCGGCCAGGGCTGCTGGTGAGGAAGCAGTCGAGAACATAGATGAGCCAAAGTGTGCGCCGGAACGACTCATCCTGGAGAAACTGGTCCGGATCGGGCTGGTGGTGATGTGTATGCACCACACGGTACATCTGGGCCATGCGCGCAGCCTGGCCGAGGTAAATGTAGGCGCGCACGGCGTTGCGGCAGCCCCATTCATGGATCACGAGCAGGCACAGGGCTTGGATATCCGCGAGGCTGGGTTGATCCAGTGCCTGCATGATGAGCCCGATGGTCTTACTGGCAAAATGCTCGGCAGCGGCCGAGCCGCCCCCATGGCCACCGTACCGGCGAATCATGGCCGGCGAGTGCCTGTCATTGGAGGTTAGAGCTGGCCGGGAGTTTTGGAAACAGGGGTTGCCGCTTACCGGGCTGCGGTAGCAAGGAGTGCATTGACCATCGTGGGGTCCATTGTCGCATTCTTCAGCTGCTGAAGAAAAGAGGGCTTATGGAAGGCCACACATGCTGGGAGCGTCTTCGTGATGACACGTTCGCATTCTTGCATCAACTCGGGAGTGAGTCTGTGAGGGCAGTGCCGTTAGCCTGGCTCGGATACCGGGGCACTGATGATGAGTTCGTCATTTTGGTAGCAGCAAACAAAAAGAGTCGCGGCGTCTCCTTGTTCAGGCTGTCAAAGCCGGGGGGAGGGTGAAGGCAGAAGGGACTGCGGCTGCACGTATCAACGGCTGGCGCCGACGGAGGGTGGGCATCCGTGGAGAGGGAGCGTTGTGACAGGTTCGCCACACGGGCCGCTGCCGCCAAGGCCAAGACCATCGGAGTCGAGACGGAGCAAAGGGAAAATTGCGTGGGCCGGTTTGGGAAATGAGGGCCGGGCGGAGAAAATTGGGGCCTGGTCTAGGCCCTCCGAGTGCGAGCGCTAGCAAGCTAAGGCTCGGCGGTGGAGGCAGCCCGGGACGGGCGAAAAAAGGCGCTTGCGCAAACGGAGCGCCCGGAAGCCGAGGAGGCAGGCAAAAAAAAAAGAAAAAAAAAGGAAGCACTCGCAGACCGAGGAAAAAATCAGGCGCAACGCGAAATTCGCGAATGGAAAACCAAAGTAGAGATCGGTGAGAAATTGAAAAACTCGGGGAAACAGAACGTACTTTTCAGTTGTCGTCGAGACATGACGCGACACCGTCGTGGCGGGAGGCGCCTGACGGTCGCCTGACGTGCTTGAGACAGCCCGCTCGCTAGGCAGAGATTCGCGCGCTCGCTGCTGGACTCGAGCCGGCGACACCCCGTGGCCGCCGTGGCTCATGGATTCAGATGGCAAATAGCATTCGTGCATGCCCTTTGCGCAGTTCTTGCACGGCGCTCTGCCGTTCTCGTAGACGCATTTGGTCTTGCCCTTGCGACAGCGCACGCAGGCGCCGCCAGCACGGAGGGCCGTCGATCGCACGACCGCCGACATTGCGAATGTCGTCTCCTGTGCCTTGCGGAATCTATTGAGAGCAGGTGGCGAGTTTGAAATGAAGCGGGTGGCGATGGGAGACTAGAAGGCGCGCCGAATTGAGACCGATGATGGGTGCCGGAAGAACAAAATGGGAGGTCCGGACCAGGGCCGGACGGATGAACTTGGAAGGCCGATGCTGCACGAGGGAACGGGCTCCCAAGAAATTCGAGGGAGACCGGGGAAGGGGCCACTCGGTGCGGTGCGCGACTCCGGTCGGGATGGGAGGAGCGGGAGAAAGAAAGGGAAGGCCACGAAGGACGGGGAGTCGATTGGGGTAAAATAAAAAAAAAGGCTTGGGCGGACTTGCAACCTCGGGAAGCGAGGGATGGGAGGCGGGAGGCGGCGGCAGCGCTCGCAGAAAGAGAGGCCACAGTCGGGCGGATCGGCTGATGGTGCCGGGGGTGACTTTGAGAAGACGGGGGATAAAGTGGGGTCAGGCGAGGAAGGCACAATCAGCGACAGTCAGTGCGATGCCCCAGCGTGCCGCCGCCGCCGCTCGCAGCCCGGCGCCCGGACACACAGCGAAGCGATCCGATCAGTCACCCGTGGGGCCTACCCCAATCCGGCCGCCTATTTCAGGCTCCCAATCCCGCGTTCTCAAAGCGATTTCAGCGCTGCAGAAGAAGTCTCCCGTCCTTGTTTTAATTTTTTTTTGTTTATTTTACCCTTTTGGGTCCTTATTAAGCGTCTCCGGCCCTGAGACATGTCGATGCCCTTGGTCCGGCGCTGACCCTGCCGCTGATCGGTGATGGACCCGCCGCGGGGACCCGGATGGAAGGGCGCCGCCTCGTTAGGTCACTACTCCGTAACTCAGGTAGGTACTGCCTCGCGAGCAGGCCTCAAGCCATGCAGTAACCGCGCGGTTGTTGATTCAAGCCGCTGCGCGACAACACAATCGACGCAGAAGGCTTCCGGTCGGCATCGTCCATCCGCAGGACGCCGGCCCGGATCTTCGGTCTCCTGCTCCCTCAATCCCAGTTGCATGCAGGACGGCTGGGGACAGAAAGACGGTGCTTCCGGCTGGACGGCAACTGTTGGCAGCTGAAATATCCTATCCCACCACAGCTTTGGGCGCGCCGCTTGGGCTGATGATGCCCTTCCGCAGCCCGCCGCCGCTCAAACACAACGGCGCTTTCCTCTCTGCCTCCGTAAAGCGTGCGGGTCCGTGCGACCCACACGCTGGGCTTTGTTGGCACCGGCGGTATGTACCCGGCTTCCTCTCGGAAAGGAACCTTTCGCCAGTGAGGTGCCTGATACATGATCATGCAGCTCGTTTGCATTCTTTGCATGATCATGGCTCAACCTCCTGTTCCCAGCCTTGGAAAAGAATGGGAGCGTTCTGCGCAGGAATGTGCCCTTACCTACCTGGTACCAGGTACCTAGGTACCTACCCTGCTATGTGGGGCCGTGATCCGGCTTGCGCACCCCCACCACGTTAACGATAAAGTCTCGGACAGCGCTCTTCCAAACTCCTTTCCTATCCTCAGAGAGGAGAGGCATAAGCGGATTTCCTGAGCGCTGGCGAGAGCGCACCAGGCGATCAAGAACGCGCCTGAAAAGCAGCCGAGCTGATCAGTGACTTACGCCGGGTAGTGAGTGGTTCTGGGGTGGCCGCCCAACAAGGTTTCCTGCGCCTCCGGGCGCAGGTTCCACAGTTCCCGAAGCAACAATTCCCTCCCTCGAATCTCGGACGCTTCGGCGGCCAGGCGGGCAATCCGTCGCCCCGGCAGGCGCGTAACGCAGTTCCCCCCCGCAGAGCCTGCACTTGGTCTACTGCGCGCAACATACGGCGTTAGTCCCGCCGCCAGTCCCGTCGATGTCGGCGAGCAGGAGGTTGAAGCCTAGCCATTTGAGGCACTTGGCCTCACTCTGCTCCGTTGAATTTCTGGTAGTTAACGACGCGCCAGGCCGCGGGACCCGCAATTTCGGATGCAAATTTGCGGGCGCAGTTGGGGTCAAAGGAAACAGCCCAGGGGAACACGACACTCTCGGGAGCGGGTGGAGTTACCGGCGGCCGCAGTTTTGTACTTCAGTCACTTCCCTCAGTTGGACCATATCCTGTCCCCTACGATGCCGGGCGCACAAAAGAAGTTTTCCCTCGGCGTGTCTCATGTTGCCGGGAGCCGAAGAGTCCTGGCCGGCCTCCGCCCCCATCTCACCCGCGCCCGCCTTCAGCTCTCAGGCTAAAAATGTGTGTGGCGCACTTCCCCCCAAGGCCGTCACGCAGTCCCTCTCCGTAGGCCAATCCTATGAAGACCTCCCCCTCGCTCACTAACTGCGAGTCCTCCGCAGAGGGTTCCCTCTGCCTGCTGCCGCCCCGCTCGAGCTGTCTGGCTACACAGTAGGTAGTAGGCAAGAATCGACGTATAACCCTAACCCTATCTATGCAGCTATCCAGTTGCCGGGCAATGAAACTGGGACGGCCCGGTCTTCTATCCTCCTGGACGGGGAGCTGCTACTTGCTAAGGTAACGTTAGCTGTCCAGGTTGAATGCCCTGGCGGCTCTGGCCAGAGCGGCACCAACCAAGCCAAGTCTGCGGCACATCACAATGCAGCCACGTGACGGTGTCGAACGAGCCCACAGCCAGCTGGAAAGGCCTACGCAGTGGGCGTGAGTTCGCGAGCGTGCATTGTTGGGCTCTTTGCGCACTTCCCATGGCTCCAAACTTGAGGCGCTCGTACATAACGCTTGAATGCGAATTTGTGTGGTCCCAGCTCTGCGTTTTCAGGAAATGCCTCGGCGTTGTGACCCCCCTGGATGCAGCGCCCGAACGCGCAGTCCATTGGGAGCGCCTGGCAAGCGCTGTCTCGAAACCCCCGAAACGCGACCCGACCCGCGGAACAGCCCTTGGCCCCTCGGCACAGCCCGCCTTCGACTCGCCTTATGAGGAGGCGCGGGACACGCCTCTCAGCTGGAACCGACCGCGGAAACAAGAGTCTTGATCACAAGTAGATTGATACCAACGGAATTGAGAAGGTATCGATTGCGGGCTGTGGCCAGCACACCAATCCGACGGGGAACGGGGGTCGCAGGTCAATGCCAGGTAGTTGTAGACTGATGAAACCAGTATGTGACATCCACCGGCCTAACGGCCATTCCTGATCTCAGGGGCATGACGCCTTGGCTGTGTATTTGCTGCGAAGCTTAACACAGGTAGTACGGGACGGTCCGATCACCAAAGCGTTGGTATGGGGTATCCTTCCGCTGCGGGCCAGACCCCTGGGCCAAACTCATGGGTCTGCGGAGAGCGAATGTCCAGCTAGGTTCTCCGCGAGACCCGAAGCACACCGAAGCAAGTAATCTTGGGCAGAGAGCTGATGTGGCTCTCCGGCTATCCTTCCCGGAAATCTAACGCTCGTGTGTCTACTTCTATATCTCCGTGTTGGTGGTGGCGCAGGGCGGCGAGGGAGGGCAAGGGATGGCGAGCCCAAACAATCACTTGTCGCCTCGAATCGGACGCGTTCTGACCTCAACCGAACCATCGGCCATTCCGAAATACGCGGCCACGGGCTTCTGGGCGCCGCTGGCAACCTCCAATCCGTTCTTGCCGTAGAACAAGCCAATCTCGGCAACCCCCGGGATCTTGATCAGCCTGTCTGCCAGCGCGTCGACGGTCCACACACCGTCGCTCCCGGTGTCGGTGTGGTTGGCGCTATCGACATCCTTGGGCAGTCGCAGCGGCGCGAACGGCGCATCAATGATCCACATGCCATTGTCCGTGACGATCGCGCCAGCCTTGCCGGGCAGGCCGGGGCGAATACGCGGGTTCTGTGAGCCCATCCTGACGAGCTCGTCGAGGACGCGCGGGGCTGCCATGGGCAGCACCTCGATGGGGATGCCCTTCTTCCAGGTGGTGCCCAGGCGGGCGGAAAGCTTGCGGAAGTCGGCGACGCAGACGAAGCGCTTTGCGCTGGTGGCCACGATCTTCTCTTGCCACAGGCATGCTCCGCCGCCCTTGATCAGGTTCAGGTCGTCATCCACCTCGTCAGCACCGTCGAAGGCGACGTCCAATTGCTGTCCTGCCGGCAGCTTGCTGATGTACTGGAGTCTTAAACCGGCCGCCTCAATGAGCTCCTCGGATTGCGAGCCTGTCGGGTAGAAGGACATGTTGGACGTGACGGCGGGGCCGAGAGCGGCAATCGCCTCGACCACGTAGACGACGGTGCTTCCGGAACCGATACCTATCCTCGTGTATTCGGGGAGGAGGTAGTCCTTGACGGCCTGGTAGGCGGCGAGACGCTTTGACTTCTCGACCAGCGCAGCCTGTTCCTGCGCCGCAGTAGCCATTGTCCGCGTGTTCAGCGCTGCTGCTACCCTATGTTGATAGATGCTGGATGGTGAAGCGTCCCTTATGTGGCGGCTGAATGAGGTTGACAACGGCGAGACACTGGTCCAGGGGGGAATGCGCACGGCACTCGGGTAAATTGAAGAGAAAAGCGGACAAGAAGAGCCGGCAGCGGCAGCAAGATGCGCAGGCAGGTGGGGTTTGCGTGCAAACGTGCTTAGCCTCGTCGCCGGGCCTGCAACGCGCTTATTCATGTGGGATCAAAACCGCTGAGGAGTGCCAGAACCAAAGGGGTGAAACCAGTGTCGCGCTCTGACAGGAAGGGCCAGCATCAGGCAAGGTACGTTGGCTGCTTGCAGGGGCCCTCCTGATGGAGGAATACGGAGGCTCCGAGCTCAGACTCTTCGAAAACTCAAACCACAACCGACTTTCTCGCCTTTACCTACCCCGCCTACCCACCTGCCCCGCCCCCTCTTAAAATTTTTTCTAACCTGTACAGAAAACAAGCCTTCCCTACCTTCCAGGTACCTTACCGACTCCATAGTGGGCACAATACTTCCGTACAGTGGTTGGTTCGAGGGCAATGCAGTGACTGAATTGACCACAGTGCAGTGGTCGGGTCGACCGCAGTGCAGTGGTCGGGTCGACCGCAGTGCAGTGGTCGGGTCGACCGCAGTGCAGTGGTCGGGTCGAGGGTAGTGCAGTGGTCGGGTCGACCGCAGTGCAGTAGTCGGGTTTGCCGATGGCTTGCGTACCTGTGGCTGTGGCACGCAAGCCACAGTCATGCAAGCCACAGGCACGCAAGCCACAGGCACGCAAGCCACAGGCACGCAAGCCACAGGCACGCAAGCCACAGGCACGCAAGCCACAGGCACGCAAGCCACAGACACGCAAGCCACAGGCACGCAAGCCATAGGCACGCAAGCCACAGGCATGCAAGCCACAGGCAAGCTCAACCACTGCACTGCCCTCGACCCGACCGCTGCACTGCAGTCAGTTCAATCACTGTACTTCCCTCAACTCGACCACTGTACCGCGATCGACCCGACCATTGCACTGCGGTCGACTCGACCACTGCACTGCGGTCGACCCGACCATTGCACTACGGTCGACCCGACCACTGCACTGCGGTCGACCCGACTATTGCACTACCCTCGACCCGACCATTGCACTGCGGTCGACCCGACTACTGCACTACCCTCGACCCGACCATTGCACTGCGGTCGACCCAACTACTGCACTGCGGTCGACCCAACCACTGTGGAGCAGTGTAATTGGCGAAGAAGGTAAGGAAGGTTTATTTTCTGTAGGGCCTTGAAAATTTTTCTTGGCAATAGTGGGGCAGCTAGGTGAGCGGGTTAGGTAAAGGCAAAAACGTCGAGGTGGTTTGGGTTTTCGAAGAGTCCGAGCTCGGAGCCTCCGTAGGAAGGTTAAAAGACGAGCTTGGAGCTCTTTCATCAGGTGAGCTCTTCATTTGGAGCCTCGCCCTGCCCCACGTGGAGGGGTAGCTCAGGTAAGGTACCGCAGTACGGAATACATGTACGCCGGAATACGAGTACGCCAGGTACCGTTAGGTTACAATACAGTATCCGTACTCCACGTACTCCTCACCACGAGTCCACAGGAATGATCACGTGCGCTCGGTATCACCTGGTCCTGGGTCGTTGTCAAAAGACAACGTGCGTTCCATGTTGTTGGAACAGAAAGCGCAACTCAATTGGGAGAGGACGGGGAAACAAGGCCCCTTGAAACGATTTCCATTTTCCAAAACAGAAACAACCACATGCATACCTGGTACAGAGGTACCGACGGTACTCGGTTCCATTTGCCCCAATCACAACCATCTCTCTCTGCCCTGCGTCCTCTCCAACCAGTGGAATCCCGCCGGGCTACCCCACGATATAACTTTACAAGTCATCTATTGTTGA
This sequence comes from Thermothielavioides terrestris NRRL 8126, assembly GCF_000226115.1. Taxonomy (NCBI): domain Eukaryota; kingdom Fungi; phylum Ascomycota; class Sordariomycetes; order Sordariales; family Chaetomiaceae; genus Thermothielavioides; species Thermothielavioides terrestris. The sequence continues at coordinate 8,968,696 of NC_016458.1, read as the reverse complement.
GCACAACCAAAAATTGGCGAATCTGGTCGGCGCAGCTTCTTGATTCCCCATCCGAATAGATGAGGTAGGGTACTTTGCTTGCCTTAGCTCAGCCCTCAGGTACCTCCTGTTGGCCATGTGCCTCTCCCGGTTTCCCCCCTTCGACCACGCACCACCCGGAGGCAAGCCTCACCGCGCCCTGTCCCGCCAATACAACAATATGCATGGTGCCGCGAATCCCCTCTCCCAAGATCCTCTGCCCCGACCCTCGAGGCCTCCGGCTCGTCTAGTGTTGGAATCTGAAGTCCAGCCTCTTATTTCCTTGGTCCTTTGTCGTGGCCAGGTAATGCAGCCGCTCTTCGGGGCTCATGGCGTTCCATTTCCTGTCCCTCTGCTTATTCCGGAACACATAGTATGCCTTCACGAGGCCGTACAGGACAATGTTCATGCAGAGAATCCCCAGGAGTTCTCGATTTCCGCGTCGGTACAGCGGTGCGTCATCTTGCACGTGGTCAGCGCCCACCTGGGTCAGAGCCCCCCCCTCCTGCCGTCGAAAACTTACCGGAAGTATAGATGTTGGAGGCGATGATGGCGCTCGCCTGGACAAACATGTTGTAACTGGCGGCAGACACGGTGCGGGATCGGACAGTATTGGAGTTTCGGGAGTTCCAGGCAACTTGGATTGGATGCGCTACCACCGGAGTCAGCCAGCTGCCCGCTCTGCTCTATGGTGTACTCCGATGGGGACTCATAGGTTGGTGGCCAGACTTACCATTGGGATAGCTGAGTAGCAGGGTGGTGACAGCATATATCACCCATCGGTTCACCTTGGACGTGTCAACTGCATTGAGGTATATCAGAAAGGGAAGTGCCCATATCTGCCCGAACCCGGCCACAAGGGACAACTCCCCGAGGACCTCAGAGACGTAGGTTAGGCCGAGCATCGTTATTACTAGCTTGTGTCAGACCTCCAGCTCTCGCCAAAGCATCGGTCAGCGTGGTCTCAGACTTACCGTGAATAACGGTGTAGGGCATGGCCAGCAAATTTGTCTGGAACGTATCGAAGCCCAATCCCCGGAGGGAGAGTGTGAGATACTGCTGCGGGGGAATCATCGGAATTTGGAATGTGAGCCCTAGGATATACAGCGGCCTGGGCGGGGGCAGATCAGTGGATATCCATGATCAGAGTGCGTTCTCGGGCGTCTTTCGGCTGCTACTCACCAGAGATCATAGTCTTTGAGGCTTTGCCAGAGGAGCTTGGGGGTGATCGGTTGGCGATTATGCATGTCGCTTTTGCTCGGATCGTCTCGCAAGACCCGGTTCACCATGATCTTCTCCTCACTGGCAACGCGCATGCGATTTCGATCAGTCCAACCCATTCGAGTAGTGCGAGCAAAGACCCCTCAGCGTTCAGCGGGGGTTGGGGGCGGGGACCTACCGCTCTGTAAACCACCCGTTCTTACCCCTGAACCAGCTCGCGGTTTGGCACGGTCCGGCCGGCATCAGGAGGAAGGCAAAAAGACCAACAACAAGTGTTAGAAGGCCCTGGTTAGGTCGTCAGGGGCAGATTCGATGGGGACTTGAGGAAGGAACGGTGCGTACCTCGATCAAGAACAGCCACCTCCAACCAGACTGCCCCTGTACACCCCGCATGTGCAAAATTCCGTAGGCAAGGAGGGAGGAGCCGATGTCAGCGAAGCTCATGGCCGTCCAGAAAAAGGCAAGGCGCAACGATAGCTCGTGGTGTTTGTAAAAGTAGGAGAGGTACAGCACCACCTGCCGGCCGAGTCAGCCGATAGCCACTTTCATGGGGCAAATCTCTCCATCTCGGTGGTGATGGCTTACATCGGGGATGAACCCCCCTTGCAGAACACCGAGCAAGGCGCGGCAGACGAGAAACGACGTGCGTCCGGTCAGCCAGAACTGGCTGCTCGCGACAAGGCTCCAGAGAACCATCTGTGTCGGTATCCAGCGGTCGGGACCCATCCACTTGGAGACAAGTTGAGACGGCAACTCGGCACAGAGAAAGGCCAGTTTGGAGACGGTGTTCCCCAGGTTGTAGTCTGAGGAAGCCGTCAGTATCCCGAGCCTACACACCGTCCGGGTGCGCGGACAACTCACCGTCGGTGGTTAGACCGAGGTCTGGGAGGAAGTTGTCCGTGAGGGCTTGGCTGATGTTTGCGCGGTCGAGCTCGAGAGCCATGAACATGATACAAGCCCACACAAGTATGCGGATGTCGATTTTGCGCACCAGCCGATGCTCTTCGCGCCAGGTCCATCGCTCCAGGGGGTCGAAGCGATGGGTGTTCTCCCTGACAACAGAACAACCATCAGATCTCTCCGGCTCTGGGTGCGGCTAGCCCCGCGTAGTACTCACCACTGCGGGGGCGGCTGATACTCCTTTGCCGTTTCTGGGTCATCGAACACGCTGGGCTGTAACCATGTTAGCCCGTCTGTGGACCTGGTGATTCCGGGAGGCTTGGGGGAAAGCTTGCCTGGGTGGCGATGGCGTCACGGTCGTATAACACTGCTCTTTGAAACCAAAATCTTTTCGCTCGGATGGCTTCTCCGAGTGGTGGAATTGTGTTCACCGACGTGGTTGAGGTCTCCGGGCCCAGTTCGCCATCCGGGTCCCTCTCCGCCTTGACGATTTTATTCCGGACGAGGACGGTTGCCATGGTGGTAGGGCGCTGTTGCTGGAAGATGAAATCTAGTCTGTCATCAAGCCAGTGTGTGGTGTGCACCCAGTCGCGGAGGACGACGGAAGACCGGCCGGTGCCAGCTTTTCATACCGCTCCCGGGCAGCATCTGGGCGAGACAGACCGAACTGGCCTTATCTGAGCCCGAGTGAGATACGGGCCATTGCGTACGCCGTCTGCATAATCACGTCAGGTGCATGTACCTGACATTCTGCGCCAAGTCGAGGACAACTTACAGGATATCCGAGCATGCAGGGCATTGCTGGAAACCGGGTCTCGGTATTCAGCCTCACACCAGCCGCGAGCTGTAACGACTTTGGACGAATACCAGGCAGTCGTTTCTGCTCCCGGTCTGCGGTCAGGTGAAATGTGAAGATGAGGGCTCACCGTATAACTCCGGTCTCGCAGCGCAAAAGCGGTGCTCCCCTTCCTTAGCCCTCGCCTGCGCATGAGGACTTGGTCAACATTGACCCTTGCACACCTCAAGTTTCCGCCATGCATGCTTCTGAGACGGCAACCTGATCGAGCACGCTGTGACATAGAGCAGCTATGTTGTTTTGGGGTGCTGGAAGGGCAGCATCGTAACGAACCCAAGATTGCAAGGCGCCACACCCCCACGGCACCAATGTGTTTGACGACGGCACAGGGACGCTGGCATTCACTACGGAATACTTTCGCGTTGGCGGGTCGCTTGCGGATGAACCTGTTGTCGAGCGCGGTGGTCAGCACCCGCGTTGAGACTTAGCGCCAAGCACCCCATAAAGGGGAAGCAATGACGTGATGAGACGTGCTCAGTGCAGCAACTGACGCGACCCTCGTGGGTGCAAGGGCGCGATGGCATGCCCAGCTTTGCGGGTCCTGCCACTGGTCACTTCCTTTTCTCGGCGCGGCAAGTTGATCCCGGCATCGGGGTAAGGAGATGGGGGTTGTCCAACCGCCATGCCCATATGGAAGTCCGTTCTCGTCCCCCCACGGACACGCATTATCTCCGCTATCACCGGGACTGTTACAAACGGCTCGAAGCGAAACCGAGCGCCGGCAGAGTAAGTGTCCCGCCCGGAGGGCACGGCCTTTGGGGAATGGGTTGGGCCGGGGTATACGCACGTGCTGGCCGTTCCCGATGTCTTCCCCGAAGGCCACCCTCCACGCAAGCTCGCCGTCGACGTCCTTCTACCCCGCTTTCGTCCCTTCGCGAATGCGGTACTGGCTGGATAAGGCGCTCCTCTCGCTCTGCCGATGCTCTGTTCGGTCGAAAACGGACCGCTTCCACCGACCGGCCCATCCCACTCTCCTCGAGAGGGAGTTGCGGAATACACCACCAAGAGCTCGTCATCACCGTCACCAACGCCTATTCGATAACCGGGCGATATCCGCTCCACACTAAACGCAATAATACAGCCTGCCTATGTAAGTCGAAGAGGGGAACGCGGGGGTTTGCTATCGCACGGCAGGACTGATGCTGGGGATGATGCGAAACCATCTCGTCACTCGTGACTGTGGGCAACGCGGGCCTGTTGGGCTCAGGTATTGTATAAAGTAATCTGAACACCCAGAGGTTTACAAACCCATCACATTCCAACCAGCCTCAATCACATTGAAACAGCAAGACTCCCGGGTAGTCCTATCTTCAACCAAACGCTGTGCACCGTCACAATGGCCCCTTCAGCAGTCGAGCCCGATGTGCCTGTGAGAGGCAAAGGGCCAGTCCGCGAGCCTCTCCAGCTTTCAGGAGCGCTGGACTCGTACGAGTCCTTTGATGTTACCCCTGTTATCGGCCGAGAGTTTCCCACCGCCAAGCTTGTTGAGTGGCTCAATGCACCCAACTCGGACGAGCTCCTCAGGGACCTCGCCATCACCAGTGAGTCCATGTCGGATATTGAGCAAACGGCAAGCGCACCTTGCTGACAAGAGCAGTCTCTCAGCGCGGAGTCGTGTTTTTCCGTGCCCAGGATGACCTTACCAATGAGCTCCAGAAGAAGCTGATTCTGCGGCTTGGAGAGCTCACGGGGCGGCCTGCCACCTCGGGGCTCCATATCCATCCGATCCTCAACTCGGAGAGAGAGCTGGGTGGTAATGATCTCGAGATCAGCACTATCAGCTCCGTGCAGAACAAGCAGTTCTACTCCAAGAAGGTCCCCGACACGCTCAGCGTCAAGAACCAACGCAGCGCCCAGTGGCACAGTGACATTGCCTTCGAGCCCGTGCCGGCAGACTACACGTCTCTCCGCCTGGTCCAGCTCCCCACCACGGGAGGAGGTGAGGGTCCCTCAGCTTTTGCCGCAGCGAAGATATCCGCCGCTCACAAGGAGGCACCATAGATACCCTGTGGGCGTCGGGCTACGAAATCTACGACCGGATCAGCGAGCCGTACCAGAAATTTCTCGAGACACTCACGGCCACGTTTGAGCAGCCGGGCTTCCAGAAGGTAGCAGATAACTTGGGCTTCAATCTCTACGACAAGCCGCGGGGAGCGCCCGAGAACGTGGGCGCCGAGCTCAAAGCCATCCACCCGGTCGTCCGTACGAACCCGGTCACGGGCTGGAAGAGCATCTTCCCGGTGGGCGGACATGTCAAGCACATCAACGGGTTGACCGAGGAGGAGAGCTCCCATCTGCTGAGCTGGTTCCTGGACCTGGTCTACAAGAACCACGATCTGCAAGTTAGGTTCAAGTGGAAGAACGCGAACGACATTGGTGGGTGACTGCTCGCTCTCGAATATGCCTGCTTACCTGTCCGGCGCTAACCAGGCGCAGCCATCTGGGACAACCGATCCGTGTTCCACACAGCAACCTTTGACTACCTTGACGGCAGCTACGGTGAGCGGTTCGGAAACCGCGTTGTTGGGCTTGGCGAGAAGCCGTACCTGGACCCTAACAGCACCTCGCGGAGAGCCGCCTTGAACAAGGCTTGACACAACCTGGTGCTGGCGGGAGCGTTTCATTTCCCAGTGACTCCGTCATTTTTTTTTTCTTTTTTTTTCTTTTTTTGCCGACCAACAACGGCGAGGACTTGGGAACCCTTGACAATGATTTGCCCCTGGGGAGGCGGAGACGCCATGGCTATCGCTGTTCAAGCACAACTGGGCTACCAACACACACACATGCACTGCGCCACAGAGCCTCAGTTCTCTTTCGTGCACAGCGCGTTTAGTTTCATTACTGAATTGAGTACTTCTTCTTGATGTGAACCAACGAAATCTCTGGAGATTCCGGTAAGGACTGGGCAGACGTTATACCGCTCTTATGATATCTTAAAGCTCACGTTGTATTACACAAGGGCCGAATGGCGCAATGGTAGCGCGTTACTTTCCGGTACTGCACTGCAGGTTGCCTTCGCTGGTTGGTAAAGGTTCTGGGTTCGAGTCCCAGTTTGGTCGTAAAGCGCTTGAGTTTTTTTTGTTTCTTTTTGCACAAGGTCTCTCCTCTTCTTTACACAAAAAGCCAAGCTTTCCAGGAATTCAGTAACTTAATATTGTTAAACAAGATATATGCATGGCCTTAGCGCTGTGGCAGACGGAGCCACAGCTAGCTACCTTCATATAAGGCTAAGCGATTTCCCCTCCAATTCACGTGCTCAACTTCAGACTTAAGTTCATCACATGTTGCCTCCAAATCCAACAGCGGAAACCTTATTTTTCCCATATTGTGCACACTTCAAACCACAGTTCCTCAATTGTGCGCAGTGCAACAAACTCGCAAGCTTGCGCGAATCCACGTCCAGCCTATCAACTCGCGTTAGCTCCCGCCAAGGGCTGCTCCTATCCCCAAAGCTTCCAGCCACCATTCTAGGTGGCTACCTCACACGCCGTGCTCGGCACAGGCGTCCCCTCTTCCGACATGGCCGGTTCTGTCCCTATTGCTCGCTCTTTGAGCGACATTTACACCCCGGATGCGTTGCCGACGCAGGCCAAGCGATGGAACAACCTTCTGGCCAAGTTTGAGGAGGTTTACGGGCATCCGGCCGAGTTCATCTCACGATCCCCGGGTCGGGTCAATATCATTGGCGAACACATCGACTACTCACTGTACTCGGTACTCCCTATGGCCATCACCGCCGATGCGCTGCTCGTGGTCTCCACTGCCCTCACCCCGACCACGCCTGGAACATTTAAGGTACAGATCGCCAACGTGCAAGACTCCAAATTCCCCTCGCGCGAGTTCGATATTCCCTACGAGACTGTGGACATCGATGCCACTGTGCATGAGTGGACCAACTACTTCAAGTCTGGCCTGCGAGGCGCTCTCGAGCACTTGCGCAGGAAGCGCGGGGCAGACTTCAAACCCAGTAGCATGAAGATCCTGATGGACGGCACTGTTCCTGCTGGTGGCGGTTTAAGCTCGAGCGCGGCGTTCGTCAGCGCCAGCGCATTGGCAATCATGGTTGCGAATGGCGAACACACCGTTAACAAGACCGAGTTAACCGAGCTGGCTATCGTGAGCGAGCGCGCTGTGGGTGTGAACTCAGGGGGGTAGGCATTTCGGCATCCTCACCCTCCGTCTGGATTCAGCAGCTGACTTGTGACGCCAGGATGGATCAGTCTGCTTCGGTCTTCTCCGAGCGCGGCTCCGCGCTCTTCGTTTCGTTCGCGCCTTCCCTCAAGGCTCGGCCTGTCTACTTCCCCAAGACCAACCCGGAGTTGACCTTCCTTGTGGCCCAGTCTTTCGTCACTTCAGACAAGTTCGTCACGGGCCCGATCCATTACAACTTGCGCGTGGTCGAGTGCAGCCTGGCCGCTGCCTACCTCAACGCAGTGCTTAACCCCCCTGGCACCCAGCTTCCTCCTGATGCTGCACCGCTGGGTATCAGTCTCCATGGCTTCCATGAAACGTACTTCGCCCTCCGGGAACACGGCGCCGGTGCCACCTCGAGCAAGCCCGTGCCCGACCAGCTCGACGAGCTGATTACCCTCACCAAGCAGACCCTAACCCAAGTTGAGGGTTACACGCGAGAAGAGATCGCCAGCGTGCTCAACATCTCGGTGGACGAGCTCAACGCCAGGTTCACGTCCCGGTTTCCTGTCCGCGCCGAGCGCTTCAAGCTGCGCCAGCGTGCGCTGCACGTCTTCTCCGAGGCACTCCGGGTCCTGAAGTTCATGGCCCTGCTCGAGACCGGCCCGTCTGGAGACGACACCGCTTCGTATAACAGTCAGCTGGGTGCGCTCCTCAACGAAACTCAAACGTCCTGCCGCGACGTGTACGAGTGCAGCTGCGAGGAGATTGATACTCTCTGTGCTATCGCGCGGAAGGCGGGCAGCTACGGCAGCCGTCTGACCGGTGCCGGCTGGGGTGGGTGCAGCGTGCATCTCGTGCCGGCGGACAAAGTTGCAGAGGTGCGAGATGCGTGGGATAGAGAGTACTACAGCAAGCTCAACCTTACTGAGGACCAGAAGGAGGCCGCTGTGGTGGTTAGTCGGCCAGGCAATGGGAGCGCCGTTTGTTTCGTAAAGGATTTGGTCATTTAAACCAAAGAGCTGGTATTACGCTTGCGAAGACACAGGCATAGCTAGGTTTGGCTGCATATAGTCACTTGGCATTCTAGCTTGCAACATGCTTTTCCAGAGTCCTTCTTCATTCTTATCCTCGTTTGGTTCTCAGTTGTAATGGCGCCTATGCCACTGCGAAAGAGCATGTTGGAGAACCCAACTGTTGAGTCAATCGCTACATTACTTCACAGTTAAAGCACTTGCAGATACAGATGCAAAGCAACACAATAGTTAGAAATTATAGTAGTAAGATGTCACAAGCTAGAGCATATGTAGCTCTGCATGCCACTCCTTGCGCTCGGGGGGCATATATTAGCCCTGCCTACACATATATATAGACTTAGATGCTCCCCCCACTCTGTATAAGAGAAGCACCTTTCTTAATATATATTGAAGTAGTGTAAAACCTCTATGCTAACCTACTCTACTATATTATAAATTAGATATATAAGATATCTTTAAAAGGAATGCAGTGTCTATCTAGATAGATGTAGATAGTACGTATTAAGTAGTAGGAAGGATGTCTCCTCAATAGGTAGATATATAGCTTAGGTGTGTCTAGTAGCGACGTAGTAGAGGGATATAATATAATAAGATCTTTATAGCTTAGGTGCCTCCATCTAAATAAATATTGAATAATAAGAGGATAGGCTTAATAGCCCTCTAGAAAAAGAAACAATACTACTTGTAGTAAAGAACGTCTATTATACTAATCTTAATAGTAGGCTTCCTTTATAACTTTAATCATAGAGTCTAGCCTACTTAAATATATATAATTAGAGATCTAGATCCTCTTAGAGCGAATATAATAAATTAGAATAAACGAAAAACTAGGTTTCTATATTTGAGAGGCTTATTACCCTAACCTACACTTCCCTTTCGAGCTTGCTTTATACTCCTATAAGCAAGCCTATAACCTTATAAACTCCTAAGTATTATTATTATTAATCTTACACCAAAGGGGCTCTAAGTGCCCTGCTACTAAGGGCAAGCGGTCCCTCCACCTCTATCTATACTACTCTCATATAGCGCCTACGCTACGTTCTCGCTATATAGGGCAGGCCTCCCCGATTCCTACCTTCTAACTCGCTAGAACTCACCTTTTTAGTTTAGTAGGGTCAGAGATATAGTAGCCTATATAGCCCTTTATATACTATTTACTTACTAAAAACTAGAAAGGCTTCTTCGCACTTAAACGCCGATTATAAAGGAACCGTTGAGCTAAAATCGAATCCGACAACACAAGTATTCTTAGCGTACCCAATTACCCCTATCTACAATGTTGTAGAAGGGGCGTAACAGCTATATAGGTCGTAGTAGCGATAGCGGTAGTCCAATAGTAGACGTCGTAAGTCGTAACACTATAGCTAATGTACGCGAGTACCCCGACCGACGCGACTAAAGACTTAGGCTCTCTCCTATAAGAGCTATAAACGATTGGAATATATATACTAAAGGCAATAGCGATAAACGATCAAGGCTTTTATAGGAGTTCTACGCTTTAGTGCTACTAGAGATATAGCTATATATATAGACTACTATATATATATACTACTATAAAATGTTTTAAAACGAGCTAAACTACCTTTATAATATATATATAAGAGTGTCGACTATATAAAAGAGGAGGTTATATAGATAAAGAACAAGGTTGGGCTATAGATAGGTATTAAAGGTGCCTAGGCAAGGACCTAGGTCTAGGTAGTAAGGTAGGGTATAGCTATAACGATAATACCCTAGCTACTTAAAAGCTATATATAGTATATATCAAAGAAGCTGTTCTATAAGCTTATAGTTGACTTTAGATAGACGTCTATAGATATTGTTAATAGGAGTGTAGGAGATATAGTCTAGGTAGTTAATATAGCTATAGCTACGATAAGAGCGACTATAGAAGGTAGTGGAAGTAGCGCTATTATAGCGTAGAAGCTACTAAAGAGTAGGAATATAGTGGTTATATTTAAGAAGGACCACTAAGTATAGTTCGCTAACAAGAACAATAAGGTATAGGTTACCGCTATATTTAAGGCGACTATAGTACTTAAACGCTATACCTTCGTAGTATTAGCGAAGGGCGTTTAGCTAGCTACTTTAACAAGGTATAGAGATAGCTTTAACCGCTTAGCGGTAGACCTAGCGAAGGAAAATAAAGTCTAGGTTATATATATAAGGCTATATATATTATAGAGTAGTACCGAGGATAGTTAGAGACTATAGACGATATATATATTAGTCGAGCTCTATATAGTTAAAGAAGCTATAAAGCTTATCGACTAAGGAATTCTATTTAATTATACCGTCTACTTTTATAAACGCTTTAAGGGCGTAGTATATATAATCTTATACTTTAAATATAGGAAACAGAGATATAAGGCGATATTCTATAAGGAGAAGGAGATATATTGTCTAGTTTATACCTATATAGTGTATAGCGATAGTAGTACTATAAGAGAGCGAGAGGTATAGTGCCCTATAAAGACCGACCTAGCTAGGCACTAGCTAAAGTATATCAATTGTAGAGGCGTCTATATAGCCTTTAATATAAGCTATAAGGTTATAAAGGAGTAGTATAAATATATAAGGGAGTAGTTCCTTAACTACCTACTTACATTCTATATACCCTAGCCTTAGGCAACGATAGTAGTAGAGATAAATATATAGTATAGAAGCTAGGAAGATAAGTTAGGGGAATAGCGCCTAAGGAAGTGCCTTACTAAGGTAGGCTAGCCTATCGATATCTAGAGGGTAGAGCGCTCTAACGGTATAGACCTATTTTAATTTAAAGTACTTTTATAAACGTTCTAGGGAGCTAGGGTATAAAATAAGAGCGCTATTTATATAGCGCCCCTATATAATATAAATACAGAGCTAGTAATATAGGGCAGGAGGAATAGGGGGGTTATGTGACCTATGTGTCTGTGTACGTAGATTAGATAAGGGTGCCCTACGCCCTGCGTTGCAGACTTTGCAACGCTAGGCCCATTCGGGCAGGCGGTGTGCGCACATGTGTTCTACTTTGCAGACATATATTTCTTGGCGCACCACCGCCTAGATCTTCGATCCACCGGCATTATAATCTACATCTTATTATTCTACATATCTACAGCACTTCTCTGCATTAGCTAGCTTTATAGCCTAATATAGTTATAACTAAGGGCCTCTATTCTATACCGAGTATATAGCTATAACGTTGAAAGTATTCTATTGGAATATCGATAGTAGTAGATACTACTTTAACTAGGTACTAAAGGGGAGAGAGGAGTTTAACCTAATAGTAATTTAAAAGCTACTAATCTATTTAACTATAGCCCTATCTACCTTGCTCTATAGGTAAAGTAGATAGTATAAGATAATATATAGTACTAGTAGAGTAGCGTTGTATATAAATAAGCGCCTCGACTATATAATATAGTCTACTAAGGTTAGGGAAGACTAGGTAGCGGTAATGTTTAAGAAGGAGGGGTTGGACCCCCTTATAGTATAGTCTATCTATTCGTTTAACTAGGAGCTAAAGTAGCGATCGCTACTCTACGCCCTAGTAGAGTAGGAGCTAAGAGGGTATAATATATTCGTTAACGACTTTAATGCCTATTACCTAATGTAGAACAAGTATAATAGAACCTCTTAGTTAACGAGTATACTACTCTAGATCGTAGTAGAATAGGAGCTTAAGCTCTATATACTTTATAGTACGTCTACCTAGGTTCAATAAAGCAATAGAGATAGTATAATCGACTATATCTAGGCAATATAGGGTAGTAGTACCTAGTAGCTAAAGCTACTCGACTTAGTAGGCTTAGACTATATACCTTAGGTAGCTAAAGTACTACTAAAGGGGAGTAGCGGTAGAGCCGTTACATTGCTAGGCTATAGCTAGGTACTATTGGACTATAAAAGGTATAAAGCTAAAGCGTAGTTCTTTACTCTATTAAAGGAGATTAATATAGTAGAGGAACTTAAAGATATAGTAGATACCTTGATATATAAACTAACTAGTATTATAGATATAGTAGTACTATATTAGAAGTTTAATCAAGGGTCTTATATACTATAGTAGAACCTTAAAGTTAATAAAGCGATATAAGAAGCGAAGAGGGCTAAACATACTTAGCGATTAAGCTATATAGCAAGCTCCTAGGTATACTACTATAAGGTAGTATAGCAGTTTAAATGCTATACTAGCTAGTTGTAGACGCTATATTAGCGCTACTCTTTTACTAGAGCGTTAAAGGAGTAGAAGCTAATATAGGATATTAAAAGGTAGATATAACTTTAAAGCTACTAACGCTCTAAGTCTCTAGCGTTGTTAGCGCTCTAGCTAGGGCTTAGCGAGCTCTAGAGCACTATAATATATACCTAGAAGGCTAAAGCGCTAATAAAGCGCTTTTTTCCTATACTATAGGCGTAGTACAATAGTATCTTTGACCGAAACTAGTTTAAAGGGTCTTTTTATAATACTATATCTATTAACTAGGAGGTTTATAATATTGAAATTATAGAGATTATAAGTCGTATAGGATTAAATAAAGCGTTTAGCAAAGACCTTCTTACTAATTAGTTCTTTAAAGCTTATAATAAAGAGGGTAAGCTATTAAAGGTATTTATAGCGATTATATATACTTATTTTAAGCTAGAGCACTTCCTATATAGATTCTATACTATATAGGTAGTTGTCCTTAGGAAGCTAAGGAAGTCTTTAGAGCAGTTGATAGAGGTAGAGGTATACTATCTAATATCGCTACTTAGTATAGTAGGTAAAATCATTAAAGTAGCTATTATAGATCGAGTAATTATTTATAGCTAAGGCGTATAAACTACTTCTAGAGATATAAATAGGCTTCTAGTAGTATAGGTCTATAGAGGTAGCGATCTAGGTAGTGACTAATATAGTAAAGACGGTATAGATATATAGCGCTTATACTTCGCTATTGCAACTAGACTTAAAAGGCGCCTTTGACTAGGTCGACTAGGTCTAGCTACTATATATACTTTAGGAGCTAGGCTTTGAAAGGAAGTTGGTTATACTTTTAAAGAGCTACTTTAAGGATTGTATAGCGTACCTATAGTTCGATAGGATTATAGCTAAGCCTATAACTCTAAGGCAAGGTACGCTATAGAGTTCACTACTATTGCTAGCACTGTTTATCCTTTTTATTACCTTTCTATTTTATACTCTTAAGATGTATATTAGGCTTTTAATAGTTAAGTATATAGATAACACTAACCTCCTTATATTTAAATAGAATATACTAGTATACTACTATATACTAGAGAGGGGGTTTATCGAGTATAAGAAATAAGTAGTAAAGTAGAGTATATAGTTCGAGTTGGCGAAGAGCGAGCTTATTTACTTTATAAGGGTACAATAGCTATATATAGAGGTCGTTAATATCTTAGGTAAAGGCCAACTGGGGCTCGCCCTAGTAGAATTAACGAAGTTCCTAGGTATATAGCTAGATTATAAGCTCTTCTTCAAAGTGTATAAGAAGGTGGTAAAGGCGAAGATAGCTATATAGAGGTTCGTCTTTATAAGGCTTATAGCGAAGATATATAGGGTATATATTATATAAGTTTAGAAGATCTATATAAAGGTTATTAGAAGTGTTCTTTTATATAGAGTAGTAGTATAGTATACTCCAATATTAATTAGAGGGACCTTATATAGAATTATATATAGCTTTAGCGCAATATAGTCGAGCTACCTTTAGGTAATTATAAGTATATATAAGGCTATATTAGTCTATAACCTTAAGAACGAGACTTAGATATCCCCTATCAATTTATACCTTAACTACTAGGTAGTATATATTAAACAAAGGCTCTAGAGGATAAAGCTTATATAGCTCCTATATAATATATATATAAAGGGAGCAGCTACGATTCGAGCTTCTTCGTACTTAAACGCCAATTGCGAAAGAACTGTTGAGCTAAAACCGAATCCGACGACGTAAGCGTTTTTAGTGTACCTAATTACCCCTATCTACAATGTCGTAGAGGGGGCGTAGCGGCCACGTGGGTCGTGGTAGCGATGGCGGTAGCCCGGCGTTGGGCACTATAGGTCGCGACATTGCAGCTAACGTATACGAATACCCTGACCGATGCGACCAAAGACTTAGGCTCCCTCCTATAGGAGCTATAAACGATTAGAATATACGTACTAAGGGCGTTAGCGATAAGCGATCGAGGCTCCTATAGGAATTCTATACCCTAGTGTTGCTAGAGATATAGCTATATATATAGGTAGCTATATATATATACTACTATAAGGTATTTTAAGATAAGCTAAACTGCCTTTACAACGTATATAAGCTATATAGGAGTATCGACTATATTAAAGAGGAGGTTATATAAATTAAGAACAAGGTTAGGACGTAGGTAAACGTTGGAAGTATATAAGCGAGGACCTAAGTATAGGTGGTAGGGTAGGGCGTAGCTACGATAGTAGCGCCCTAGCTATTTGAAAGCTATACTTAGTATATATCGAAGAAACTGTTCTATAAGCTTATAGTAGACCTTGGGCAAGCCTTTACAAATATTGTTAATAGGAATATAGGTAATATAGTCTAGGCGGTTAATATAGCTATAGTGACGACGAGAGCGACGATAGAGGGTAGCGAAAGTAGCGTAATCGTAGTATAGAAGCTACTAAAGAGTAGGAATATAGTAGTTACCTTTAAGGAGGACCACTAAGCGTAGTTTGCTAATAAAGACAATAAGGTATAGGTTATAGCTACGTTTAGAGCAACTATAATACTTAAGCGCTATACCTTTATAGTGTTTATAAAGGGCATTTAGCTAGCTACTTTGATAAGGTATAGAGATAATATTGACTACCTAGCGGTAGACCTAGCGAAGGAGAATAAGGTTTAGATTATATATATAAGGCTATAAGCGCTATAGGGTAATGTTAAAGACAGTTAAGGGCTATAAACAATATATATACTAGTCGAGCTATATATAGTTAAGGAAGTAGTAAGGCTTATCGACCGAGGGGTCCTACTCGATTATATAGTCTACCCTTATAAATGCTTCGAAGGTATAGTATATATAATTCTATACTTTAAATATAGAAAGTAGGGATATAAAGTAACGTTCTATAAAGAGGAAGAGGTACATTGCTTAATCTACGTCTATATAGCGTATAGCAATAGCGATATAGCAAGGGAGCGAGAGGCAAGATACCTAGTGAAGATTGACCTAGCTAGGAATAGGCTAAAATATATTAACTATAGAGGCGCCTATATAGCCTTTAATATAAGCTATAAGATAGCGAAGGAGTAGCGCTAATATATAAAGAAGTAGTTCAACGACCGCTTATTTACCTTCTATATACCCTAGTCTCAAATAGTAGTAGCGATAGAGGCAAGTACGTAGTGTAGAAACTAGGGGAATAAGTCGGGAGAATAGCGTCTAAGAAAACGCTTTACTAAGGTAGGCTAGCTCATTGATATCTAGAGGGCAAGGCGCTCTAACGATATAGACCTATTCTAATTTAGAGTGCTTTTATAAACTTTCTAAGGAGCTAGGATATAAAATAGGAGTGCTACTTATATAGCGCCCCTATATAGCGCGAGTATAGAGCCAACTTTATAACTTAATATAATAATAGCCAAGGGCCTCTATCCTATACTAAATATATAGCTATAACGCTAAGAGTGCTCTATTGGAATATCGATAGTAGTAGAAACTACTTTAACTAAACGTTAGAGGGTAGAGAAGAGTTCGACCTAATAGCGATTTAGAAGCTACTAATTCGCTTAGATACGACCCCCCTAGCCCCGTCCTATAGGCGAGGTAGCTAGTATAAGATAGTATATAGCGTTAATAGAATAGCGCTATATATAAGTAAACGCTTCGACTACGTAATATAGTTGGCTAAGGTAGGGGAAGATTAGGCGGCTATAACGTTTAAGAAAGAAGGATTGGACCCCTTTATAGTATAGTTTATTTATTTGCCTAACTAAAAGCTAAGGTAGCGGTCGCTATTTTATACCCTAGTAGAGCAAGAGCTGAGAGAGCGCAATATACTTATAAACGACTTTAACGCCTATTACCTAATATAGGACAAGTACAATAGGACCTTTTAATTAGTAAGTATACTACTCTAAATTATAGTAGAATAGGAGCTTAAGCTTTATATACTATATAATATATTTATCTAAGTATAGTAAAGCAATAGAGATAGTATAATCGACTATATCTAGGCAATATAGGGTAGTAGTATCTAGTAGCTAGGACCTTTTAACTTAGTAGGCTCGGACTATATACCCTAGGTAGCTAAAGTGCTATTAAAGGGGAGTAGTAGTAGAGCCGTTATACTATAGGGCTATAGCTAAGCGCTACTAGACTATAAAAGGTATAAGGCTAAAGCTTAGTTCCTAACCCTACTAAAGGAGATCAATATAGTAGAGGAACTTAAGGATATAGTAGATACTCTTATATATAAGCTAACTAGTATTATAGATATAGTAGCCCTATATTGTAACTTTAACTAGGGGTCCTATACGCTATAGTAGAATCTTAAAGTCGACGAGGCAATATAAGAAGTAAAGAGGGCTAAACGCGCCTAGCGGTCAAGCTATATAGCGAGCTCCTAAGTATATTACCGTAAAGCGGTACAACGTTTTAAGCGCTATACCTACTAGTCGTAGACGTTGTATTAGCGTTGTTTACTCGCTAGGGCGTCGAGGGAGTTGAAGCTAATATAGGACATCGAGAGGTAGGTATAGCTTTAAAGCTACTAACGTCCTAAACCTCTAGCGCTACTAACGCTCTAGCTAGGACCTAGCGAGCCCTAGAACGCTATAACGTATATTTAGAAGGCTAAAGCGCTAGTAGAACACTTCTTTCCTATACTATAAGCGCAGTATAATAGTATCCTCGACTAAGACTAGCCTAAAGAGTCTTTTTATAATATTACGCTAGTCGACTAGGAGGTCTATAGAACCGAGATTATAAAGATTATAAGCTATATAAGATCGAATAAAGCGCTTAGCAAGAACCTCTTTACTAATAAGTTCCTTAAGGCCTATAACAAGGAGGGTAAGCTATTAGAGGTGCTTATAGCGATTATATATATTTATTTTAAACTAGAGCACTTTCTATATAAATTCTATACTATATAGATAGTTGTCTTTAGGAAGCTAGGGAAGTCTCTAGAACAGCTAACGGAGATAGGGGTATATCGTTTAATATCGTTGTTTAGTATAGTAGGCAAGATTATTAAAGTGGCTATCGTAGACTAAGTAATATATATAGCTAAGGTGTATAAGCTACTCTTAGAGATATAGATAGGCTTCTAGTAGTATAGGTCTATAGAGGTAGCAATCTCAGTAGTGACTAATATAGTAAAGACGGTATAGGTATATAGCGTCTACGCTTTACTATTGTAATTAGACCTAAAAGGCGTTTTCAACTAGGTCGACTAGGTCTAGCTACTATATATACTCTAGGAACTAGGCTTCGAAAGGAAGCTAATTATATTTCTAAAGAGCTACTTCGAAGATTATATAGTACACCTATAGTTTAATAGGATTATAGCTAAGCCTATGACTCTATAGCAAGGTACACTATAGGGCTTACTACTATCGTTAACGCTATTTATCCTCTTTATTACCCCTTTGTTCTATACCCTTGAGGCGTATACTAGGCTTCTAATAGTCAAGTATATAGATAACACTAACCTTCTTACATTCGGATAGGATATACTAGTGTATTGTTATATACTAGAGAAGGGGTTTACTAAGTATAAGAAATAGGCTATAGAACAGAGGATATAGTTCGAACTAGCGAAGAGCGAGCTTATCTACTTTATAAAGGTATAGCGGCTATATATAGAGGTCGTCAATATTCTTAGCGAAGGTTAGCTAGGACTTATACCTATAGAGTTAATAAGGTTCCTAGGTATATAGCTAGACTATAAGCTCTTATTTTAGGTATATAAGAAGGTAGTTAAGGCTAAGATAGCTATATAGAAGTTTACCTTTATAAGACTTATAGCGAAGATATATAGGATATATATTATATAAGCTTAGGAGATCTATACGAAGGTCATTAGGAGCGTCCTTTCGTATAGGGCGGTAGTATAGTATACTTTAACGTTGATTAGAGAGACTCCCTATAGGATTGTATATAGCTTTGGCGTAATATAGTTGAGCTACCTTTAGGTAGTTGCTAATATATATAAGGCTACGCTAGTCTATAACCTAGAAAGTAAGACCTAGGTACCCTCTATCGATCTATACCTTAACCGCTAGGCAATGTATACCAAGTAGAGGCTTTAGAAAACTAGGCTTATATAGCTCCTATACAATGTCTATACGAAGGTAGCATTAAGGTTAAAGAAGCGACGCTATATACACTATGCCCTAGTAGCGAGACTAGCTATAAAGGAGTCTCCTATAAAGTAGAGGCAACTATAGGCCAAGGACTAGCTCCTTATATATTGCCTAGTAGTAGTAGTAGAGGCGTAGAACGAAAGTAATAAAGACGACGATTAGAGACCTAGGGAGCTATAGCTATATACCAACGTAGATATAGCTACAATAGAGGAGTAGAAGATATATAGAGAGCTATAAATATACTATATAGACGCTAGGAGGCTAGAGAGGGCGTACTATAGAGAAGTAGTAGACCTATATACTTTAGAACCCTTTGCCTAAATACTATAAGTATATAAGGATCTTAGTAAGGTATAAAGCTCCCTTCTTATATAGACGTATACTAGGGCTATTGGCCTTAGGCAATTCCTATTTTAGAAGAGGGTACTAGATACACTTATACTACTTTATTACTATAGCGAGGCATTTAAGATTGTCGCCTACTTTACAATATACTATAAAGACCTTGCAGTTACTATAGGAAGGCCTTACATCTAAGATCGATATACGTTGTTTACACTATTTAGGAGTAGAAGAGGCGTTTAGAGGCTTATAAGATAGCTAATATATACTAGACGCCTATAGAAGTATCGGCTAACGTTTAAGCTAAACGTCGAGGGCAAGGTAGGATATAGGGGATTGGTAGAAAGCTCTACGAATATATAGTAGAAGTGCAGTAGCTAGGACAACGTGGTAGGGGAGCCTTAGGCGGCTAGCTACGAGGACTGGGGCGTAGACGAGAGGTGTAATAGGAAGAAGAGGAGGTGTAGGAAGGTTGGCCTCTAGCCGCTCCTCTTAAGTACGTAGCGCGCCTAGCGGCTATAGCACCTACGCTAGGAGCGTATCGTATATATAAGTGGCGTACAACGGGCTATATAGGCCGCTATATCTCTGTCGCTACTAGGCTAGAAAGGTAAGTTCTAGCGAGTTAGAGAGAAGGAACTAGGGAGGCCCGCCCTATATAGTAGGAACGTAGTATAGGCGCTATATGTAAATAGTATATATAAAGGTGGAGGGACCGCTTACCTTTAGTGGCGAGGCGCTAAGTGCCTCTTTGGTATAAGATTAATAATAATAATAATAATAATATATAAAGGGAGCGTCGAAGCTAAAGAGGAGGCGCTATATACGTTGTACCCTAGGGACAAGGCTAGCTATAGGGGATTCCTTTATAGAATAGAGGTAGGTATAGGCTAAGGAATAGCTTCTCTTATACTACTTTACAATAGTAGAAGAGGTATAGAGCGAGAGTAGCGAAGACAATAGATAGAAGCTCTAAGAGCTTTAGCTTCGCGCTAATGTAGATATAATTATAGTAGAGGAGTAGAAGGTATATAGAGAGTTGTAGATATACTATATAGATATTAGAAAGCTAAAGAGGGTACACTATAGAGAAGTAGCTAACCTATATAGCCTAGAGCCCTCTACCTAGATACTATAGGTGTATATGGACTTTAGCAAAGTATAGAGCTCTCTCTTTATATAGATATATATAGGAGCTATTGGCTTAAGGCAGTTCCTATTCTAGAAAGGTATATTAGATATACCTATACTACTCTATCGTTATAGCGAAGCGTCTAAGACTATTGCCTACTTTACAATATATTATAAAGACCTAGTAGTTACTATAAAAAAGCCTAGTGTCTAGGACTAGTATACGCTATTTACACTACTTAGGAGTAGGAGAGGCGCTTAGACATTTATAGGATAGTTGATATATACTAGGCGCCTATAGGAGTATCGGCTAGCGTTTAAACTAAACGTTAAAGGCGAGGTAGGATATAAGGGAGTGGCAGAAGGCTCTATAGGTATATAGCTAGCGTATAATAGTTAGGGCAGTGTAGTAGAGGAGCCTTTAGCGAATAGCTACAAGGACAGTAGTATAAATAGGGGATATAAAAGGAAAAAGAGGCGTAGGAAGGTTGGCCTCTAGCTACTCTCCTTATATATATTATACGCTTAGCGACTAAGGCGTTTGTACTAGGGGCGTATTATATAAGTAAGTAGCGTATAGCGGGCTATATAGGCTACTATATCTCCGTTGCTACTAGGCTAGAAAGATAAGTTCTAGCAAATTAGAGAGAGGAAGTCGGGGAGGCCTGCCCTATATAGCGGGAATGTAGCGTAGGCATTATATATAAGTGGTATATATAGAGGTGGAGGGACCACTTGCCCTTAGTAGCGAGGCACTAAGTGCCTCTTCGGTATAAGATTAATAATAATAATAATAATAATATACTATTTACTTATATAGTACACTCTTAGTGTAAACGCCTTAGTTACCAAGGGTATTATATACGTTAGGGGGGCAGCTAGAGACCGACTTTCCTACGCTTTGTCCCTTTCCTATACCTTCTACCTACGCTATTGCCCCTAGGGCCACCTATAGGAGGCTCCTCTATTATATAGCCCTAGCTACTATATATCGACTATACGTTTATAAAGCTCTTTGCTACACTTTTATATTTTACTTTGCCTTTAACATTTAGCTTAAGTACAAACTAGTATTCTTATAGGCGCCTAATATATATTAGCTACCTTATAAACGTTTATACACCTCTCCTACTCCTAAGTAGTATAAATAGTATATATTAGTCCTAGACTTTAGGTCTTCCTATAGCAACTGCTAGATCTTTGTAATATATTATAAAGTAAGCAATAGTCTTAAGCGTCTTGCTATAGCAGTATAGTAGCGTAGATGTATTTAGAACTCTTTTCTAGAATAGGAATTGCCTTAGGCCAATAGCTCCTATACATACCTATATAAGGAGGGAGCTTTATACTTTACTAAAGTCCTTATATACCTATAATATCTAGGTAGAAGGCTCTAGGCTATATAGGTCGGCTACTTCCCTATAGTATACCCTCTCTAGTTTCCTAGCGTCTATATAGTATATTTACTACTCTTTATATACCTTCTACTCCTCTACTATAATTATATCTACGTTAGTATAGAGCTAGGGCTCTTAGGGCCTTTAGCTATTGTTATCGCTACTCTCGCTCTATACCTCTTCTATTGCTATAGGGCGGTATAAAAGAAGCTACTCCTTAGCCTATACCTACCTCTAATCTATAGGCGACTCCTCTATAGCTAGCCCTAGCCCTAGAGTACAACGTATATAGTACCTCCTCTTTAGCTTTAACGCTACCTTTATATATATATTGTATAAAAGCTATATAAGCCCTATCCTTTAAAGCCTTTACTTAGTATATACCGCCTAGTGGTTAAGGTAAAGGTCGATAAGAGGTATCTATATCTCGCTCTTAAGGTTATAGACTAGCGTAGCCTTATATATACTAGCTACTACTTAGAGGTAGCCTAACTATATTGTACTAAAGCTATATATAATCTTATATAAAGTCTTTTCAACTAGCGTTAAGGTATACTAGGCTACTACTCTATATAAGAGGATACTCCTTATAACCTTTATATAGATTTCTTAAGCTTTAGCGATATATACTTTATATGTCTTTACTATAAGTCTTATAAAAGTGAACTTCTATATAGCTATCTTCGCCTTTATCGCCTTCTTATATACTTTGAAGAAGAGTTTATAGTCGAACTATACACTTAGGAACCTCGCTAACTCCACTAGGGTAAGCCCTAGCTAGCCTTTACCTAGGATCTTAACGACCTCTATATATAGCTACTATACCTTTATAAAGTAGATAAGCTTGCTCTTTACTAGTTTAAACTATATACCTTGCTCTATAGCCTACTTCTTATACTTAGTAAACCCCCTCTCTAGTATATAGTAGTATACTAGTATATCTTACCTAAATGTAAAGAGGTTAGTATTATCTATATATTTAACAGTTAGAAGCCTAATATATACCTCGAAGACGTAGAATAAGGGGGTAATAAAGAGGATAAACAGCGTTGGCGACAGTGGCGAACCCTATAGCGTACTTTGCTATAGGGTTGTAAACTTAGCTATAGCCCTATCGAATTATAAATGTACTATATAATCCTCGAAATAGCTCTTTAGAAGTATAACTAGCTTCCTTTTAAATCCTAGCTCCTAGAATGTATATAGTAGCTAGACCTAGTTAACCTAGTTAAAGGCGTCCTTTAGGTCTAGCTATAGTAGCGATGTATAGACACTATATTCCTACGCTATCTTTACTATATTGGTCACTACTTAGATCACTATCTTTATTGACCTATATTGCTAAAAACCTATTTATATCTCTAGAAGTAGCTTATACGCCTTAGCTATATATATTACCTAATCTACAATAGCTACTTCGATAATCTTGTCTACTACGCTAAGTAATAATATTAGGCGGTACGCTCTTACCTCCTTTAGCTACTCTAGTAACTTCCCTAGCTTCCTTAGAACGACTACCTATATAACGTAGAATCTATATAAGAAGTGCTCTAG
Source organism: Thermothielavioides terrestris NRRL 8126 (assembly GCF_000226115.1). Lineage (NCBI taxonomy): Eukaryota > Fungi > Ascomycota > Sordariomycetes > Sordariales > Chaetomiaceae > Thermothielavioides > Thermothielavioides terrestris. The sequence continues at coordinate 8,945,772 of NC_016458.1, read as the reverse complement.
CTTAAAGTAGATATATATAATTATTGTAAGTACTTCTAATACCTTTCCTTCTTTATTATAGGCTTTAAGGAACTTATTAGTAAAGAGATCCTCGCTAAGTACTTTGTTTAATCCTATATAGCTTATAATCTCTATAATATCGTTACTATAGACCTCTTAGTCGATTAGTATAGTATTATAAAAGAACTTCTTAGGCTAGTCCTAGTCAAGGATATAGTTATACTACGTTTTATAGTATAGGGAAGAAGCGTCCTACTAGCGCCTCTGCCTTTTAAATATATGTTATAGCGCTCTAGGGCTTGCTAGGCCTTAGCTAGAGCATTGGCAACGCTAGGGGCTTAGGATGTTAATAGCTTTAGAGCTATATTTACCTTTTAATATCCTATATTAGCTTCTACTCCTTCGATACTCTAGTAAGCGAATAGCGCTAGTATAGCGTTTATAATCAGCTAGTATAACGTTTAAACCGCTTTACTGCCTTGTAGTAATATTCTTAAGAGCTTATAGTATAGCTCAACCACTAAGTACGTTTAGCCCTCCTCGCTTCCTATATTGCCTTGTCGACCTCGAGGTTCTACTATAGTATATAGGATCCCCGATTAAGCTTCTAGTACAACGTCGCTATATCTATAATACTAATTAGCTTATATATTAGAGTACCTACTACTTCTTTAAATTTCTCTACTATATTAATCTCTCCTAATAAGATAAGGAACTATACTTTAGTCTTATACCTCTTATAGTCTAGTAGCGCCTAGCTATAGCCTAGTAGTATAGTAGCTCTACTACTACTCCTCCTTAGTAGTACTTTAGCTACCTAAGGTATATAGTCTAAGCCTACTATTATAGCATATGCGCGAGCCGCTATTGAGCAGGCGCTAGCACAGTTCTAAGACAGAGTGAGCACCTAGAACCTAGAAGCTTATATCTATAACGTACAATATAACGTATAGGCTTAGAGCCTAGGGACTGTAGCTAAAAAGGTAGGCAGTCGCCTACCAAGGCGGAAGAAGATTCTTAATCCTCTAAGAATTAGCCTCTAATTACAATAGGAGATATACTTAGATAGTGTCGTCTTAGAAACTGCAACTACTTGCCCTAGTCGCTACTATAGTATTGCTATAATTCTCTACCTTAAAGTATCTTACTAGTAGTACTCGAAGACTCCTATTATAGATTCTAATCCTTTTTCCTCTAATAGCTAAGATGCTATCTATTTATAGTACTCCAACTTAGATACCTATATCTTTGTCCTACTTATTACTATTAGTCACTATTAATTTGCCTATAAATTTAGTATAACTTTATAACTCTAAAACAAAGTCTCTTCCTAGCTCTTGCTACCTATCTCCTTTACCTCCTAGTGTTCTACTATAGGGAGACGTTCTCTATAGGGGATCTACTATAGAGGGTATAGGCCTATATTACTTAACTTTAGGCTCTAAAGAAGCTTAAAGACTAGGAGTAGGAATTACTTTAATCGTTAAGAATAGGTAAGCTACCTAACAAATAGAAGAAGAACGGTACTAGATTAATTGATAATAGCGAAGATAGAGGGCAAGATTATTAAGCTATTAAAGTCAAGAATATTATATTATTAAAAGAGAATATTACCTTTTGAAAATATTAGATTTAGCTCTAAGATCTTTATTAAGCCTTTAAAGATGACTTTAAACGCTTTAAAATAGAAAAGAATTAGATCCTCTTTACTATCGATAAGATAGAGTAGACGCTATATACCTATTGGTATAGCTATTACAACAATCTACTAAAAGAAGAACAAGAAGTAGTTAAATCGATATAGAAGGTCTTTAAAGACTAGACTACTTTATATATTAAAGACCTTACTAATAGTTAATTGGAAATTGCTAAGGCTATTAACTAGGTAAATTAATAAGAGGGCTAAAGCCTTTTAAACTTTTACTAATATCTTAATTCCTTAGAAGCCTAGACTAAGTACTAAGACAATAAAAAATAAACTCTTCTATTCTACTCTAAGTTATTACTATAGATTTAGTTATATATCGACTAATACTTCCTTAAATAACCTAAGACCTATAAGGCTATAGTTTAGCTAACAACTTAGATTTAGAACGTTAAATAGTATAATATACTAAAGACCTTTAAAAGTCGATTAAAGATCTAAATAGCTCTCTAACTATAGATAGCAAAGTTGAGAGCAATCTATATATTAGGACCATTATAGTTAGCCCTACTCTAATAATATAGTAGAGAAGGAAAAGCAGAGTTATAACGATAAAGAGGCGAAAGACAAGAGTAATAATTCTTTTATTTATTAGACCTATAGTAAAATAAGTCACTTCTTTTACAACTACCCTAAGAAGCTTAAAAGCGTAGGCAAGGTTAGAGGTATAAGACGCTAAGGCTATAGGGGTACTTATTATACTCTAAGGACTAAGTGTAAAATAAGTCCTAGTTACTTATAAGACAATAGTGAAAAGGAGAGAAAAGCTTATACTTAGTAGTAGACCCTAGTACTATTAGTATACTCTTCCTATATAAGGACTAAATTATAAAATACTTCTAAGCTACTACTACTCTATATACTAAGAAACCTTAGAAGGTTATTATAGATTTAGACACCTATACTAAGATTAATATAGTTAGCCTTAAGTTTATAAAGCGGTATTATCTTTCTATAGTAAAGCCCTTTTCGCTATAGACTTATATAATAGACGTTTAGATATCCTAGTTATATAAAGTGTTCTCTATACCCCTAGAGCTATTAGACAGAAGGGGTATAATATAAAGACTCAATGTCTCCTATATAGCTATTGACCGCTTATTAATCGAAGGAGGGTTAGCTATTATTCTAGGGATACCTATAATAGTAGAAGAATATATCTTGCTATTTCTAGTAGCTAAAGAATAGTAGTTTATACCTAAGACTATTAACGTTCGTTTTAAATGCCCTAAGCAGTTCGCTAAAACGTTGTATTAAAAACCCTATATTTATACTCTGTTTATATACCCTAATATACTATAAGCTCTATTCTCTAAGGAGGAGGAGGACGAGGAGGTGTAGGCAAAGCTATCCTAAGGCAAAGACAAAATTCCTAAGGAACTCTAAGACTTTACTAATGTGTTGGACCCTACTAAGGCTAATATTCTATTGCTATATTATAAGACTGATTATACTATTAAGCTATTGCTAGATATAATATCGCTAGTAGGGCCTATTTACCTATTAGCTTAAAAGGAGTTAGATATCTTTAAGGAATATCTTTGTAAAAACTTAGCGAAAGGGTATATCTAAGAATCTTAGAGCCTAGCTATGAGCTTGGTTTTGTTTATACCTAAGAAGGATAGTACTCTCCAACTCTATATCGATTACTAAAGGCTTAATAAAATTGTAAGGAAGAACCGCTATCTATTGCCCTTGATCTTAGAGATCCTAGACTATATAATTGGTACTAAGTACTTTAGTAAGTTAGATATAAAAGAGGCCTACTACTGAATCTATATTAAGGAGGAGGACAAGTAGAAGATAGCCTTTTATATCTACTATAGCCTAGCATTATCTTTATAGAGGTAGGCTTCTTTGTACTCAAACGCCGATTACAAAAGAACCGTTGAGCCAAAATCGAATCCGACAACGCGAACGTTCTTAGTGTACCTAGTTACCCCTATCTACGATATTGTAGAGGGGGCGTAGTAGCTACGTAGGTCGTAGTGGCGATAGTGGTAGCCTAATAGCGGGTACTATAAGTCGTGACACTGTAGCTAATGTATATAAGTACCCTAACCAATATAATCAAAGACTTGGGCTCCCTTCTATAGGAGCTATAAACAATTGGAATATATATTATTAAGGGCGTTAGCGATAAGCGATTAGGGCTTTTATAAAAGTTCTATACCTTAGTGTCGCTAGAGATATAGCTATATATATAGGCTACTATATATATATACTATCGTAAGATATTTCAAAACGAGCTAAACTACCCTTATAACGTATATAAGCTATATAAGAGTGTCGACTATATAAAAGAGGAGGTAATATAAATTAAAAATAAGGTTAGAATATAGGTAAGCGCTAGAGGTGTATAGACAAGGACTTAGGCCTAGGTAATAGAGTAGGGCGTAGCTATAATAGCGGTGCCCTAGCTATTTAAGAGCTATATATAGTATATACTAAAGAAGCTATTCTAGGAGCTCGTAGTAGACCTTAGGCAAGTATCTATAGATATCGTTAATAGGAGTATAGGTAATATAGTTTAGGTAGTCAATGTAGCTATAACTACGATAAAGACGACAATAGGAGGTGGTAGAAGTAGTATAATCGTAGTATAGAAGCTACTAAAGAGTAGAAATATAGTAGTTATATTTAAGGAGGATTACTAGGCTTAGTTCATTAATAAGGACAATAAGATATAGATTATAGCTATATTTAGGGCGACTATAGTACTTAAGTGCTATACTTTCGTAATATTAGTAAAAGGCGTTTACCTAGCTACTTTAATAAGGTATAGAGACGGCTTTGACCGCTTAGCAATAGACTTAGCGAGGGAGAACAAGGTCTAAGTCGTATATATAAAGCTATATATATCGTAGGGCAGTACAAAGGACGATTAAGGGCTATAAACGATATATATATTAATTAAGCTCTATATAGTTTAGGAAGCTACAAGGCTTATCGATTAAGGAGTTCTACTCAACTATATAGTCTACCTTTGTAAGCGCTTTAAGGGCATAGTATATACGATCCTATACTTTAAATATAGGAAATAGAGATATAAGGCAGTGTTCTATAAAGAGAAGGAGGCGTACTACCTAATCTACATTTATATAGTATATAGCGATAGTAGTACTATAAAAGAGTATAAAGCGAGATATCTAGTAAAGACTAACCTAGCTAAGCACTAGCCAAAGTATATCAACTATAGGGGTTCTTATATAGCCTTTAATATAAGCTATAAAGTTATAAAGGGGTAGTAGTAGCGTATAAAGGAGTGGTTCCTTGACCACCTATTGACATTCTATATACCTTAACCTTATATAGCGACGGCAGTAGGGGTAAGTATATAGTATAGGAGCTAGGAGGACGAGTTAGGGGAGTAGCGTCTAAGGAAGCGCCCTACTAAGGTAGACTAGCCTACTAATATCTAGAGGGCAGGGTGCTCCAACGGTATAGACCTATTCCAGTTTAAGATACTTTTATAAATGTTCTAAGGAGCTAGGATATAGAATAGGAGCGCTATTTATATAGCGCCTTTACACAATATAAGTATAGAACTAGCTTTATAGCCTAACGTAGTTATAACTAAGGGCTCCTATTCTATACTAAGTATATAGCTATAACGCTAAGAGTGCTCTACTAGAATACCAATAGCAATAGATACCGCTTTAACTAAGCGTTGGAAGGGAGGGAGGAATTCGACTTAGTAGCGATTTAAGAGCTATCGATTTGTCTAAATATAGCCTTGCTAGCTCTGCCTTATAGGCAAGGCGGTAGGTATAAGATAATATATAGTGTAGGAAGGGCGGCGTTATATATGAGTAAGCGCTTCGACTATGCAACGTAGTTTGCCAAAGCTGGGGAGGACTAGGCAGCGGTGACGTTTGAGAGGGAGGGATCTAACCCCCTTACGGTTTAAGGCCTGTGACAAGGAGGGCAAGCTGTTAGAGGTGCTTATAGCGATTATATACGCCTGCTTTAAGCTAGAGCACTTCCTATATAGATTCTATACTATATAGGTGGTCGTCTTTAGGAAGCTAGGGAAATTGCTAGAATAGCTAAAGGAAGTAGAGGTATATTGTCTAATATCGCTATTTAGCGTAGTAGGCAAAGTCATCGAGGTAGCTATTATAGACTAGGTGATATATATAGCTAAGGCGTATAAGCTGCTTCTAAAGATGTAGATAGGCTTCCGACAATATAGGTCTATAGAGGTGGCGATCTAGGTGGTGACCGATATAGTGAAGACTGCGTAGGTATATAGCGCCTACGCCTCGCTACTGCAACTAGACTTAAAAGGCGCTTTCGACTAGGTCGACTAGACCTAGCTACTATATATACTTTAGGAGCTAGGCTTTAAAAGGAAGCTAGTTATACTTCTAAAGAGCTACTTTGAGGATTGTATAGTGTGCCTATAGTTCGATAGGATTATAGCTAAGCCTATAACTCTATAGCAAAGTACGCTATAGGGTTCACTGCTATCGCTAGCGCTATTTATCCTTTTTATTACCCCTCTATTTTATACTTTTAAAGTATATATTAGGCTCCTAATAGTTGGATATATAGATAATACTAACCTCTTTACGTTTAAATAGGATATACTAGTATACTACTATATACTAGAGAGGGGGTTTACTAAGTATAAGAAATAGGTAGTAGAGCGGAGTATATAGTTTAAACTAGCGAAGAGCGAGCTTATCTACTTTATATAAGCGTAGTAGCTATATATAGAGGTCGTTAATATTTTAGGAGAAAGCTAACTAAGGCTTACGCTAGTAGAGTTAATAAGGTTCCAAGGTATATAGCTAGATTATAAGCTCTCCTTTAAAGTATATAAGAAGGTGGTAGAGGCGAAGATAGCTATATAGAAGTTCGCCCTTATAAGGCTTATAGCAAAGACGTATAAGGTATATATTTTATAAGCTTAGGAGATCTATACGAAGGTTATTAGGAGTATCCTCTTATATAGAGCTATAGTATAGTATACTTTAACGCTAGTTAGAGGGACCCTCTATAAGATTGTATATAGCTTTAGTACAATATAGTTAGGCTACCTCTAGATAGTTACTAGTGTATATAAGGCTATATCGATCTATAACTTTGAAAGTAAGACCTAGGTACCCCCTATCGACCTATATCTTAACTATTAAGTAGTATATATTAAGCAAAGGCTCTAGAAGATAGGGCTTATATAGCTCCTATATAATATATATATAAAGGTAGCTTCGAAGCTAAAAAGGAGGCGCTATACATATTATATTCTAGGGATAAGGCTAGCTATAGGGGAGTCCTCTATAGAACGAAGGTAGATATAGGCTAAGGAATAGCTCCTCTTATACTACTCTACAGTAGTAGAGGAGGTATAGAGTAAAAGTAGTAAAGACGACGAATAGAGGCCCTAGGAGCTTTAGCTTTATATAGATATAGATATAGTTATAGTAGAGGAATAGAAGGTATATAAAGAGCTATAGATACACTATATAGACACTAGGAGGCTAGAGAGGGTATACTATAGAGAGGTAGCTAACCTATATAGCTTAGAGCCCTCTACCTAGATACTATAGGTATATAAGGACTTTAGTAAAGTGTAGAGCTCTCTCTTTATATAGGTATATATAGGAGCTATTAGCCTAAGGTAGTTCCTATTCTAAAGAGGTATACTAGATATGCCGATACTACTATATCGCTATAGTAAGGCGCCTAAGACCATTGTTTACCTAGTGATATACTATAAGGACCTAGCAGTTACTATAGGAAGGCCTAGTATCTTAGACTAGTATATACTACTTACATTATTTAGAAATAGGAGGGGCGCTTAGGCGTTTATAGGATAGTTAATATATATTAGGCGCCTATAGGAGTACTAGCTAGCGTTTAAACTAAACGTCGAAGGCGAGGTAGGATATAAGGGAATAGCAGAAGGCTCTATAGGCGTATAGCTAGTATATAGTAGCTAAGGCAATATAGTAGAGGAGCCTTTGGCGAATAGCTATAAGGACTATAGTATAAGTAGGGGGTATAGAAGGAAGAAGAGACGTAGGAAGGTCGGCCTCTAGCTGCTCTCCTTATATATACTATACGCCTAGCGACTAAGGCGCTTATGCTAGGGGCGTATTGCACTAGTAAGTGGCGTACAATAGGCTATATAGGCCGCTATATCTCTGTCGCTATTAGACTAGAAAGGTAAGTTCTAGCAAGTTGGAGAGAGGAAGTTGGGGAGGCCTACCCTACGTAGCAGGAATATAGCGTAGGCGCTATATATAAGTGGTATATATAGAGGTGGAGGGACTATTTGCCCTTAGTAGCGAGGTACTAAGTGCCTCTTTAGTATAAGATTTATAATAATAATTATAATAATAATAAATAAAGCGCTTAGCAACGATTTTTTTATTAATAAGTTCCTTAAAGCCTATAATAAATAGAGGAAGTTATTAAAGGTGCTTATAACAATAATATTATTAATCTTATATCGAAGGAGCTCTAAGCGCCCTACTACTAAGGGTAAGCAGTCCCTCTACCTCTTATTATACTATTTATATATAGCGCTTATACTATATTCCTACTATATAGGGCAGGCCTCTCTAATTCCTTCCCTCTAACTCGCTAGAACTTACCTTTCTAGTTTAATAACAATAGAGATATAGTGGCTTATATAGCTTGTTGTATACTACTTGCTTATACGATATACCTTTAGTATAAGCACCTTAGTTGCCAAAGGCGCTATATACGTTAGGGGAGCGGCTAAAAGCCAACCTTCCTATACCTCCTCTTCTTTCTACACCTCTAGTTTATACTATCGCCTTTAGGGTTATTTATAGGAGGCTCCTCTATTACATTGCCCTAGCTACTATATACTAGCTATATATTTGTAAAGCTCTCTACTACTCCTTTATATCTTATTTCGCCTTCGACGTTTAGCTTAAATGTAAGCTAGTACTTTTATAGGCGCCTAGTATATATTAGCTAACCTATAAGTATTTAAACGCCTCTCTTACTCCTAAGTAGCGTAAGTAGCGTATACTGGTCCTAAACTCTAGGCCTTCCTATAGCGACTACTAGGTCCCTATAGCGTATTGTAAGGTAGGCAATAGTCTTAAGCACCTTGCTATAGCAGTATAATAGTATAGGTGTATCTAGTACCCTTTTCTAAAATAGGAACTATCTTAGGCTAATAGCTCCTATATATATCTATATAAAGAGGGAGCTCTATACTTTGCTAAGGTCCTTATATACCTATAATATCTAGATAGGAGGCTTTAAGCTATATAAGTTAGCTACTTCCCTATAATATACTCTCTCTAGCCTCCTAGTATTTATATAGTATATCTATTACTCTCTATATACCTTCTACTCCTCTATTATAACTACGTTTACATTAGTGTAGAGCTAGGGCTTTTAGAGCCTCTACTTATCGTTATCACTACTTTCGCTCTACGCCTCTTCTACTATTGTAGAGCAGTATAAGAGGAGCTACTCCTTAGCCTATACTTGCCTCCGATCTATAGGAGACTCCCCTATAGTTGGCCCTAGCCTTAGGGCGTAATATATATAGCACCTCCTTTTTAGCCTTAATACTACCTTTATATATATATTATATAAGAGCTATATAAGCCTTGTCTTTTAAAGCCTCTATTTAGTATATACTACCTAGTAGTTAAGATATAGGTCGATAGAGGGTACCTAGATCTTGCTTTTAAGGTTATAGACTAATATAGCCTTATATATATTAGTAACTATCTAGAGGTAGCTCAACTATATTATACTAAAGCTATATATAATTCTATATAAGGTCTCTCCAACTAGTGTTAGAGTATACTAGGCTACTACTCTATATAAGAGGACGCTCCTAATGACCTTTATATAGATTTCCTAAACTTATATAATATATATCTTATATATCTTCGCTATAAGCTCTATAAAGTGAACTTCTATATAGTTATCTTCACCTTTACTACCTTCTTATATACTTTAAAGGAGAGCTTATAATCTAGCTATATACCTAGGAACCTTACTAACTCTACTAGGGTAAGCCCTAGCTAGCCTTCGTCTAGGATATTGACGACTTCTATATATAGCTACTACACCTTTATAAAGTAGATAAACTTGCTTTTTATTAGTTTAAACTATATACTTTGCTCTATAGCCTATTTCTTATACTTAGTAAACCCCCTCTCTAATATATAGTAATACGCTAGTATATTCTATATAAATACAAAGAGGTTAGTATTATCTATATACCCGACTATTAGAAGCCTAGTATATACTTTAAAGGTATAGAACAAGGGGGAAATAAAGAGGATAAATAGCGTTAGCGACAATGGCGAACTCTATAGTATACCCTACTATAGGGTTGTAGGCTTAGCCACTGCCCTATCGAACTATAAGCGTATTATACAATCCTCGAAATAGCTCTAGAAGTATAATTAGCTTCCTTTTAAAGCCTAGCTCTTAGAGTATATATAGTAGCTAGATCTAATTAATATAGTCGAAAGCGCCCTTTAGATCTAGCTATAGTAGCGATATATAGGCGCTATACGCCTATACTATCTTTACTATATTAGTTACTACCTAGATTACTACCTCTATTAACCTATATTGCTAGAAGCCTATTTATATCTTTGGGAGTAGCTTATACGCCTTAGCTATATATATTACTTAGTCTATAATAGCTATTTTAATAATCTTACCTACTATACTAAGTAGCGATATTAAGCGATACGCCTCTACCTCCTCAAGTTGCCTCTAAGACTTCCCTAGTTTCTTAAGAACAACTACCTATATAGCGTAGGATCTATATAGAAAGTGCTTTAGCTTAAAGCAAATATATATAATTGTTATAAGTACCTTCGATAGCTTATCCTCTTTGTTATAAGCTTTAAAGAACTTATTAGTAAAGAGATTTTTGCTAAGTACCTTATTCGATCCTATATAGTTTATAATCTCTATAATCTTACTACTATAGACCTCCTAGTCGATAGGCGTAGTATTATAGAAAGACCTCTTAGGCTAGTCCTAGTCGAGGATACTATTGTACTACGCCTATAGTATAGGGAAAAAGCGCTCTACTAGCATCTTTACCTTCTATATATACATTATAGCGCTCTAGGGCTCGCTAGGCCCTAGCTAGAGTACTAGCAATACTAGTAGCTTAGGGCGTTAATAGCTTTAGAGCTATATCTACCTCTCGATATCCGATATTAGCTTCTACTCTTTCAACGTTCTAGTAAACGAATAGCGCTAGTATAGCATTTACAACTAGCTAGTATAGTACTTAAACCGCCTTATCGCCTTATAGTAATACTTTTAGGTATTTACTATATAGCTTGACCACTAGGTGTGTTTAGCCCTCCTTGCTTCCTATATTGCCTTATCGACCTTAAGATTCTACTATAGTATATAGGACCCCTAATTAAGCTTCTAGTATAGCACTATAGTATCTACGATACTACTTAGCTTATATATTAAGGTGCCTACTATACCTTTAAGCTCCTCTACTATACTAATCTCCCCTAGTAAAGTAAAGAACTATACTTTAGCCTTATATCTCTTATAGTCTAATAGCGCCTAACTATAGCCTAGTAGTATAGTAGCTTTGCCGCTACTCTCCTTTAATAGCACTTTAGCTACCTAGGGTATATAGTCTAAGCCTACTAGGTTAAATAGTCTTAGCTACTAGGCGCTATTGATATATATTACTTAGATATAGTAAAAAAAAAGGCTTCTTTGCACTTAAACGCCGATTGTAAAGGAACCGTTGAGCTAAAATCGAATCCAACAATATAAGTATACTTAGTATACTCAATTACCCCTATCTATAATATTATAGAGGGGGCGTAGTAGCTACGTAGATCGTATTAGCAATAGCGGTAGTCTAATAGTAGGCGCTATAAATCGCGACACTATGGCTAACGTATATAAGCACCCTAACCAACGTGACCGAAGACTTAGGCTCCCTCCTATAGGAGCTATAAACGATTAGAATATATATACTAAAGGCGTTAACAATAGAAGATCGAGGCTTTTATAAGAATTCTATACCTTAGTGTCGTTAGAGATATAGCTATATATATAGGCTACTATATATATATACTACTATAAGGTGTTCTAGGATAAGCTAAACTACCTTTATAATATATATAAGCTATATAAAAGCGTTGACTATATAAAAGAGGAGGTTATATAGATAAAGAACAAGGTTGGGCTATAGGTAGGCGCTAGGGGTACCTAGGCAAGGACCTAGGCCTAGGTAGCAAGGTAGGGTATAGCTACGACGTTAGCGTCCTAACTACTTAAAAGCTATACGTAGTATATACTAAAGAAGCTATTTTACAAGCTTATAATCGACCTTAGGTAGGTGTCTATAGATATTGTCAATAGGAGTATAGAGGATATAGTCTAGACGGTGAATATAGCTATAGCTACAATAGGAGCGACTATAGGAGACGATAAAAGTAGTGCTATTGTAGTATAGAAACTACTAAAGAGTAGGAATATAGTAGTTATATTTAAGGAAGATCGTTAGACGTAGTTTACTAATAAGGACAATAAAATATAGGTCACTATTACGTTTAGGGCGACTATAGTATTTAAACGCTATACCTTCGTAGTACTAGTAAAGGGCATATAGCTAGCTACTTTAACGAGGTATAGGGACGACCTTAGCCGCCTAATAGTAGACCTAGTAAGGGAGAATAAAGTCTAGATCATATATATAAGGCTATATACGCTATAGGGTAGTACCAAGGGCGGTTATAGGCTATAGACGATATATATATTGGTTAAGCTTTATATAGTTAAGGAAGCTATAAGGCTTATTGATTAGGGTATTCTATTCAACTATATAGTCTACCTTTATAAACGCTTTAAAGGTATAGTGTATACGATCCTATACTTTAAATATAGGAAATAAGGGTATAAGGCAATGTTCTATAAAGAGGAGGAGGTATACTATTTAGTTTATATCTATATAGTATATAGCAATAGCAATACTATAAGAGAATAGGAAGCGTAGTACTCTATAAAGACTAACCTAGCTAGGCACTAGTTAAAGTATATTAACTATAGAGGTGCCTATATAGCCTTCGATATAAGCTATAAGGGTATATAGAAGTAGTATAAATATATAAGAGAGTAGTTCCTTAACTATCTATTTACATTCTATATACTTTAACCTTAGGCAACGACAGTAATAGAGGCGAATATATAGTATAGAAGCTAGGAAAACAAGTTAAGGGAGTAGTACCTAAGGAAGTGCTTTACTAAGGTAGGCTAGCCTACTAATATCTAAAGGGCAGGGCGCTTTAACGGTATAGACTTGTTCTAGTTTAGAGTATTCTTATAAACGTTCTAAGGAGCTAAAGTATAAAATAGAAACGTTACTTATATAGCGCTCTTATATAAAGTAAGTATAGAGCTAGCCTTATAGCCTAATATAGTTATAATTAAAGGCCTCTATTCTATACTAAGTATATAGCTATAACGTTAAAGGTATTCTACTAGAATACTAATAGTAGTAGATACTACCTTAATTAGATACTAGAGGAGAGAGAGGAGTTCGACCTAATAGCGATTTAAAAGCTATTAATCTGTCTAACTATAACTCTACCTACCTCGCCCTATAGGCAAGGCAAGTAGTATAAAATAATATATAGCGCTAGTAGGGCAACGTTGTATATAAGTAAACGCCTTGACTATATAATATAGTCTACTAAGGCTAAGGAAGACTAGGTAGCAATAACGTTTAAGAAGGAGGGGTTAGACCCCTTTACAATATAGTCTATCTACTTGCTTAACTAGGAGCTAGGGTAGTAATTACTATTCTATATCTTAGTAGAACGAGAGTTAAAAGGATATAATATACTTATAGGCAACTTCAATGTCTACTATCTAATATAAGACAAGTATAATAGAACCTCCTAATTAGTAAGTATACTACTCTAGATAGTAGTAGAATAGGAGCTCGAGCTCTATACGCTTTATAATATATCTACCTAGGTTTAACAAGGTAATAGAGATAGTATAATCGACTATATCTAGGTAATATAGGGCAGTGGTACCTAGTGGCTAAGGCTACTCGACTTAGTAAACTTAGACTATATACCCTAGATAGCTAAAGTACTACTAAGGGAGAATAGTAATAGAGCTATTATACTACTAGGCTATAGCTAGGCGCTATTAGACTATAAGAAGTATAAAGCTAAGGTATAGTTCTTTATCCTACTAAAGGAGGTTAATATAGTAGAGTAGCTTAAAGATATAGTAGATACCCTAATATATAAGCTAACTAGCATTATAGATATAGCGATACTATACTAGAAGCTTAATTAGGGGTTTTATATACTATAGTAGAACCTCGAAGTTGATAAGGCTATATAGAAAGTAAAGAGAGCTAAGCGTATTTAGCAATCGAGCTATATAATAAGCTCCTAAACGTACTACTATAAAGTAATATAGCGGTTTAAACACTATACTAGACGGTCGTAAACGCTATATTAGCGCTATTCTCTCGCTAGAGCGTTAAGAGAGTAGAAGCTAATATAGGATATTAAGAAGTAGATATAACTTCGAAGCTACCAATACCCTAAACCTCTAGTATTACTAACGCTCTAGCTAGGGCCTAGCAAGCCCTAGAGCGCTATAACATATATCTAAAAGGCTAAGGCGCTAATAAAGCGTTTCTTTTCTATACTATAGATATAGTACAATAGTATCTCTAACCGAGACTAGTCTAAAAGGTCTTTTTATAATACTATACCTATTAACTAGGAGGTCTATAGTACTAAAATTATAGAGATTATAAGCTATATACAATTAAATAAAGCGCTTAGCAAGGACCTCTTTACTAATAAGTTCCTTAAGGCCTATAATAAAGAGGGCAAGTTGTTTGAGATACTTATAGTAATTATATACGTCTACTTTAAACTAGAGCATTTTCTATATAGGTTTTATACTATATAGGTAGTCGTCTTTAGGAAACTAGGGAAGTCTCTAGAGTAGCTAATAGAGGTTAGAGTGTATCGCCTAATATCGTTACTTAGTATAGTAGGTAAAATCATTAAAGCGGCTATCGTAGACTAAGTAATATATATAGCTAAGGCGTATAAGCTACTCCTAGAGATATAGATAGGCTTCTAGTAGTATAGGTCTATAGAGGTAGCGATCTAGGTAGTAACTAATATAGTAAAGACAGTATAGGTATATAACGCCTATATCTCGCTATTATAACTAGACCTAAAAGGCGCTTTCGATTAGGTCGACTAGATCTAGCTACTATATACGCTCTAGGAGCTAGGTTTTAAGAGAAAGCTAATTATACTTTTAAAAAGCTATTTTAAAGATTATATAGCGTACCTATAGTTTAATAGGATCATTACTAAGTTTACAACTTTATAGCAAGGTACACTATAGGGCTCGCTACTGTTGTTAACGTTATTTATCTTTTTTATTACCTCCCTATTTTATATCTTCAAGATATATACTAGGCTCCTAATAGTCAGATACGTAGATGACACTAACCTCCTTACATTTAGATAGGATATACTAGTGTACTACTATACGTTAGAAAGGGGGTTTACTAAGTATAAGAAATAGGCAATAGAGTAGAGTATATAGTTTAAACCTATAAAGAGTAAACTTATCTACTTTATAAAGGTATAATAGCTATATATAGAGGTCGTCAACATCTTAGGTAAAGGCTAACTAGGGCTTACCCTAGTAGAATCGGCGAGGTTCCTAGGCGTATAGCTAGATTGTAAGCTCTTCTTCAAAGTATATAAGAAGGCGGTAGAGGCAAAGATAGCTATATAGAAGTTCGCCCTTATAAAGCTTATAGCGAAGATATATAGGGTATATATTATATAAGCTTAGGAGATCTATATAAAGGTTATTAGGAGTGTCCTTTTATATAGGGTAGTAGTATAGTATACTTTAACACTAGTTGGAGGGACTCTATATAAGATTATATATAGCTTTAGTATAATATAGTTAGGCTACCTTTAGGTAGTCGTAGATATATATAAGGCTATACTAGTCTATAATTTTAAAAGTAAGACCTAGGTACCCTTTATCAATCTATACTTTAACTATTAGGTGGTATATACTAAACAAAGGCTTTAGAGGACAAGGCTTATATAGCTTTTATATAATATATATATAAAAGTAGCGTTGAAGCTAAAGAGGAGGCGCTATATACGTTGCGCCCTAGAGGTAAGGCTAGCTATAGGGGATTCCTCTATAGAGTAGAGGCAAGTATAGGCTAAGGAATAGCTCCTTTTATATCGCCTTATAGTAGTAGAAGGGGTATAGAGTAAAAGTAGCAAAGACGATAGATAGAGGCCCTAAGAGCCTTAGCTTTATACTAACGTAGATATAGTTATAATAGAGGAGTAGAAGGTATATAAAGAGCTATAGATATACTATATAGACGCTAGGAGGCTAGAGAGGGTATACTATAGAGAAGTAGCCGACCTATATAGTCTAGAGCCCCCTACTTAGATACTATAGGTATATAAGGACCTTAGTAAGGTATAGAGCTCTCTCCTTATATAGATACGTATAGGAGCTATTAGCTTAAGGCAGTTCCTATTCTAGAAAGGCTTACTAGATACATCTATACCGCTCTACTACTATAATAAGGTATCTAAGACTATTGCCTACTTTATAATATACTATAAAGACCTAGCGGTTATAGTAGGAAGACCTAATGTCTAGGACTAGTATATACTACTTATACTACTTAGGAGTAGAAGGGGCACTTAGGCGCTTATAGGATAGCTAATATATACTAAGCGTCTATAGGAGTACCGGCTAGCGCTTAAACTAAATGTTAAAGGTAAAGTAAGATATAGGAAAGCGGTAGAAAGCTCTATAAACGTATAGTTGGTATATAGTAGCTAGGGCGATATAGTAGAGGAGCCTCTAACGAATAGCTACGAGAACGGTAATATAGGCAAAGGCTATAAGAGGAAGAAGAGGTGTAAGAAGGTTGGCCTCTAGCCGCTCTCCCTATATATACTGTGTACCTAGCAACTAAGACGCTTATACTAGGGGTGTACTATATAAGTAAATAGCGTATAATAGGCTATATAGGCTACTATATCTCTATTGCTACTAGGCTAGAAAAGTAAATTCTAGTAAGTTAGAAAGAGGGAAGTCGGGGAGGCCTGCCCTATATAGTAGGAACGTAGCGTAGGCGCTATACGTAAGTAGTGTATATAGAGGTAGAGGGACCACTTGCCCTTAGTAGCGAAGTACTAAGTACCTTTTCGGTATAAGATTAATAATAATAATAATAATAATAATACTTAGATATAGTCGATTATACCGTCTCTATTGCTTTAATGAACTTAGGTAGGTATACTATAAGGTATATAGAGCTTAAGCTCTTATTCTACTATAATCTAGAGTAGTATACTCGCTAATTAAGAGGTTCTATTATACCTACCCTATATTAGATAGTATATATTAAAGTTGCCTATAAGTATATTATATCCTTTTAGCTCCTACTCTACTAAGGAGTAGAGCGACGACCTCTACTCTAGCTCCTAGTTAGATAAATAGATAGACTATATTGTAAAAGGGTCTAACCTCTCCCTCTTATATATTATTACTACTTAGTCTTCCCTAGCTTCTATAGACTATATTATATAGTTAAGATATTTATTTATATATAACGTTGCCCTTTCTATACTATATATTATTTTATACCTTTTGGCTTACTTATAAGGTAGAGCTAGTAGAGTTGTATTTAGCTAAATTAATAGCTTTTAAATCGCTATTAAGTTAAACTTCTTTCTCCCCTTTAGCATTTAGTTAAAGTGGTATCTACTATTATTAGTATTCTAGTAGAGCACTTTTAACATTATAGCTATATACTTAGTATTAAATAGAGGCCCTTAGTTATAACTATATTAGGCTATAAAGCTAGCGCTATATTTATACTATATAGGGGTGCTATATAGATAGCGCTCCCTTCCTATACCTTAGCCCCTTAGAACGTCTATAAGAGTACTCTAAACTAGAATAGGTCTATACTATTAAAGTGCCTAGCCCTCTAGATATTAATAGGCTAGCCTACTTTAGTAGAGCGCTTCCTTAGGCGCTACTCTACTGACTTGTCCTCCTAGCTTCTACGTTATATACTTGCCCCTATAGTCGCTATCGCCTAGGGTTGAGGTATATAAAATATAAGTAGGCGGTTGAGGAACTACTCTCTTATATGCTAACGCTACTCTTTTACTACTTTATAGCCTATATCAAAGGCTATATAAGCGCCCCTATAGTTAATATACTTCGGCTAGTGCTTAGCTAGGTTAGTCTTTATAAGGTACCTTGCCTCCTACTCTTTTATAGTGCTACTATTACTATATACTATATAGATATAGATTAGGCAATATACCTTTTTTTCTTTATAGAATATTATTTTATACCCCTATTTTCTATATTTAAAGTATAGAATTATATATACTATACCTTTAAAACGTTTATAAAGGTAGACTATATAGTTAAGTAGAATACCCTAGTTGATAAGCTTTATAGCTTCCTCTATAATATAGAGCTCGACTAATATATATATATATTGTATATAGCCTCTAATCGCCCTTAGTACTATCCTATAGTATATATAGCTTTATATATACGACCTAGACCTTGTTCTCCCTCGCTAGATTCGCTACTAGGCGGTCAAAGCTATCTCTATACCTCGTTAAAGTAGCTAGCTAAATATCCTTCGCTAATATAGTAAAGATATAACATTTAAGTACTATAGTCGCTCTAAATATAGTAGTAACCTATACCTTATTATCTTTGTTAATAAACTACGTTTAACGATCCTCTTTAAATATAACTACTATATTCCTACTCTTTAGTAGCTTCTATACTACGATTATACTGCTTTTACCACCTTTTGTCGTCGCTCTTATAGTAGCTATAGCTATATTAACTACCTAAACTATATTACCTACGCTCTTATTAACAATATTTATAGGCGTCTACCTAAGATTAATCACTAGTTTATAGAACAGCTTCTTTAGTATATACTATATATAGCTCTTAAGTATCTAGGGCGCTATCATTATAGCTATACCCTACTTAGTTACCTAGGCCTAGGTCCTTGCCTATATACTACTAGCGCCTAGCTATATTCTAACCTTGTTTCTTATCTATATAACCTCCTCTTTTATATAGTCGACGTAAGTAGCTTTATATATTCGTTAGGATAGGAGCTTCTTCGCATTTAAACGCCAATTACAAAGGAACCGTTGAGCTAAAATCGAATCTGACAATGCAAGTATTCTTAGTATACCCAATTACCCCTATCTACGATGTTGTAAAGGGGGTATAACGGCTATATAGGTTATAGTAGCGATAGCGATAGTCTAGTAGCAGACGCTATAAGTCGCGACACTATAGCTAACGTATATAAATACTTTGACCAACGCGACTAAAGACTTAGGCTCCCTTCTATAAGAGCTATAAACGATTGGAATATATATATCGAAGGCGTTAGCGACAAACGATCAAGGCTTTTACAAGAGTTCTATACCCTAGTGCCACTAAACATATAGCTATATATATAGGCTAATATATATATATACTACTATAAGGTATTTTAAGATAAGCTTAACTACCTTTATAATATATATAAGCTATATAAGAGCGTCGACTATATAAAAGAGAAGGTTATATAGATAAAGAATAAAGTTAAACTATAGATAAGCGCTAAAGGGGCCTAGGCAAAGACCTAGGCCTAGATAGTAGGGCAGGGTATAGCTATAACGATAGCGCTTTAGCTACTTAAAAGCCGTATATAATATATATTAAAGAAGCTATTTTATAAGCTTGTAGTTGACCTTAGGTAGGCGTCTACAAATTTAATTAATAGGAGTATAGGGGATATAATCTAAGTAGTCAATATAGCTATAGCTATAATAGAAGCGACTATAGGAGGTAGTAGAAATGGCGCTATTGTAGTACAAAAGCTGCTAAAGAATAGGAATATAGTAGTTATATTTAAGGAAGATCGCTAAGTGTAGTTCGCTAATAAAGACAATAAGGCGTAGGTTACCGCTATATTTAAGGCGACTATAATACTTAAACGCTATACCTTTGTAGTACTAGCGAAGGGCGTTTAGCTAGCTACTCTAACGAGATATAGAGATGACCTCGACCACCTAGCGGCAGACTTAATAAAGGAGAACAAGGTCTAAGTCGTATATACGAGGCTATATATACTATAGGGTAACGCCAAGGACAGTCGAGGGCTATAGACGATATATATATTAGTCGAGCTCTATATAATTAAAGAAACTATAAGGCTTATCGACTAAAGTATTCTATTTAACTATATAGTCTACCCTTATAAATATTTCGAAGGTATAGTATATATAATCCTATACTTTAAATATAGAAAATAGAGATATAAGGTAGTATTCTATAAAAAGGAGGAGATATATTATCTAGTTTATACCTATATAGTATATAGCGATAGTAATACTATAAAAGAGTAGGAGGCGCAATGTCCTATAAAGACTGACCTAGCTAAGCACTAGCCAAAGTACATCAACTATAGGGGTGCCTATATAGCCTTCGATATAAGCTATAAAGTTATATAGAAGTAGTATAGACGTATAAAGGAGCGGTTCCTTAACTGTCTACTTACGTTCTATATACCCTAACCTTAGGCAACGACGGTAGTAGGGGCGAATATATAGTGTAGAAGCTAAGAAGATAAGTTAAGGGAGTAGTGCCTAAAGAAGTACCCTACTAAGGTAGACTGGCCTACTAATATCTAGAGGGCAAGGCGCTCTAATAGTATAGACCTATTCCAATTTAAAATACTCTTATAAACGTTCTAAAGAGCTAGAGTATAAAACGGGAACGCCATTTATATAACGCCCCTATATAGTATAGGTATAGAGCTAGCCTTGTAACCTAATATAGTTATAACTAAGGGCTTCTATTCTATATTAAATATATAACTATAATACTAAGGGTACTCTACTAGAATACCAATAGTAGTAGATACTACCTTAATTAAACGTTAAAGAGGAGAGAGGAGTTCGACCTAATAGCAATTCAAAAGCTATTAATCTATTTAACTATAACTCTATCTACCTTGCCCTATAGGCGAGGCAAGCGGTATAAGATAATATATAGTACTAGCAAGGTAGCGTTGTATATAAGTAAGCACCTCGACTATATAATGTAGTTTACTAAGGCTAGGGAAGACTAGGCAACGGTAACATTTAAGAAAAAGAGGTCGGACCCCTTTACAATATAGTCTATCTATTTACTTAACTAGGAGCCAAAGTAACGATCGCTACCCTATACCCTAGTAGAGTAGAAGCTAAAAGGGTATAATATATTTATAGACAATAAGCCTTAATCGCTAAAGTATCTATAAGGTACTAATATAAGAGAGCTTCTTTGCATTTAAACGCCGATTATAAAGGAACCATTAAGCTAAAATCGAATCCGATAATATAAATATACTTAATGTACTTGATTACCCCTATCTACAATGTTGTAGGGGGGGCGTAGCAGCTATATAGGTCGTAGTAGCGATAGTAGTAGTCCGATAGTAGGTGCTACGAGTCGCGACACTATAGCTAATGTACGTAAGTACCTTGACCAACGTGATCAAAGACTTAGGCTCCCTCTTATAGGAGCTATAAACGATCGAAATATATATATCAAGGGCGCTAGCGATAAAAGATCGAAGCTTTTATAAGAATTCTATACCTTAGTGTCGCTAGAGATATAGCTATATATATAGACTACTATATATATATATTATTGTAAAGTGTTCTAAGATAAACTAAACTACTCTTATAATATATATAAGCTATATAAAAGTATTGACTATATAAAAGAGGAGGTTATATAGATTAAGAACAAGGTTAGGCTATAGGTAGGCGCTAGAGGTATATAGGTAAGGACCTAGGCCTAGGTAGTAGAGTAGGGTATAGCTACGATATCGATGTCCTAGCTACTTAAGAGCTATATATAGTATATACTAAAGAAGCTATTTCACAAGCTTATAATCGACTTTAGGCAGGTATCTATAGATATTGTTAATAGGAGCGTAGGGGATATAGTCTAGGCGGTAAATATAGCTATAGCTATAACGGAAGCGACTATAGGGGGTAGTAGAAGTAGCGCTATTATAGTATAGAAGCTACTGAAGAGTAGGAACATAGTATTTATATTCGAGGAGGATCGCTAAGTATAGTTCGTTAACGAGGATAATAAAATGTAGATTATCACTATATTTAAAGCGATTATAGTATTTAAACGCTATACCTTTGTAGTATTGGCGAAAGGCGTATAGCTAGCTACATTAACAAGGTATAGGGATAACCTTAGCCGCCTAGTAGTAGATCTAGTAAAAGAGAATAAGGTCTAGATTATATATATAAGGCTATATACGCTATAGGGTAGTACTAAGGGCGATTAGGGGCTATAGACGATATATATATTAGCTGAGCTTTATATAGTTAAGGAAGCTATAAGGCTTATTAATTAAGATATTTTACTCGACTATATAGTCTACCTTTATAAATATTTCGAAGGCACTATATATATAATCCTATACTTTAAATATAGGAAATAGAGGTATAAGGCGGTATTTTATGAAGAGGAGGAGATATACTATCTAGTTTATACCTATATAGTATATAGTAATAGTAGTACTATAAAGGAGCGAGAAGCGTAGTACCTAGTAAAGATTGACCTAGCTAGGCACTAGCTAAAGTATATTAACTATAGAGATACCTATATAGCTTTCGATATAAGCTATAAAGTTATATAGAAGTAGTATAAATATATAAAGGAGCAGTTCCTTAACCGCCTATTTACATTCTATATATCTTAACCTTAGGCAACGATGGTAATAGGGGCAAGTATATAGTATAGAAGCTAGGAAAATAAATTAAAGGAGTAGCGTCTAAAGAAATACTTTACTAAGATAGGCTAGCCTACCAATATCTAGAGGGTAAGATACTCTAATAGTATAGACCTATTCTAGTTTAGAATACTCTTATAAATATTTTAAAGAGCTAGAATATAAAATAGGATTACTGTTTATATAGTACCCCTATATAGTATAAACATAGAGCTAGCTTTATAGCTTAATACGATTATAACTAAGGGCCTCTATCCTATATTGAGTATATAGCTATAACGTTGAGGATACTCTACTAAAATACCGATAGTAGTAGATACTACTTTAATTAAGTACTAGAGGAGAGAGAGGAGTTTGATCTAGTAGTAATTTAAGAGCTACTAATCTGTTTAACTACGACCTTGTCTACTCTACCCTATAGACAAAGTAGGCAATATAAGATAATATATAGCGTTAGTAAAGCAGTATTATATATAAATAAATGCCTCGACTATATAATATAGTTTACTAAAGCTAAGGAAGACTAGGTAGCAATAACATTTAAGAAGGAGGGGCTAAACCCCTTTACAATATAGTCTATCTACTTACTTAACTAAGAGCTAGAGTAGCGATTACCGCTCTATACCCTAGTAGAGTAGGAGCTAAGAGAGTATAATATACTTATAAATAACTTTAATATCTACTATTTAATATAAGACAAATATAATAGAACGTTCTAATCGATAAGTATACTACTCTAGATTATAATAGAATAGAAGCTTAAGCTCTATACACTTTATAGTACATCTACCTGAGTTCGATAAGGCAATAGAGACAATATAATCAACTATATCTAGGCAATGTAAGGCAGTAGTACCTAATAGCTAGGGCTACTCAACTTAGTAGGCTTAGACTATATACTTTAGATAGCTAAAGTGCTACTAAGGAGGAGTAGTAATAGAGCTACTACGCTACTAGGCTATAGCTAGGCACTACTAAACTATAAAAGGTATAAAGCTAAGGCGTAGTTCTTTACCCTACTAAGGGAGGTCAATATAGTAGAGTAGCTTAAAGATATAGTAGATACCTTAATATATAAGCTAAGATAATAACCTTTATACTTTTCTTAAAAACGCCGATTGCAAAGGAACCGCTGAGCCAAAACCGAATCTAACAATATAAGCGTTCTTAGCGTACCCGATTACCCCTATCTACGCTGTCGTAGAGGGGGCGTAGCGGCTACGTAGGTCGTAGTAGCGATAGTGGTAGCCCGGCGTTGGGCACCGTAGGTCGCCACATTGCGGCTAACGTGTACGAATACCTCAACCGACGTAACTAAAGACTTAGGCTCCCTCCTATAGGAGCTATAAACGATTGGAATATATATACCGAGGGCGTTAGCGACAAGCGATCGAGGCTTCTATAGGAATTCTATACCCTAGTGTCGCTAAAGATATAGCTATATATATAGGTAGCTATATATATATATTATTATAAGGTGTTCTAAGACGAGCTAAACTGCCTTTACAATATATATAAGCTATATAGGAGCGTCGACTATATTAAAGAGGAGGTTATATAAATCAAGAATAAGGTTAGGATATAGGCGAGCATTAGAGGTATATAAGCGAGGACCTAGGTATAAATAGTAGAGTAGGGTGTAGCTACGACGGTAGTTCCCTAGCTATTTAAAAGCTATATTTAGTATATACCGAAGAAACTATTCTATAAACTTATAGTAGACCTTAGGTAGGCGCCTATAGATATCGTCAATAGGAGTATAGGTAATATAGTCTAGGTGGTCAATATAGCTATAGCGACGATAGGAGCGACGATAGGGGATAGTAGAAGTAGTATAATCGT
This sequence comes from Thermothielavioides terrestris NRRL 8126, assembly GCF_000226115.1. Classification (NCBI taxonomy): domain Eukaryota; kingdom Fungi; phylum Ascomycota; class Sordariomycetes; order Sordariales; family Chaetomiaceae; genus Thermothielavioides; species Thermothielavioides terrestris. The sequence continues at coordinate 8,921,332 of NC_016458.1, read as the reverse complement.
AGTATAGAAGTTACTAAAGAGTAGGAATATAGTAGTTACCTTTAAGGAGGACTACTAGGTATAGTTTACTAATAAGGACAATAAAACGTAGATTATAACTATATTTAGAGCAACTACAATGTTTAAACGCTATACCTTTATAGTACTTATAAAGGGTATTTAGCTAGCTACCTTAACAAAGTATAGAGGTGACGCTAGCCGCCTAGCAATGAACTTAGCGAAGAAAAACAAAGTCTAGATTATATATATAAGGCTATAAATACTATAAGGTAATACTAAGGATAGTTAAAGGCTATAAACAATATATATACTAGTCGAGCTATATATAGTTGAGGAAGTAGTAAGGCTTATTGACTAAGAGGTCTTACTTAATTATATAGTCTACTTTTATAAACACTTCGAAGGCGTAGTATATATAATCCTATATTTTAAATATAGGAAGTAGAGATATAAAACAACGTTCTATAAAGAGGAAGAGGTATATTGTCTAATCTATATCTATATAGCGTATAGCGATAGCGATATAGTAAGGAAGCGAGAGGTAAGATGCCTAGTGAAGATTGACCTAGCTAGGAATAGGCTAAAGTACATTAACTATAGGAGCGCCTATATAGCCTTTGATATAAGCTATAAGATAGTAAAGGAGTAGCGCTAGTATATAAGGGAGTAGTTTAACAACCGCCTACTTACCTTTTATATACCTTAGCCTTAGGTGATAGCAACAACGGGGGTAAGTATACAATATAGGAGCTAGGAGGATAAGTTGGGAGAATAGCGCCTAAGGAAGCGCCCTACTAAGGTAGGCTAGCCTACCGATATCTAGAGGATAGAGCGCTCTAACAATATAGACCTATTCTAATTTAAAGTACTTTTATAAACCTTCTAAAGAGCTAGGGTATAGAATAGGAACGCTATTTATATAGTACCCCTATATAGTATAAGTATAGAGCTAACTTTATAACCTAATATAGTGATGACTAAAGGCCTCTATCCTATACCAAGTATATAGCTATAACGTTAAAAGTACTCTACTAGAATACCGATAGCAATAGAAACTACTTTAACTAAGTGCTAGAAGGTAAAGAGGAGTTCGACCTAGTAGCGATTTAGGAGCTATCGATTTACTTAGATATAACCCTCCTAGCCTTACCCTATAGGCGAGGCAGCTAGTATAAGATAGTATATAGTGCTAGTAGGGTAGTGCTATATATAAGTAAACGCTTTAACTATATAATATAGTTGGCTAAGGCAGGAGAAGATTAGGTAGCTATAACGTTTAAGAAAGAAGGATCGAACCCCTTTATAGTATAGTCTATTTATTTGCCTAATTAGGAGCTAGGGTAGTGGTCGCTACTCTATACTCTAGTAGAGTAGAAGCTAAAAGGGTACAATATACTTATAGGCAACTTCAACGTCTATTACCTAATATAAGATAAGTACAATAGGACCTCTTGATTAGTAAATATATTGCTCTAGATCGTAGTAGAATAGGAGCTTAAGCTTTATATACTATATAGTATATCTACCTAAGTATAGCAAGGCAATAGAGATAGTATAATCGACTATATCTAGGCAATATAAGGTAGTAATGCCTAGTGGCTAGGACCTTTTGACTTAGTAGGCTTAGACTATATACCCTAGGTAGCTAAAGTACTACTAAAGGGGAATAGTGGTAGAGCTGCTATACTATAGAGCTATAGCTAGGTGCTACTAGACTATAAAAAGTACAAGGCTAAGGCCTAGTTCTTAACCCTACTAAAGGAGATTAGTATAGTAGAAGAACTTAAGGATATAGTAGATACCCTTATATATAAGCTAACTAGTATCATAGACGTAGTAGCCCTATATTATAAGCTTAATTAAAGGTCCTATACACTATAGTAGAACCTTAAAGTCGATAAGGCAATACGAGAAGTGAAGAGGGCTAAACACGCCTAGTAGTCAAGCTATATAGTAAGCTTCTAAACGTATTACTATAAGGCGGTATAGCGTTTTAAATGCTATACCTATTGGTTATAGACGCTATACTAGTACTACTCGCTTACTAGGGCGTCGAAGGAGTAGAAGCTAATATAGGATATTAAAAGGTGGGTATAGCTTCGAAGCCACTAATATCCTAAGCCTCTAGCGTTGCTAGCGCTCTAGCTAGGACCTAGTAAGCCCTAGAGCGCTATAACGTATATTTAGAAGGCTAAGGCGCTAGTAGGGCGCTTCTTTCCTACGCTATAGGCGTAGTACAATAGTATCCCCGACCGAGATTAGCCTAAAGGGTCTTTTCGTAATACTATACTTATCGACTAGGAGGTCTATAGAGCTAAGATTATAGAGATTATAAGCTATATAGGATTAAATAAAGCGCTTAGCGAAGACCTTCTTACTAACAAGTTCCTTAAGGCCTATAATAAAGAGGATAAGCTATCGAAGATACTTATAGCGATTATATACATTTATTTTAAACTAGAGCACTTCCTATATAGATTCTATATAGTATAGGTAGTCGTCTTTAGGAAGCTAGGGAAGTCTTTAAAATAGTTGATAGAGGTAGGGGTATATTGCCTAATATCGCTATTTAGTATAGTAGACAAGATTATTAAGGCGGCTATTATAGACTAAGTAATATATATAGCCAAGGTGTATAAGCTGCTCCTAGAGATATAGATAGGCTTCTAATAGTATAGGTCTATAAAGGTAGTAATCTAGGTAGTGACTAATATAGTAAAGACGGCGTAGGTATATAGCGTTTATACTTTGCTATTGCAATTGGACCTAAAAGGCGTTTTCGACTAGGTCGACTAGATCTAGCTACTATATATACTCTAGGAACTAGGCTTCGAGAGGAAGCTAATTATACTTTTAAAGAGCTACTTCAAAGATTGTACAACGCGCTTATAGTTTAATAGGATTATAGCCGAGCCTATAACTCTATAGTAAGGTACATTGTAGGGCTCGCTATTATCGCTAGCGCTATTTATCCTTTTTATTACCCCCTTGTTCTATACCCTCGAAGTATATACTAAGCTCCTAATGGTTAGGTATATAGATAACACTAACCTTCTTATATTTAAATAGGATATAGTAGTGTACTACTATATACTAGAGAGGGGGTTTACCGAATATAAGAAATAGGCTATAGAACAAGGGATATAGTTTAAGCTAGTGAAGAGCGAGCTTATCCACTTTATAAAGGTATAGTAGCTATATATAAAGGTCGTTAATATCCTTAGCGAAGGTTAGCTAGGACTTATACCTATAGAGTTAATAAAGTTCCTAAGTGTATAGCTAGACTATAAGCTCTCGTTTTAAATATATAAGAAGGCGGTTGAGGCTAAGATAGCTATATAGAAGTTTACCTTTATAAGACTTATAGTAAAGATATATAGGGTATATATTATATAAGTTTAGAAGATCTATATAAAGGTTATTAGGAGCGTCCTTTTATATAGAGTAGTAGTATAGTATACCCTAATGCCAATTAGAGGAACTCTCTATAAGATTGTATATAGCTTTAGTATAATATAGTTGGGCTACCTTTAGGTAGTTACAAGTATATATAAGGCTATACTAGTCTATAACCTAGGAAGTAAGACCTAGGTACCCTTTATCAATCTATACCTCAACTACTAGATAGTATATACTGAGTAGAGGCTTTAGAAAACTAGGCTTATATAGCTTCTATATAATATCTATACGAAGGTAGTATTAAAGTTGAAGAAGTAGCGCTATATATACTATACCCTAGTAGTAGGACTAGCTATAAGGGAGTCTTCTATAGAGTAGAGGCAACTATAGGCTAAAGACTAGCTCCTTATATACTGCCTAGTAATAGTAGTAGAGGTATAGAGCGAAAGCGATAAGGACGACGATTAGAGGCTCTAGGAGCTATAGCTATATACTAATATAGATATAGCTATAGTAGAGGAGTAGAAGGTATATAGAGAGCTATAGATATACTATATAGACGCTAGGAGGCTAGAGAGGGTACGTTATAGAGAAGTAGTGGACCTATATACTTTAGAACCCTTTACCTAAATACTATAGGTAGATAAGGATCTTAGTAAAGTATAAAGCTCCCTTTTTATATAGGTGTAAACTAAGGCTATTAGCCTTAGGTAGTTCCTATTCTAGAAGAGGGTACTAGATATACCTATACTACTTTGTCGCTATAGTAAGGTACTTAAGACCGTTATCTACTTTGTAATATACTATAGGGACTCTATAGTAATTGTAGGAAGGCCTTACGTCTAAGATCGATATATACTATTTACATTGTTTAGGAGTAGGAGAGGCGCTTAGAGGCTTATAGGATAGCTAATGCGTATTAGACGTCTATAGGAGTATTAGCTAGCGTTTAAGCTAAATATCGAAGGCGAGGTAGGATATAGGGGATCAGTGGAAAGCTCTATAAGTATATAGTAGGAGTATAGTAGCTAGGACGATATAGTAGAGGAGCCTTTAGCGGCTAGCTACGAGGACTAGAGTATAGGCAAGAGGCGTAAAAGGAAGAGGAAGAGGCGTAGAAAGGTTGGCCTCTAGCTACTCCCCTTAAGTATATAGCGCGCCTAGTGGCTATAGCACTTACGCTAGGAGCGTATCGTATATATAAGTGGCACGTAATAGGCTATATAGGCTGCTATATCTTCGTCGCTACTAGGCTAGAAAGGTAAGTTCTAGCGAGTTGGAGAGAAGGAACTAGGGAGGCCCGCCTTATATAGTGGGAACGTAGTGTAGGCGCTACGTATAAGTGGTGTATATAGAGGTAGAGGGACTGCTTGCCCTTAGTAGCGAGGCGCTAAGTGCCTCTTCGGTATAAGATTAATAATAATAATAATAATAATAATATATAAGCTAACTAGTATCGTAGATATAATAGTACTATACTAGAAGTTTAATCGAAGATCCTATATACTATAGTAGAACCTTGAAGTTAATAAAGTAATATAGGAAGCGAGAAGGGCTAAGTATATCTAGTGATCAAGCTATATAACGAGCTTCTAAGTGTATTACTATAAGGTAGTATAGCGGTTTAAGTACTACGTTAAACGGTTGTAAACGCTATATTAGCACTACTCTTTCGCTAAAGCGTCGAAAGAGTAGAAGCTAATATAGGATATCGAGAGATAGGTATAACTTCGAAGCTACTAACGCTCTAAACCTCTAGCGTTGTTAACGCTCTAGCTAGGGCCTAGTAAGCCCTAGAGCGTAGTAATATATACTTAGAAGGCTAAAGCGCTAGTAAAGCGCTTCTTTTCTATACTATAGGCATAGTACAATAGTATCTCTAACTAAGACTAGCTTAAAGGGTTTTTTTATAATACTATATCTATCAACTAAGAGGTCTATAGTATTGAAATTATAAAGATTATAAGCTATATAGGATTAAATAAAGCGTTTAGCAAGGACCTTCTTATTAATAAGTTCTTTAAGGCCTATAATAAGGAGGGCAAGCTATTAGAGGTACTTATAGCAATTATATATACCTATTTTAGGCTAGAGCACTTCTTATATAGATTCTACGCTATATAGATAGTTGTCCTTAGGAAGCTAGGGAAGTCTCTAGAATAGCTAATAGAGGTAGAGGTATACTACTTAATATCGCTACTTAGTGTAATAGGCAAAATAATTAAGGCGGCTATTATAGACTAAGTAATATATACGACTAAAGCGTATAAGCTACTCCTAGAGATATAAATAGACTTCTAGTAGTATAGGTCTATAGAGGTAGTAATCTAGGTAGTGACTAATATAGTAAAGACAGTATAGATATATAGCACCTACACTTCGCTATTGCAACTAGACTTAAAAGGCGCTTTCGACTAGGTCGACTAAGTCTAGCTACTATATACGCTCTAGGAACTAAGCTTTAAAAGGAAGTTGATTATATTTCTAAAGAGCTACTTCGAGGATTGTATAGTGTACCTATAGTTCAATGGGATTATAGCTAAGCCGATAACCCTATAGCAAAGTACGCTATAGGGTTTACTATTGTTGCCAACGCTATTTATCCTCTTTATTACCCCTCTATTCTATACCCTCGAAATATATATTAAGCTCCTAATAGTTAGGTATATAAATGACACTAACCTTCTTACATTTAAATAGGATATACCAATATACTATTGTATACTACAGAGAGGGTTTACTAAATACGAGAAATAGGCTATAGAACAAAGGATATAGTTCGAACTAGCGAAGAGCAAGCTTATTTACTTTATAAAGGTATAGTAGCTATATACAAAGGTCGTCAATATCCTTGGCGAAGGTCTGCTAGGGCTCGTATCTATAGAGTCGATAAGGTTCCTAAGTGTATAGCTAGACTATAAGCTCTCGTTTCAAGTATATAAAAAGGCGGTCGAAGCTAAGATAGCTATATAGAAATTTGCCTTTATAAGACTTATAGCAAAGACGTATAGGGTATATATTATATAAGCCTAAGAGATTTATACGAAGGTTATTAGAAGCGTCCTTTTATATAGGGCAATAGTATAGTATACTCTAACGTTAATTAGAGGGACCCTTTATAGGATTGTATATAGCTTTAGTATAATATAGTCGAGCTACCTCTAGGTAGTTGCTAACGTATATAAAGCTATACTAGTCTATAACCTAGAAAGTAAGACCTAGGTATCCCCTATCGACCTATACCTCAACCGCTAGGTAGTATATATCGAATAGAGGCTCTAGAAAACTAGGCTTATATAGCTTTTATATAATATCTATATAAAGGTAGCGTTAAGATTAAAGAAGTAGCGTCGTATATACCGTGCTCTAGTAGTAGGACTAGCTATAAGGGAGTCTCCTATAGAGTAGAAGCAACTATAGGCTAAGGACTAGCTCCTTATATACTGCCTAATAGTAGTAGCAAAGACGTAGAACAAAAGCAATAAGGACAACGATTAGAGACCTTAGAAGCTATAGCTATACGTCGACGTAGATATAGCTATAGTAGAGGAGTAGAAGGTAGATAGAGAGATATAGATATATCGTATAGACGCTAGAAGGCTAGAGAGGGTATACTATAGGGAAACGATAGACCTATATAACTTAGAGCCTTCTACCTAGGTACTATAAATATATAAGGATCTTAGCAAAGTATAGAGCTTCCTTCTTATATAGGTATATATTAGGGCTATTAGCTATAGGCAGTTCCTATTCTAGAAAGGGGTACCGAATATACCTATACTACTCTACTACTATAGCGAGGTACCTAAGACCGTCGCCTACCTTACAATATACTATAAAGACCCTATAGTTGCTATAGAAAAGCCCTATATCTAAGACCAATATACATTGCTTATACTACTTAGAAGTAGGAGAGGTGCCTAAAGGATTATAGGATAGCTAATATATACTAAGCGTCTATAGGAGTACCGGCTAGTATTTGAACTAAACGTCGAAGGCAAAGTAGGATATAAGGGAGTAGTAGAGAGCACTATAGGTACGTAGCAGGAGTATAGTAGCTAGGACAATATAGTAGAGGAGCCTCTAGCGGCTAACTATAAGAACTTAGGCGTAGGCGAAAGGTATAAGAAGAGGAGGAAAAGGCGTAGGAAGGTCGGCCTCTAGCCACTCCTTATAAGTATATAGCGTACCTAGCGGCTATAGCACCTATACTAGGAGCGTATTATATATATAAATAGTATACAATAGGCTATATAGGCCGCTATATCTCTGTCGCTACTAAACTAGAAAGGTAAGTTCTAGCAAGTTGGAGAGAAGGAATTAGAGAGGCCTGCCCTATATAGCGGGAACGTAGTATAGACGCTATATATAAGTGGTATATATAGAGGTAAAGAGACCGCTTACCCTTAGTAGTAAGGCACTAAATGCCTTTTCGATATAAGATTAATAATAATAATAATAATAATATTTATAGACGACTTTAATGCCTACTACCTAATATAAGACAAGTATAATAGAACCTCCTAATTAGTAGATATACTACTCTAGATTATAATAGAATAGGAGCTTAAGCTCTATATACCTTGTAATATATCTATCTAAGTTCAATAGGGCAATAGAGATAATATAATTGACTATATCTAGGCAATATAGGGCAATAGTACTTAGTAGTTAAGGCTATTCGACTTAGTAAGCTTAGACTATATACCCTAGGTAGCTAAAGTGCTACTAAGAGGGAGTAGTAGCAAAGCTACTATACTACTAGGCTATAGCTAGGCGCTACTAGACTATAAAAGGTACGAAGCTAAGGTATAGTTCCTTACTCTACTAAGGGAGGTCAATATAATAAAATAGCTTAAAGATACAATAGATACCCTAATATATAAGCTAACTAGTATTATAAATATAGTAGCACTATACTAGAAGCTTAATTAGGGATCTTATATACTATAGTAGAACCTTAAAGTTAATAAAGTAATATAGGAAGTAAAGAGGGCTAAATATACTTAGCGATTAAGCTGTATAGCAAGCTCCTAAATATACTACTATAAAGCAATATAGCGGTTTAAGCGCTATACTAGATAGTTGTAGACGCTATATTAGCGCTACTCTTTTACTAAAGCATTAAAGGAGTAGAAGCTAATATTATTATTATTATTATTATTAATCTTATACTAAAGAGGCACTTAGTGCCTCGCTACTAAAGGCAAATAGTCCCTCTACCTCTATATATACTATTTATATATAGCGCCTATACTATATTCCCGCTATATAGGGCGGGCCTCCCTAGGCTTCCCTTTTCTAACTTGTTAGAACTTACCTTTCTAGCCTAATAGCAATAGAGATATAGTGGCCTATATAGCCTATTATACGCTACTAGCTTATATAGTACGCCCCTAGTGTAAGCGCCTTAATCGCTAAGTATATAGTATATACAAGGAGGGCGGCTAGAGGCTGACCTTTCTACGCCTTTTCCTCCTCTTATACCCCTTACTTACGTTATAGCCCTTATAGCCAACCGCTATAAGCTCCTCCACTATATCGACTTAGCTACTATATACTAGCTATATACTTATAGAGCCCTCTATCGCTCCTTTGTATTCTACTTTACCTTCAACGTTTAGCTTAAGCGCTAGCTAGTACTTTTATAGACGCCTAATATATATTAGTTATTTTATAAACGCCTAAGCGCCTCTCCTACTTTTAAGTAGTGTAAATAGCGTATATTAGTCCTAGACGCTAGGCCTTTCTACAATAACTATAGGGTCTTTATAATATATTGCTAGATAGACGATAGTCTTAGGCGCTTTATTATAATAGTAAAGTAGTATAGATATATCTAATATACCTTTCTAGAATAAGAACTGCCTTGGGCTAATAGCTCCTATATATATCTATATAAAGAGAGAGCTCTATATCTTACTAAGGTCTTTATATATCTATAGTATCTAGGTAAAGGGCTCTAGGCTATATAGGTTGGCTACTTCTCTATAGTATACCCTCTCTAGCCTTCTAACGTTTATATAGTATATCTATAGCTCTCTATATACCTTCTATTCCTCTACTATAACTATATCTATATCGATATAAAGCTAGGGCTTCTAAGGCCTTTATTCGTTGTTTTCACTACTTTTACTCTATACCTCTTCTACTACTATAGAGTAGTATAAGAGGAGCTATTCTTTAGCCTATACCTACCTCTGTTCTATAAAGGAGTCTCTTATAGCTAGCCTTGTCCTTAGGGTATAATATATATAGTATCTCCTCTTTAGCCTCGACGCTACCTTTATATATATATTATATAGAAGCTATATAAGGCCTATCTTCTAAAGCCTTTATTTAGTATACGCTACCTAGTGGTTAAAGTATAGGTCAATAGAGGGTACCTAGGTCTTACTCTTAAGATTATAGACTAGTATAGCCTTATATATACTAGCAACTATTTAGAGGTAGCTTAACTACATTATACTAAAGCTATATACAATCCTATATAGGGTCCCTCTAACCAATGTCGAAGTATATTATACTACTGTTCTATATAAAAGGACACTTCTAATAACCTTTATATAGATCTTCTAAGCCTATATAATATATACCCTATACGTCTTTACTATAAGCTTTATAAAGGCGAACTTCTATATAGCTATCTTTACCTCTATCGCCTTCCTATATACTTTAAAGGAGAGCTTACAATCTAGCTATACACCTAGGAACCTTGCTAATTCTACTAAGGCGAGCCCTAGTTGGCCCTTACCTAAGATATTAACGACCTTTATATATAGCTACTATACCTTTATAAAGTAGATAAGCTTGTTCTTCGTAGGTTTAAACTATATACCCTGTTCTACTACCTATTTCTTATACTTAGTAAACCCTCTTTCTAATATATAGTAATATACTAGTATATCCTATTTGAATATAAGGAGGTTAATATTATTTATATACTTAACTATTAGAAGTCTAGTATATACTTTGAGAGTATAAAACAGAAAGGTGATAAAAAGGATAAATAGCGCTAGCAACAGTAGCAAGCTCTACAATATACTTTACTATAAAGTTGTAGGCTTAGCTATAATTCTATTGAACTATAGACGTACTATACAATCTTCGAAGTAGCTCCTTAGGAGTATAATCAACTTCCTTTTAAAGCCTAGTTCCTAGAGCGTATATAGTAGCTAGATCTAGTCGACCTAATCGAAAGCGCCTTTTAAGTCTAGTTATAATAGCGAAGTATAGGTACTATATATCTATACTATCTTTACTATATTAGTTACTACTTAGATTACTACCTCTATAGACCTATATTACTAGAAGCCTATCTATATCTCTAAAAGTAGCTTATATACCTTAGCTATATATATTATATAGTTTACAATAGCTATTTTAATAATTTTATCTATTATACTAAATAGCGATATTAGACAATATACTCTAACCTCTATTAGCTACTCTAGAGACTTCCCTAGCTTTTTAAAGACGACCACCTATATAGCGTAGAATCTATATAGGAAGTGCTCTAGCTTAAAGTAGATATATATAATTGCTATAAGTACTTCTAATAGCTTATCTTCCCTATTATAGGCCTTAAAGACCTTATTAGTAAAGAGGTCTTTACTAGGTACTTTATTCGATCTTATATAGCTTATAATCTTTATAATCTTAATATTATAGACCTCCTAGTTGATAGGCGTAATATTATAAAAAGACTCTTTAAACTAGTCTCGATTAAGGATACTATTATACTATATCTATAGTATAGGAAAGAAGTACTTTACTAACGCCTTAGCCTTCTAGGTATATATTATAGTACTCTAGGGCTCGCTAAGCCCTAGCTAGAGCACTAGTAATACTAGAGGTTTAGGGCGTTAGTAGCTTCGAAGTCGTATCTACCTCTCGATATCCTATATTAGCTTCTACTCCTTCGACGCCCTAGCGAGAAAGCAATGCTAATATAGTGTCTATAACTACCTAGTATAGCGCTTAAACTCCTATACTACTTTATAGTAATATACTTAGGAGCTCGCTATATAGCTTAATCGCTAGGTATACTTAGCCCTCTTCGCTTCCTATATCACCTTATTAACTTTAAGGTTCTACTATAGCGTATAAGATCTTTAATTAAGCTTCTAGTATAGCGCTACTATATCTATAATACTAGTTAGTTTATATATTAGGGTATCTACTATATCCTTAAGCTACTTTACTATATTAACCTCCTTTAATAAGGTAAAGAACTATACCTTAGTTTTATACCTTTTATAGTCTAGTAGTACCTAGCTATAGCCTAATAGTATAGTGGCTTTACTACTACTCCCCTTTAATAGTACTTTAGCTATTTAGAGTATATAGTCTAAGCCTACTAAGTCGAATAGCCTTAGCTACTAAATACCATTGCCCTATATTACCTAGATATAGTTGATTATACTATCTCTATTACTTTATTAAACCTAGGTAGGTATACTATAAGACGTATAGAGCTTAAGCTCCTATTTTACTATAATCTAGAGCAGTATATCTACTAATTAGGAGGTTCTATTATACTTGTCCTATATTAGATAGTAGGCATTAAAGTCGCCTATAAATATATTATACCCTCTTAGCTCTTACTCTACTAGGGTATAGAGTAGCGATTGTTATCCTAGCTCCTAGTTAAATAAGTAGATAGACTATACTATAAGAGGGTCTAACCCCTTCTTTTTAAATATCATTGCTACCTAGTCTTCCTTAGCCTCGGTAGACTACATTATATAGTCGAGGCGCTTACTTATATATAACACTACCTTACTAGTACTATATATTATCTTATACTGTCTACCTCGCCTATAGGGCAAGGTAGGTAAGGTCGTAGTTAGATAGATTAGTAGCTTTTAAATTGCTACTAGATCGAACTCCTCTCTCTCTTCTAATACCTAATTAAAGTAGTATCTACTACTATTAGTATTCTAATAAAGTACCTTTAGCGTTATAGCTATATACTTGGTATAGAATAGGGGCCTTTAGTTATAACTATATTAGGCTATAGAGCTAGTTCTACGTTTATATTATATAGAGGTACTATATAAGCAATACTCCTATTCTATACTCTAGCTCCCTAGAACGTTTATAAGAGTACCCTAAACTAGAATAGGTCTATACTATTAGAGCGCCTTACCTTCTAGATATCGATAGGCTAGTCTACTTTAGTAGGGTGCTTCTTTAGGCGCTATTCCTCTAACTCGTCTTCCTAGCTTCTACGCTATATATTTGCCTCTACTACCGTTATTACCTAAGGTTAAGGTATATAGAATATAAGTAGGCGATTAAGGAACTACTCCTTTATATATTTATACTACTTTTATATAACTTTATAGCTTATATCGAAGGCTATATAGGCACCTCTATAGTTGATATACTTTGGCTAGTGCCTAGCTAGGTTAGTCTTTATAAGGTACTACGCTTTCTACTCTTTTATAGTATTGCTATTGCTATATATTATATAGATATAAACTAGATAATATATCTCCTCCTTTTTATAGAATACTACCTTATATCCCTATTTCCTATATTTAAAGTATAGGATTATATACGCTATATCTTCAAAACATTTATAAAGGTAGACTATATAGTTGAGTAGAATACCTTGATCAATAAGCCTTATAGCTTCCTCAACTATATAGAGCTCGACTAGGATATATATCGTCTATAGCCCTTGACCGCCCTTAGTACTACCCTATAGTATATATAGCCTTATATATATGATCTAGACCTTATTCTCCCTTATTAGGTCTACTACTAGGTAGCTAAGGTTATCCCTATACTTCGTTAAAATAGTTGGTTATATATCCTTCGCTAGTACTACAAAGGTATAGCGTTTAAGCATTATAGTCGCCCTAAATATAGCGATAACCTATACCTTATTATCCTTATTAGCGAACTACGCCTAGCGATCTTCCTTAAATATAATCACTATATTTCTACTCTTCGATAGCTTCTATACTATAATAGCGCCATTTCTACTACCTTCTATAGTCGCTCCTATTATAGCTACAGTTATATTTATTGCCTAGACTATATCCTTTATACTCCTATTGACTATATCTATAGGCATCTACCTAAAGTCAACTATAAGCTTATAGAACAGCTTCTTTGATATATACTACGTATAGCTTTTAAATAGCTAGGGCGCTATCGTTATAGCTATACCCTACCCTACTACCTAGGCCTAGGTCCTTATCTAAGCCCTTCTAGCGCTTACCTATAGCCTAACCTTATTCTTTATCTATATAACCTCCTCTTTTATATAGTCGACGCTTTTATATAGCTTATATATATTATAGGAGTAGCTTAGCTTATTTTGAAACACTTTATAATAATATATATATATAATAGCCTATATATATAGCTATATCTCTAGTGGTACTAGGATATAGAACTCCTATAAAAGCCTTGATCGTTTATCGCTAGCGCCTTCGATATATATATTCCAATCGTTTATAGCTCCTATAGAAGGGAGCCTAAGTCTTTGGTCGTATCGGTCGAGGTACTTATGTACATTAGCTACAATGTCGCGACTTATAGCGCCTACTACTAGACTACTGCTATCGCCACTACGACCTATATAGCTACTACGCCCCTTCTACGACATTGTAAATAGGGGTAATCAGATACGTTAAAAATACTTATATTGTTAGATTCGATTTTAGCTCAATGGTTCCTTTGCAATTAGTATTTAAGTACGAAGAAGCCTAGATACTTTATCTCTAGAAGCTAATATAGAATATCGAAAGGTAGATATAGCTTCGAAGCTATTAATACCCTAAACCTTCGACGTTGCTAGCGCTCTAGCTAGGGCCTAGTAAGCCCTAGAGTGCTATAATATATACCTAGAAGGCTAAAGCGCTAGTAAGGCGCTTCTTTCCTATACTATAGGCGTAGTACAATAGTATCCTCGACTAAGTCTAACTTAAAGGGTCTTTTTATAATACTATACCTATTAACTAGGAGGTTTACAATACTGAGATTATAAAGATTATAAGCTATATAGGATTAAATAAAGTGCTTAGTAAGGACCTCCTTACTAATAAGTTCCTTAAAGCCTATAATAAGGAAAGTAAGCTATCAAAGGTACTTATAGCAATTATATATACCTACTTTAAGCTAAAGCACTTCCTATATAGATTCTACGCTATATAGGTAGTCGTCCTTAGGAAGCTAAGGAAGTCTCTAGAGTAGTTAACGGAGGTCGAGGCGTATTACCTAATATCATTGCTTAGTATAATAGGTAAAATCATTGAAATAGCTATTACAAACTATATAATATATATAGCCAAAGCGTATAAGCTACTCCTAGAGATATAGATAGGCTTCTAACAATATAGGTCTATAGAGGTAGCAATCTAGGTAGTAACTAATATAGTAAAGATAGTATAGACATATAGCGCCTATACTTCATTATTGCAACTAGACTTAAAAGGCGCCTTCGACTAGGTCAACTAGATCTAGCTACTATATACACTTTAGGAACTAAGCTTTAAAAGGAAGCTAATTATACTCCTAAAGAGCTATTTCGAGGATTATATAGCGCGTCTATAGTTCGATAGGATTATAGCTAAGCCTATAACTCTATAGCAAAGTACGTTATAAAGCTCGCTACTATCGCTAATACTATTTATTCTTTTTATTACCCCTTTGTTTTATACCCTTAAGGTATATACTAGGCTCCTAATAGTCGAGTATATAGATAATACTAACCTCCTTGTATTTAGATAGGATTTACTAGTGTACTACTATATACTAGAAAGGGGGTTTACTAAATATAAGAAATAGATTAGTAGAACAAGGTATATAGTTTAAATCTATAAAGAGTAAGCTTATCCACTTTACAAAGGTATAGTAGCTATAAGTAGCTATATATAGAGGTCGCTAATATCTTAGGTAAAGGCCAACCAAGGCTCGCCCTAATAGAATCAACGAGGTTCCTAGGCGTATAGCTAGATTATAAACTTTCCAAAGTATATAAGAAGGCGATAGAGGCGAAGATAGCTATATAGAAGTTCGCCTTTATAAGGCTTATAGCGAAGATATATAAGATATATATCGTATAAGATTAGGAGATTTATATAAAGGTTATTAGAAATGTCCTTTTATATAGAGTAGCAACGTAGTATACCTCGACACTGGTTAGAAGGACTCTATATAGGATCGTATATAGCTTTAATACAACGTAGCCGAGCTACCTCTAAATAGTCGCTAATATATATAAGGCTACGCTAGTCTATAACCTTAAAAGTAAAATCTAGGTACCCCCTATTGACCTATACCTCAACTGCTAGGCGATATATACTAAACAAAGGCTTTAAAAGATAGGGCTTATATAGCTCCTATACAATATATATATAAAAATAATATCGAGGCTAAAGAAGAGACGCTATATACGTTATACCCTAAGGGCAAGGCTAGCTAGCTATAAGGGACTCCCCTATAGAACAAAGGTAAGTATAGGCTAAAGAATAGCTCCTTTTACACTGCCCTATAATAATAGAAAAGACGTAGAGTAAGAGTAGCAAAGACGACAAATAAAGGCCTTAAAAGCCCTAGCTTTATACTAATATAGATATAGTTATAATAGAGGAATAGAAAGTATATAAAGAGCTATAAATATATTATATAGACACTAGGAAGCTAGAGAGGATATACTATAGAGAAGTAGCCGACCTATATAGCTTAGAGCCCTCTACCTAGATACTATAGATATATAAGGACCTTAATAAAGTATAGAGCTCTCTCTTTATATAAGTATATATAGGAGCTATTGGCCTAAGGCAGTTCCTATTCTAAAAAGGTATACTAGATATGCCTATATCACTTTACTACTATAGTAAAGTACCCAAGACTATCGTCTATTTAACGATATATTATAAAGACCCTATAGTCACTATAAGAAAGCCTAATGTCTAGGACAAGTATATACTACTTATACTACTTAGGAGTAGAAGAGGCGCTTAGACGCTTATAAGATAGCTAATATATACTAGACGCCTATAGGGGTACTAGCTAGTACTTAAGCTAAATGTTGAAGGCGAAGTAGGATATAAAGGAGTAGCAAAGGGCTTTATAGGTATATAGCTAGTGCGTAGTAGCTAGGTCGATATAGTAGAGGAGCCTATAGCAGTTGGCTACAAGGGCTATAACGTAAATAAGGGGCGTAAAAGGAGGAAGAGGTATAGGAAGGTTGGCCTCTAGCTACCCTCCTTATATATACTATACGTTTAGCGACTAAAACGCTTATACTAAAAGTGTACTATATAAGCTAGTAGCGTATAATGGGCTATATAGGCTACTATATCTCTGTCGCTACTAGGCTAGAAAGGTAAGTTCTAGTAAATTGGAAAGAGGAAGCCTAGGGAGGCCTACTCTATATAGCGAGAACGTAGCGTAGGCGCTATATGTAAATAGTGTATATAGAGGTGGAGGGACCGTTTGCCCTTAGTAGTAAGGTACTAAGTGCCTCTTCGGTATAAGATTAATAATAATAATAATAATAATATAGTCGACGCTCTTATATCGCTTATATATATTATAAGGGTAATTTAGCTTATCTTAAAACACTTTATAGTAGTATATATATATAGTAGCCTATATATATAGCTATATCTTTAGCGACACTAAGGCGTAGAATTCTTATAAAAGCCTCGATTTCTTATTGCTAGCGCCTTCGATATATATATTCCAATCGTTTATAGCTCTTATAAGAGGAAGCCTAAGTCTTTAGTTATATTGGTCGGGGTACTTATATATATTAGCTACAGTGTTACGACTTGCAGAGCCCTCTACTAGGCTACTACAATCGCTATTACAACCTATATAGCTACTATATCCCTTCTACAATATCGTAGATAGGGGTAATTAGGTATACTAAGAACGTTTATATTATTAGATTCAATTTTAGCTCAACAGTTTCTTTATAATTAGTATTTAAATATAAAGAAGTCTTTTTTTTATAACAATAATATATATATACTTTAAACTTAAGTATTTTCTATATAGATTCTATACTATAAAGATAATTGTTTTAAAGAAGCTAGAGGAGTCTTAAGAGTAGCTAATTAAAGTAAAGGCGTATTGCCCTATCTAGCTATTTAGTATAATAGGCAAAGTTATTAAAGTAGCTATTATAGACTAGGTAATATATATAGCTAAAACGTATAAATTACTTCTAAGGATATAAATAGAGTTCTAGCAATATAGGTCTATAGAAGTAGTAGTCAAGGTAGTAACTAATATAGTAAAGACAATATAGGAGTATAGCACCTATATATTGCTACTATAGCTAGATCTAAAAGGCGTCTTTGATTATATCGACTAGACCTAGCTACTATATATATTTAAGGAGCTTAGGTTTAAAAGGAAGTTAATTATATTTATAAAAAGCTATTTCAAAGATTGAATAAACGTCTACGATTCAATAGGATTATAGCTAAGTTTATAATCCTATAGCGAAAGTACCGGCTAGCGCTTGAGCTAAACATCGAAGGCGAGGTAGGATACAAGGGAGCGGCGGAGGGCTCTATAGGCGCGTGGCTGGCGTATAGTAGCTAGATCGACGTGGTAGGGGAGCCTATAGCGGTTGGCCACAAGGGCCGTAACGCGAGTAGGGGGCGTAAGAGGAGGAAGAGGTGTAGGAAGGTTGGCCTCTAGCCGTCCTCCTCGTGTATATTGTGTGCTTAGTGGCTAAGGCGCTTACGCTAGGGGCGTACTATGTAAGCTAGTAGTGTACAACGGGCCGTATAGGCCGCTATATCTCCGTCGCTACTAGGCTAGAAAGGTAAGTTCTAGCAAGTTGGAAAGGGGAAGCCTAGGGAGGCCCGCCCTATATAGTAGGAACGTAGCATGGGCATTGCGTATAAGTGGTATATATAGAGGTGGAGGGACCGCTTGCCCTTAGTAGCGAGGTACTAAGTGCCTCTTCGGTATAAGATTAATAATAATAATAATAATAATATTCTATTTAACTAGTAGCTTCTATATTACTACTAAGTTGAACTTCTCCTTTCCAACGTTTATTAAAGTACTAGTAGCTATTATTAGTATTTCAATAGAGTATTTATAGCATTATAGTCATATAGCCGACATTGATTTAAAGCTCTTAATTATATCATTATTATTATTATTATTATTATTAATCTTATACCGAAGGGGCTCTGAACACCCTGCTACTAAGGGCAAGCGGTCCCTCTACCTCTACCTACACCACTCACGCGCAGCGCCCGCGCTGCGACCTTGATTATATCTATATTAAGCTATAAAGCTAGTTCTACACTTATATCCTATAGGGGCGCTACGCCTATAGTGTTCCCTGCTAGTGCCCTAGCCTCTTAGAACGTCTATAAGAGTACTCTAAACTAGAATAGGTCTACGCTATTGACGCGCCTAGCCTTCTAGATATCGATAAGCCTACTCGCCTTAGCTAGGCGCTTCCTTAAGCAATACTCTATTAACTCGTCCTCCTAGCTACTCTACTATATATTTGCCGCTATTGCTATCGTTATCTAGGGCTAAGGTATATAGAATATTATTATTATTAATCTTATACCGAAGGGGCTCTAGGCGCCCTGCCACTAAGGGCAAGCGGTCCCTCTACCTCTATCTTTACCACTTATATATAGCGCCCACGCTATGTTCCTACTACGTAGGGCGGGCCTCCCTGATTCTCTCCTTCCAACTCGCTAGAACTCACCTTACTGGCTTGGTAGCGTCGGAGATATAGTGGCCAATATAGCCCTTTATATACCACTTGCTTATATAGTACGCCCTTGGTGCGAGCGCCTTAGTCGCTAAGGGCGTTGTATACACTAGGAGGGTGGCTAGTGTAACGGCATAGCACACTAACTACCGTTATATGACTTGTGTACAGACCTGTTATATAACTATATACTTACGTAACTTCTCGAGTTGGTGGATTTGTAGGATTTAAGTCGACTTCCAGATTAGGAAGGAGGGGTTGACTTGCCAATAAGGAAAAACGTGCTAATAAGGCGAACCGCGTCTTACTCTACAACGTATAGACTTTGTAGCCCTACTATAAATTATAGCTCTACTGTAAATTGTCTATACGTACCACCTAAGGTATTTGAGTATAGTTTTCTACCTATATATTGATAGTTTTCCTCTCTTTCCTTAGACTTGAAGTCTTTGTTAATCGAGGATCAATTTAGCTACGAGTTATCTAGTACTTGTTTTACCTTACTATAACATTACTTTAAGTCTTACTACTATAGGCCTACGAAGGCGATACAATATCTAATATAGTCTTTCCCAACAGAGCTAGTTTAGTTGGCTAGGGAACCCGAATCTCCGATAGAACCTTCAACTTGCCGACAGTATAGTACGATAGGTTGGCTAGGAACCAATTGGCACTAAGGATAAACCGTTAAGTGTACAGTAGGTTATCGATAGTGAAGTAACCTCCGATTGACTAGTAGTAAGCAGTGCGATTACTTTGTCGAGGCGATTCAACTATATCGATTAATAGAAGAAGTCCTAAAAAAGGTACGATTCTAACAATAGCTTATAAGACAAAGAATATAGGTTATACTTCTAGGCCTATTAAATAGGGCTAGAATACCTAGAAAATTGATCTAGTAGATCTCTATAAGTTCAACGTAGAAGGTAACCAAGGTATCTGAATTCGATTAAAGATTAGCGACTTAACTCTATTTAGCTCTTAAACTCGAATAACTACTAATTTAATTAAAGAATATAAACTTATAAATCCTATTTCTAAGTTTTTTAATTAAATTAGCTAGATCAAGCATTTAGCTAAGAAATAGGAGATAGATTTAATTAAGTGCTATTTAAGGCTTAAAAATAAGTATATTACCATTGTCTATTTTCCTTAGGATAACGAACCAATCGCTTTTAAGGAGATCTAGCTATTAAGCATCGAATAGGTCAATTAGTTGTAAGGCGACGATCTTATTAAGATAATTCGATTAATTATTATATAGTATAATATAGTAATTAGATAGGCTATAGCTCTACGAGTCACCTATAATACGCTAGCCAATTCGATAGTAGTACTACTTATAAGGGTTCAGCAATTTGAGTAAGAACAAGGCAATATCCTCGACTTTGAAGAACTTTCTACTTTATATATCTAAGTCGAGGTACTCTTATACAATAAGATAGCATTAGAAGACAAGAGGACGGAGCTCCTTAAGAAGATTACTAATATAGTCGATCTATAGGGCTAAGCTATACCTTTGACTTAAACTGAACCAATATAAACCAAGATATATATAGAGTTATATAACCTTAATTGTCTAATCTCAACGATTAAAAAGACTTCTAAATCTACGACCTATATAAAAACTATAAAGATTGCTAACCCTAAGAAGTTCATCGATAATAAAGACTTAAAGTATTTAATCTAGAAAGTAGCTATACTTTAGAAGATTAAAGGGAACTATAAATTGTTTCTAATAGAGGATTTGAAATTTAGATATATAATATCTTTTATTAGTAGTAAAGTAATAGAGGCTTTTATACCCTACTTTAAGGAGAATATAGCAAAGTCGATTACTAATCTTAATAAGTTGTTCAACTTCCTAAATAGATTTTATATTGATCCTACTAAACTCTACTATATAAAGAACAATTTTATAGTCTTAAAGATAGGATCTACGCCCTACTATAAGTTCTTTACTAAGTTTATCTACTTTACTACTAAGTCTAAGAAACCTAAGGACAAGTAGAAGAATTTTATACTTAGCTCTCTTAGAGCCTATATTTCTAGATAGTAAAAGATCTAGTCGATCTAAATATTAGCTTTAACAACTTTATTCGCCTTAGTCACTAGTTCTCCTTACTTTAGGAGATAGCTAAGAAGGATTAGAAGGATAGAAAACCTAATTTACTAGGATCTAGATAATTGAATAGAGGATTAGCTCCTATAAAGAAGAAAGAAAAGACCCTTTAGCTAAATAGTTCTAGTAGAAGTAAGGCTAAATTAGGATCTTCTAGACTCTTTTAGAAAAAGTATAATACTCTAAAAGAGGAGAGTAAATACTTCTATTGCTAAAAGACTAGTTATATAAAGGTATAGTACCTAAAATATATTATAGCTATAATTAAAAAGATAGAGGTAGACCTAAAGAAGATAATAAACTTAGTTAAAGAAAATAAGACTAAGACTACTAAATTAGAAAACTAAGAGCCCTAAAGAAAGTAGACTCTAGCTTAGGGCTAGATATTAGGTTAGTAGTTACTTAGGTAGACCTTTAGTAGCTAATAGGCGATTAAAGCCTCTCCTTCCCCTATATATTAGCTATTAATAGAACCGATATTACTATTACTATATTCGTTGACTTTAGAGTAAACGGTTATACCTTTCTTAATTAAATCTATATAAAGTAAATTGCTAAGAAACTTAGTATTAGAGGGACATTGCTCAAGACTCTGATCTTTATAAAGGACTTCCAAAGCTAATTTATAGACCCTATCAACTTAATCCTAAGATTCGACCTTTAAATCAATAGGAGAATATAAAAGGACACTCTATTCCTAGCTCTTAATATAGAGAAGGAGTATTAGCTATTGCTAGGTCAATATTAGCTTATTTACTATAATATTCTATTAGATATTTACTAATATTGTTTAATCTAGCTTAAAGATAAACTATATAATCTAGAATAGAGTTATATCTTTAAGATTCTTTACAACTCCCTTATTCCTAAAGCACTAAACCCTAAATACTAGAAGGATATTAAATAGAGAGACTAAGCGATAAAACGTTAAGACTAGTATTAAAAGGCTTAATAGTAGCTATAAATACTAAAGTATAGAAAGTTACTCTCTAAACCTATATCTAATAAATTCTATTAATTAGTATAGTCTACTAAAGATCTAGGAATATATCGATCAATATAACCTAAGGTAAGTCTAAGATTATACTAATTGGTATAACTTAAAGTCTTTAAAATATATACTAATAGGTATAATCTTATTAAACCCTTTAAGAAACCCCTTTGGAAAGTATCGTTTAGAGGTGTATAGGACAATAGCCTTTAGAAGATAGACTAGGTATTGAGAGACGAGGAATTTATTCCCTTAAGAACCTATACTCGATCTATAACATTCAAAGAAGAGGAGGAATAGGCTATCTTTTAAGTAGAAGAGAGTAAGCGACTATAGATTCTTAAAGACCTAATTAAAGCTATAGTTATCTCTATTATAGCCTTTAATAAAATGTTCTTTAAAGGAAGCTAATAAGGAAAATCTATACTAGGATTTATTATAATCGCCTAGATCGACTAAGCTATTAAGGCTAAAAAGATTAGTAAACTCTTTAACAATGAGGATAAAGAGGTCTAAGCCTAAGTTAAAAAAGCGATTATAAAGTACCTTTGTTGAATTCGCTAATATATTTTTAAAGAAAGAATCTAATAAAATGCCTCTAAAGTATAAATATAACTATAAGATCGAATTTACTAGACTGCTACCCTAGCGAGTAAGCCCCCTATACTCCTATATCTTCGACTAGCTAAAGACTATAAAAAAGTACTTAGTTAAGAACCTATAAAAGGGTTTTATTAAGCTAAGTACCGCCTTATATAGCTCTTCTATACTCTTCGCTATCAAAGGAGATAGGACCTAAAGGTTCTACGTTGACTACTAAACTTTGAATAAAGTTACTATTAAAGACTACTATCTACTACCTTATATTAATAAAACCTTATAACAACTAGGAAATATTAAAATCTTTACTAAGATCGATATCTAGTAAGCTTTCTACTAGATCCAACTTACCTTTAGAAGCGAAGACTTAATGACCTTTTGAACCTACTATAGCCAATTCCGCTATAAGGTCCTACTATTTGGCCTATATAATGGACCTATTACCTTTTAGCGATTCGTCAATTCCTAGTTCTTTAAGTACCTCGATATATTTATAACCGCCTATATCAATAACTTAATTATCTACTCTTAGAACAAGGAAGAACACTATAAGTATATACGACTTATCCTCTAGAAGCTATATAAAGTAGGTCTCTAGGCGAACATTAAGAAATATAAATTCTATACTATTAAGACTAAGTTCCTTAGGTTTATTGTCAATACTAAAGGCGTCTAAGTAGACCTAAAGAAAATTAAGATAATAGTTTCTTAGGACTAACCTACTACTATATAAAGAGTATAAGCCTTCTTTAGATTTTATAACTTTTACTACTAATTTATCTATAAATATAGAAGGATTATATAGCCCCTATAGCGTTTAACTATTAAAGGGAAACCATTTAAATAGACCGAAGAGTATAAGGAAGCCTTCTAAGAACTTAAATAGCGAATGACCAATACCTTGTTCCTTAAGTACTATGATCCTACTAGGGAAAGTTAAATCGAAGTCGATATATCTAGTAGAGTTGTAGCTAGAGTCTTCTAATAGAAATACAACGATAGTTAGTATCCTATTATATTCTTTTTAAAAATAATATCTAGACTAGAAAGCAATTACTCTATCTATAATAAGGAACTCCTTACTATTATATATATCGTCGAGGAATAGTACCTAATACTACTTAGTCTCTAGTAGTAGTTCAATATCCTATCCAACTACTATATATTGTAATACTTTATATAGAAGAGACTATTCAATATACGATAAGCTAGTTAGGCTAAGCTCCTCTCTGCTCTAGACTTTTAGATCGTCTATTGACCTAGTAAGTAGAACGCTATTGCCAACGCCCTATCCTATAAAGCCAAAGAGCTTACTACCTAGAAAGAAGTCTAAAAGGCCTATTGTACCTAGACAATCCTCCTTAAGAGCAAGCTAGACCTATAGATCTTAGAGGAACTAGAGTTACTACCTAAGGAGCCTACTAAGTATAACTTATAGTATATAATCTATTAAATCGAAGTCGACAAATCTAAGCTATTCCAACTATAATGACTTAAAGGATATAAATTGGTTAATACTATCCTTAAAGCGAACTAGGAGAGTAAAGCTCTAGAAAGTTTCTAGAAGCTTATTTATTAAAATAATATTAGCTAGACCTTAAGCGATAGTAGCTTTCTACTAAAGGGAGGGAGGCTAATAGTTCTATTAGATAGTTATTTATAAACTTACCTATTAGCTAAGATCTATAACTAGGTCTCTATAGCCTATCTAGGTAAGAATAAGATACGAAAGTTGGTTTAGAGACAATACTTCTAGCTAGGGTAGATAGAAGATATTAATAGGTTCGTCTAGAATTGCTAGACTTGCCGACGTTCCTATATACTCTACAATAAACTACTAGGCCTCTTTAAGCCTTTAGAAGTCTCTATAAAACCTTAGCAATATATTACTATAGACTTCTATACAATACTTTAGAATAAGTTGGGCTACAACTAAGTCTTTGTTATAGTAGACTATTTAAAGAAATATAGTTATTTACTCCTTTATTATAAAACTACTACTACTAAAGAGATAGTATAACTCTACTATTAATATATTTAGTATATCTATAGAGCTTTAGAATTGATCACTTTAGACTAAGGCCCTTAGTTTATTTTAGTGTTCTAGGACAAGTTTTATAAGATCTTTAGAATTAACCTATACCTCTCTTCTTCGAAGTACCCTTAGATAGACAAATAGACTAAAATTATAAATCAATACCTTGACTAGTATCTACGCCTATTTATTAACTATTTCTAAGACAATTAGTTAGAATTATTGCCTATAATAGATTTTATTTAAGCTATTTTACCCTATTTATCTACTAGTTTCGCCCTATTTAAAGTTAAGACTAGTATATTCCTTTAGATAACCTACGATTAGTAGGAGTATACCTAAGAATTTAATAGCGCTAAAGACAAGCTTGATTGTACTAAAGCCTAAGAGATACTCTCTAAAATCAATTCTATTGTCTAATTTACTAGAGAAAGTATATAGAAAGCCTAGGAAGCCTAAAAGCGGTAAGTAGATAAGTATTAGCGACTAGAAGAGTTTAAAGTTAGCTAGAAGGTCTATATTATAAAAGGCTATTGGCAAATAAACCGACTAAACGATAAGCTTAATTACTTTATCGCTAAGCCTTTTCCAATTATTGCTAAAAAGGGTTATTCTTATAAGCTAAAGTTACCTAAAACTTAGAAGATATACCTAGTATTTACCTTAGATTAACTCTAGAGGGTACTAAATGACCTATTACTAAGCTAAGAACCCTAGCCTAAGCCGCCAATTAAGGTGGATAGCGAATTAGAATAGTAAGTTAAAAAGATTCTTGCCTCCTAGATATTTAGAAGGAAACTCTAGTACTACGTTAAATAGATTGGTTAGGGCGAGGATCCCAAATAGTACAACGCTACTAATTTCAAGAATATACTATACCACCTCTAGGAATTCTATAAAGTATTCCTCTATATAGCTAGACTACTATAATAGCTACTATAATAGCTAAAGGCTTATAAAGAGGACTACTTCGATAATGAATACCTAGATAATAACTTGCTAATACCTAAAGGACAACGTGATCTAACTCGATCTAGGAGATGTCGTATATATATATAAACCTACTATAAAGTCGTAGGATGACATTTCATCCTAGCTCCCTCATATACCTACTAGCCTAGATATAGCAACTTATATAGCCTAGCGGGCTATAGGGTAGATTTTTAAGTTCTATAAAACTCAATTGTATAAACTTCGTAAAAAATAGGCTTGTAAGCTAATTCTTCTAATTACCAACAGCTAACAGAGGACTATAATACATCTGTCGTATAGGTATAACGTTTTTTCGAGGGGGGGGTGATATAATAGTATAGTACACTGACCATTGTTATATAACTTATATATAGACCTATCACGTGACTATATATTTATATAACTTCTTGAGTTGGTGGATTTATAGGATTTAAGTCGACTTCTAGATTAGGAAAGAGGGGTTGACTTGCCAATAAGGAAAAACGCGCTAATAAGGCGAACTGCGTCTTACCCTATAACGTATAGACTTTGTAGCCCTACTGCAAATTATAGCCCTATTGCAAATTGTCTATATATACTACCTAAGGTATTTGAGCACAGTTTTCCACCTATATATTGATAGTTTTCCTCTCTCTCCTTAGACTTGAAGTCTTCATTAATCGAGGATCAATTCAGCTACAAGTCATCTAGCACTTGTTTTGCCTTGCTGTGACAGCTAGAGGCTAACCTTCCTACGCCTCCTCCTCTTTTTATACCTCCTATCTATACTATTGCCCTTAGGGCTACCTATAGGAAGCTCCTCCATTATATTGTCCTAGCTACTATACGCTAGCTATATATCTATAGAGCTCTTTGTTATACTTTTATATTCTACTTCGCCCTCGACGTTTAGCTCAAGTATAATTTAGTATTCTTATAGGCGTCTAATAT
Source organism: Thermothielavioides terrestris NRRL 8126 (assembly GCF_000226115.1). Taxonomy (NCBI): domain Eukaryota; kingdom Fungi; phylum Ascomycota; class Sordariomycetes; order Sordariales; family Chaetomiaceae; genus Thermothielavioides; species Thermothielavioides terrestris. Next base: position 8,894,562 of record NC_016458.1, on the reverse strand, counting down.
ATATTAGCTACCCTATAAGTGTTTATACGCCTCTCCTACTCCTAAATAGCGTGAATAGCATATACTAGTCCTAGACTTTAGGTCTTCCTATAGCGACTACTAGATCTCTATAATATATTGTAAGGTAGGCAATAGTTTTAAACGCTTTACTATAGCGATGTAGTAGTATAGGCGTATCTAGAACTTCTTTCTAAAATAGGAATTGCCTTAGGCTAATAGCTGCTATATATACCTATATAAGGAGGGAGCTCTACACCTTGCTAAGGTCCTTATATACCTATAATATCTAGGCGGAGGGCTCTAGGCTATATAGGTCGGCTACTTCCCTATAGTACATCTTCTCTAGCCTCCTAGTATCTATATAGTATATTTGCTACTCCCTATACACTTTCTACTCCTCTATTATAACTATATCTATATTAGTGTAGAGCTAGGGCTCTTAAGGCCTCTAGCCTTCGTTATTGCTACTTTTACTTTATACCTCTTCTACTGCTATAGAGCAGTATAAAAGGAGCTACTCCTTAGCCTATATCTACCTTTGATCTATAGGCGACTCCCCTATAGCTAGCCTTGACCTTAGGGTATAGTATATATAGTATCTCCTCTTTAGCTTCGACGCTACCTTTATATATATATTATATAGAAGCTCCTTTGTATATATATTATATAGAAGCTATATTAGCCTTGTCTTCTAGAGCCTCTACTTAATATATACTACCAAGTGATTAAAGTAAAGGTCGATAGGAGGTACCTATATCTCGTTCTTAAGGTTGTAAACTAGTATTGCTTTATATATACTAGCTACTACCTAGAGGTAGCCTAACTAAATTACGTTAAAGCTATATATAATCCTATATAGGGTCCCCTTAATTAGCGTTAGAGTATACTAGGCTATTGCTCTATATAAGAGAATGCTTTTAATGACCTTTATATAGATTTCCTAAGCTTTAGCGATATATACCCTATATATCTTTGCTATAAGCCTTATAAGGGCGAACTTCTATATAGCTATCTTCGTTTCTACTGCCCTCTTATACGTTTTAAAGGAGAACTTATAATCTAGCTATATACCTAGGAACTTCATTAACTCTACTAGGGTAAGCCCTAGCTAGCCCTTACCTAGGATATTAACGACCTCTATATATAGCCGCTATACTCTTATAAAGTAGATAAGCTCGCTCTTTGCTAGTTCGAATTATATACCTCGCTCTATAGCCTATTTCTTATATTTAGTAAACCCCTAGTATATAGTAGTATATTAGTATATCCTACCTAAATGTAAGGAGGTTAGTGTCATTTGTATATCCGACTATTAGAAGCCTAGTATATACCTTGAGGGTATAGAATAGGGGGGTAATAACGAGGATAAATAGCGTTGGTGGTAGTAGCGAACCCTATAGCGTACCCTATTATAGAGTTGTAGACTTAGCTATAACCCTATTAAACTATAAGTGTACTATATAATCCTTGAAATAGCTCTTTAGAAGTATAACTAGCTTCCTTTCGAATCTTAGCTTCTAAAGCGTATATAGTAGCTAGATTTAATTGACTTAGTTAAAGGTGCCCTTTAGATCTAGTTATAATAGCGATATATAGGTACTATATACCTATATTGTCTTTACTTTATTAGTTACTACTTAGATCACTACCTTAATTAACCTATATTGTTAGAAGCCTATTTATATCTTTAGGAGTAGCTTATACGCCTTAGCTATATATATTACCTAGTCTATAATAGCCACTTCGATAATCTTGCCTATTACGCTAAATAGCGATATTAGGCGATATACCCCTACTTTCTTTAGCTACTCTAGAGACTTCCCTAGCTTCCTTAGAACAACTATCTATATAATATAGAATTTATATAGGAAATGCTCTAGCTTAAAGTAGATATATATAATTACTGTAAATACCTTTAATAGCTTTCCTTCCTTGTTATAGGCCTTAAGAAACTTATTAGTAAAGAGGTCCTCGCTAAACGCTTTATTCGATCTTATATAGCTTATAATCTTTATAATATCACTACTATAGACCTTCTAGTTAATTAGCATTGTATTATAGGAAGACTCTTTAGGCTAGTCCTAGTTAAAGATACTATTGTACAATATCTATAGTATAGGGAAGAAGCGCCCTACTAGCGCCTCTACCTTTTAAACGTATATTATAGCGCTCTAGGGCTCGCTAGGCCCTAGTTAGAGCGTTGATAGCGCTAGAGGCTTAGGGCGTTGATAGCTCTAGAGCTATGTCTACCTCTTAATATCCTATATTAGCTTCTATTCCTTTAATACTCTAATAAATAAATAGTATAAATATAGCGTCTACAATTAGCTAGTATAGTATTTAAACTACTTTATTGCTTTATAGTAGTGTTCTTGGAGCTTGCTATATAGCTTGACCACTAGGTATACTTAGCCCTCTTTGCTTCTTATATTACCTTGTCGACTTTAAGGTTCTACTATAGTATATAGGATCCCTAATTAAGCTTCTAGTATAACGTCGCTATATCTATAATACTAGTTAGCTTATATATTAGGGTACCTATTATATCTTCAAGTTCCTCTACTATATTAATCTCCCTTAATCGAGTAAGGAACTATACTTTAGCCTTATATTTTTTATAGTCTAGTAGTCCCTAGCTATAGCCTAGTAGTATAGTAGCTTTACTACTACTCCCCTTTAATATCACTTTAGCTACCTAAGGTATATAGTCTAAGCCTACTAAGTTGAATAGCCTTAGCTATTAAACGCTATTGCCTTATATTACCTAGATATAGTCGATTATACTATCTCTATTACCTTAATAAACCTAAGTAGGTATACTATAAGGTATATAAAGCTTAAGCTCCTATTCTATTACGATCTAGAGTAGTACACTTACTAATTAAGAGGTCTTATTGTACCTATCCTATATTAGGTAGTATATATTAAAGTCGTCTATAAGTATATTATACCCTTTTAGCTTCTACTCTATTAGGGTATAGAGTAGCGACCTCTACCCTAGCTCCTAGTTAAATAAATAGATAGACTAGGATAAAAAAACAGGCTTCTTTGTACTTAAACGCCAATTACAAAGGAACCGTTGAGCTAAAATCGAATCCAACAATACAAGCATTCTTAGCATATCCAATTACCCCTATCTACAATATTATAGAGGGGGCGTAGCGGCTATATAGGTCGTAGTAGCGATAGCGGTAGTCTAATAGTAGGCGCTATAGGTCGCGATATTGCGGCTAACGTATACGAGCACCTCGACCAACGTAACCGAAGACTTAGGCTCCTTTCTATAGGAGCTATAAACAATTGGAATATATATATCGAAGGCACTAGCGACAAACGATCGAGGCTTTTATAGGAGTTCTATACTCTAATGCCACTAAAGATATAGCTATATATATAGGCTACTATATATATATACTACTATAAGGTATTTTAGGATAAGCTAAACTACCTTTATAATATATATAAGCTATATAAAAGCGTCAACTATATAGAAAAGGAGGTTATATAGATAAAGAACAAGGTTGGACTATAGGTAGACGTTAGAGGTGCCTAGGCGAGGACCTAGGCCTAGGTAGTAGGGTAGGGCATAGTTATAACAATAGTGCTCTAGCTACTTAAAAGCTATATATAGTATATATCGAAGAAGCTATTTTACAAGCTTATAATTAACGTTAGGTAGGTGCTTATAAATATCATTAATAGGAGTATAGGGGATATAGTCTAGGCGGTCAATATAGTTGTAGCTATAATAGAAGCAACTATAGGAGGTAGTAGAAGTAGCGTTATTGTAGTATCGAAGCTACTAAAGAGTAGGAATATAGTAGTTATATTCAAGGAGGATCGTTAAACGTAGTTCGTTGATAAGGATAATAAAGTGTAGGTTATCGCTATATTTGAGGCAACTATAGTGTTTAAACACTATACTTTTATAGTATTAATAAAAGGTATTTAGCTAGCTACCTTAGTAAAGTATAAAGATAGCTTTGACCGCTTAGCGGTAGACCTAGTAAGGGAGAATACGGTCTAGGTTATATATATAAAGCTATATATACTATAGGATAGTACTAAAGATAGTTAAAGACTATAGACAATATATATATTGGTTAAGCTCCCACCTTGCGATACGCTACAGAGACCCTGTAGTTACTATAGGAAGGCCTTATATCTGAGATCGACACGCGCTACTCACGCTGCTTGGGAGCAGGAGAGACGCCTAGAGGCTTATAGGATAGCTAATGCGCACTAGGCGCCTATAGGAGTACTAGCTAGCGCTCGAGCTGAACGTCGAGGGCAAGGTAGGATATAGGGGATCAGCGGAAAGCTCCACGAATACACGGTAGGAGCGCGGTAGCTAGGACGACGTGGCAGGGGAGCCTCTGGCGGCTAGCTATAAGGACCAGGGCGTAGGCGAGAGGCGTAAAAGGAAGAGGAAGAGGCGTAGGAAGGTCGGCCTCTAGCCGCTCCCCTCGAGTACATAGCGCACCTAGTGGCTACGGTACTTGCGCTAGGAGCGTATTATATATGTAGATAGTGTACAATGGGCCGTATAGGTATGACGGCACAGCACGCTGACCACCGTTATATAACTTGCGTATAGACCTGTCACGTGACTGTACACTCACGTGACCTCCCGAGTTGGTAGATTTGCAAGATTCGAGTCGACTTCTAGATTAGGAAGGAGGGGTTGACTTACCAATAAGGAAAAACGTACTAATAAGGCGAACCACGTCTTACCCCGCAATATACAGACTTTGTAGCCCTACTGCAAATTGTAGCCCTACTGCAAATTGTCTATATATACTACCTAAGGTATTTGAGCACAGTTTTCCACCTATATATTGATAGTTTTCCTCTCTCTCTCCTTAGACTTAAAGTCTTCGTTAATCGAGGATCAATTTAGCTACAAGTTATCTAGCACTTGTTTTACCTTGCTATGACATTACTTTAAGTCTTACTACTATAGGCCTACGAAGGCGATATAATATCCAATATAGTCTTTCTCGATAGGACTAGTTTAGTTGGCTAGGGAACCTAAATCTCCGATAGAACCTTCGACTTGCCAATAGTATAGTGCGATAGGTTGGCTAGGAACCAATTGGCACTAAGGACAAACCGTTAAGTGTACAATAGGTTGCCGATAGCGAAGCAACCTCCGATCGACTAGCGATAAGTAGTACGATCACCTTATCGAGGCAATTCAATTATATCGATCGATAGAAGAAGTCCCGAAAGAGGTACGATATCGACAATGGCTTGTAAGATAGAGAACGTAGGTTATACTTTTAGGTCTACCGAATAGGGCTAGAATACCTAGAAGATTGATCCGGTAGATCTCTATAAGTTCAACGTAGGAGGTAATTGAGGTACCTAAATTCGATCGAAGATCGGCGATTTGACTCCGTTTAGCTCTTGAACCCAAATGACCGTTGACTTGATCGAGGAATACGAACTTACGAATCTTGTTCCTAAGTTCTTCGACCAAATTAGCTAGATCGAGTACTTAGCTAAGGAATAGGAGATAGATTTGATTAAACGCTATCTAAGGCTTAAGAACAAGTATATTGCTATTGCTCGTTTCCCTTAGGATAATAAACCGATCGCTCTCGAGGAGATCTAGCCGTTAAGTATCGAATAGGTCGATCAGTTGTAAGGCGACGATCTTATTAAGATAATTCAATCGATTATTATATAGCGCGATATAGCAATTAGATAAGCTATAGCCCTACGAGTCACCTACAATATACTAGCCAATTCGATAGCAATGCTATTTACAAGGGTTTAGCAGTTTAAATAAGAACAAGGCAATATCCTCGACCCTAAAGAGCTTTCTACTTTATACGCCTAAGTCGAGGTACTCCTATACAATAAGATAGCACTGGAAGACGAGAGGACAAAGCTCCTTAAGAAGATTGCTAATATAGTCGATCTATAAGGCCGAACCGTGTCCTTGACCTAAACCGAACCGATATAAACCGAATTGTACTCGGAGTTATATAATCCCGATTGTCCGATCTCGACGATCGAAAAGACTTCCGAGCCTACGACCTATACAAAGACTACGAAGATTACTAACCCTAAGAAGTTTACTAACGGTAAAGACCTAAAGTATTTAGTATAGAAGGTAGTAGTGCTTCGGAAGATCAAGGGGAACTACGAACTATTCCTAATAGAGGACTTGAAATTCGGATATATAGTGTCCTTTATCGGTGGCGAAGCAATAGAGGCTCTCGTACCCTATTTGGAAGAAGATATAGCAGAGCCGATTACTAATCTTAACGAGCTGTTCAACTTCCTAGATAGATTCTATACCGACCCTACCGAGCTTCGCTATACAAAGAATAATTTCGTAGCTTTAAAAATAGGGTCTACGCTTTATCGAGAGTTCTTTACTAAGTTTGTCTACCTTGCTATTAAATCTAAGAAACCTAAGGATAAGTAGAAGGAGGAGTTCTATACTCGACTCTCTTAGAGCCTTCGTTTCTAGATAGCGAGAGATTTGGTCGACCTGAACGTTGGTTTTAACGACTTTACTCGCCTTGGTCATTAGTTCTCTCTACTCTAGGAGATGGCTAAGAAGGATCGAAAGGATAGAAAATCTAGTTCACTAGGATCTAGACAACCGAACGGAGGAATAGCTTCCGCAAAGAAGAAAGAAAAGACCCTTTAGCTAGATAGTTCCAATGGAGGCAAGGCCAAATTAAGATCTCCTAGACTCTCTTAGAAGGAGTGTAATACTTTGAAAGAGGAGGGTAAGTGCTTCTATTGCTAGGAGACCGGTTATATAAAGGCGTAGTGCCTAAAACGTATTGTAGCTACGATTAAGAAAATGGAAATAGACTTAGAGAAAATAATGAACTTGGTTAAAGAAAATAAGACTAAGACTATCGAATTAGAAAACTAAGAGCCCTAAGGAAAGTAGACTCTAGCTTAGGGCTAGATGTTAGGTTAATGGTTACCTAGGTAGACCTTTAGTAGCTTATAGGCGGTCGAAGTCTCTCCTTCCCTTATACGTTAGCTATTAATAGAACTAGCATTATTATCACTATACTCGTTGACTTTGGAGTAAACGGATACGCCTTCCTTGATCGAACCTATATAAAGCGAATTGCTAAGAAACTTAGCGTTGAAGGAATACTACTCGAGACTCTGATTTCTATAAAAGACTTCTAGGGCTGATCTATAGACCCTATCGACTTAATCCTAAGACTCGACCTCCGAATTGATAGGAGAATATAGAAGGATACTCTATTTTTAGCCCTCGATATAGGGAAGGAGCATTAGCTGTTACTAAGTCGATAGTGGCTCGTTTACTATAATATTCTACTAGATATTCGCTAGTATCGACTGATCTAGCCTAAAGATAAACTATATAATCTGGAATAGAATTATATCTTTGAGATTCTTTACAACTCCTTTGTTCCTAAGGCATTAAACCCTGAATATTAAAAGGATACTAAGTAGAGAGACTAAGCGATAGAGCGTTAAGATTAGTATTAAAAGGCTCAATGGTAGCTACGAATATTAAAGTGTAGAGAAACACTCCCTAAACCCTTATCTAACAAATCCTACTAATTGGCGTAACCTATTAAAGATCTAGGAATATATCGATTAGTATAACCTAAAACAAGCCTAGGATTATACTAATCGGTGTAACTTAAAGTCTTTAAAACGTATACCACTAGGAGTAATCTTATCGAACCCCTTGAGAAACCTCTTTAGAAGGTATTGTTCGGAGGTATATAGGACGATAGCCTCTAGAAGATAGACTAGGCACTAAAGGGAGAGGAATTTATTCCCCTAAGAACCTATACTCGACCTATAACACCTAAGGAAGAGGAGGAATAGGCTACCTCCTAGGTAAAAGAGGGTAAGCGACTATAGATTCTAAAAGACCCAATCAAAGCTATAGTTATCTCCACTATAGCCTTTAATAAAATGTTCTTTAAGGGAAACCGACAAGGGAATTCTATATTAGGGTTCATTATAATCGTCTAGATCAACTAAGCTATCGAGGCTAAGAAGACTAGTAAACTCCCTAACGATAAGGACGAAGAGGTCCAAGCCTAAGTCGAAGAAGCGATTGTAAAGTACCTTTACCTTACCGAATTTGCTAATATATTCTTAAAAAAGGAATTCAATAAGATGCTACTAAAGCGTAAATACAACTATAAGATTAAACTCATTGGACCACTACCCTAGTAAGTAAGCCCCCTATACTCCTATACCCTCGACTAGCTAGAGACTATAAAAAAGTACCTAGTTAAGAACCTATAGAAGGGTTTTATTAAGCTAAGTGCCACCTTATACGGCTCCCCTATACTCTTCGCTATCAAAGGAGACAGGACCTAGAGATTTTATATCGACTACTAAGCTCTAAATAAGGTTACTATCAAGGACTACTATCTACTACTCTATATTGATGAAACTTTATAATAATTGGGAAATACTAAAATCTTTACTAAGATCGATATTTAATAAGCCTTCTACCGAATCTGACTTGCCCCTAGAAGTAAAGACCTAACAACCTTCTAAACCTAATATAGTTAATTCTACTATAAGGTCCTACTATTCGGTCTATACAATAGACCTACTACCTTCTAACGATTTGTCAATTCCTAGTTCTTCGAGTACCTTGATATATTTATAACCGTCTATATCGATAACCTAATTATCTACTTTTAGAACGAGGAAAAGCACTATAAGTATATATGACTTATTCTTTAGAAGCTATATAAAGTAGGTCTCTAAGCGGACATTAAGAAATATAAATTCTATACTACTGAAACTAAGTTCCTTAGGTTCATCGTCAGCACTAAAGGCGTCTAAGTAGACCCAAAGAAGATCAAAACGATAGTTTCTTAGGACCAACCTACTACTATATAGGGAGTACAAGCCTTCTTTAGGTTCTATAACTTTTACTGCCAATTTGTCTATAAGTATAGAAGGATTGTACGTCCTCTATAGCGCCTAACCGTCAAGGGAAAACCGTTCAAATGGACTAAAGAGTATAAGGAAGCCTTCTAAGAACTTAAGAGGCGAATGACCAACACTCTACTCCTTAAATACTACGATCTTACTAGAGAGAGCTAAATCGAAGTCGATGTATTTAGTAGAGTCGTAGCTAGAGTCTTCTAGTAGAAATACGACGATAGTTAGCACCTTGTTGCGTTCTTCTTAAAAACGATGTCTAGACCGGAAAGCAATTACCCTATCTACGACAAGGAGCTCCTTGCTATTGTATATGCCGTTGAAGAATAGTACCTAATGCTACTTAGCCTCTAATAGCGGTTCAACATCTTATCCGACCACTATACACTACAATACTTTATATAGAAGAGGCTATTCAATATACAACAAGCTAGATAGGCCGAGCTCCTCTTCGCCCTAGATTTTCAAATCGTCTACCGACCTAGTAAATAGAACGCTATTGCCGATACCTTGTCTTATAAAGCCAAGGAGCTCGCTACCTAGAAGGAAGTCTAAGAAGCTTACTATACCTAGATAGTTCTCCCTAAGAGCAAGCTAGACCTATAGATCTTAGAGGAGCTAGAGTTGCTGCCTAAGGAGCCTGCTAGATACAACTTATAGTATATAATCTATTAAATCGAAGCCAACGAATTCGAGCCGTCTCGCCTACGACGACCTAAAGGATATAAACTAGTAGATACTATCCTTAAAGTGAACTAAGAGAGCGAAGCCCTAAAGAGTTTTTAGGAGCTTATTCGCTAAAATAATATCGACTGGACTCTAAGCGACAATAGCCTCCTACTAAAGGGAGAGAGGCTAATAGTTCTATTGGATAGTTATTTACGAACCTACCTATTAGCTAAGATCTATAACTAGATCTCTATAGCCTACCTAGGTAGGAATAAGATATAAGAGTTGGTCCGAAGACAATACTTCTAGCTAAGGTAAATAGGAGATATCGACAAGTTCGTTAGAAATTACTAGACCTGCCGACGTTCCTATATACTTTACGACAAGCTACCGAGCCTCCTTAAGCCCCTAGAAGTCCCTATAAGACCTTGGTAATATATTACTATAGACTTTTATATAATGCCCTAAGACAAGTTGGGCTATAACCAAGTCTTCATTGTAGTAGACCGCCTAGGGAAGCGTAGCTATTCACTCCCCTACTATAAGACTACTATTGCCAAAGAGATAGCGTAACTCTACTACTAGTATATTTAGTGTACCTATAGAGCTTTAGAATCGATCACTTCGGACTAAGGCCCTTAGTTCATCTTAGTATTCTAGGACGAGTTCTATAAGATCCTTAGAATTAACCTACGCCTCTCTTCTTTAGAGTACCCCTAGACGGATAGGCAGACCGAAATTATAAATCAATACCTCAATTAACGTCTACGCCCCTTCGTTAACTATTTCTAAGACAATTGGTTAGAATTACTGCCTATAATAGATTTTATTTAAGCCATTTTACTCTACTTGTCTACTAGCCTCTTCCTATTTAAGGTCGAGACTAGTATATTCCCCTAGATAACCTACGATTAGTAAGAGTATACTTAAGAATTCAGTAGTGCCAAAGACAAACTTAATTATACCGAAGTATAGGAGATACTCTCTAGAATCAATTCTACTATCTAATTCGCTAGGGAAAGTATATAGAAAGCCTAAGAAGCCTAAAAGCGGTAAACGGATAAGTATCGGTAGCTAGAAGAATTTGAAGTTGGTCAAGAGGTCTATATTATAAAGGGCTATTGGTAGACAAACCGACTAAGCGATAAGCTCGACTACTTAGTCGCTAGGCCTTTCCTAATTATCGCTAAGAAGGGTCATTCCTATAAGCTAAAGCTACTTAAAACCTAGAAGATATACCCGATATTTACCCCGGATCGACTCTAGAGGGCATTAAATAACCTATTACTAGGTTAGGAGCCCTAGCCTAAGCCGCCAATTAAGGTAGATAGCGAATTAGAATAGTAAATCGAAAAGATTCTTGCCTCCTAGATATTCAAAGGGAAACTCTAGTATCGTACTCAATAGATTGGTTAGGGCGAGGACCTCGAATAGTACGACGCCGCCAATTTCAAGAATATACTATACCGCCTCTAGGAGTTCTACAAGGAATTCCTCTATATAGCTAGACCACCTCGGCGATTGCCGTAATAGCTGAAAGCTTATAAGGAGGATTACTTCGATAATGAACACCTAGATGATAACCTACTAGTATCTGAAGGACAACGCGATCCAACTCGATCTAAGAGACGTCGTACACGTATATAAACCTACTATAAGGTCGTAGGATGACATTTTATCCTAGCTCCCTTATATACCTACTAGCCTAGATGTAGCATCTTATATAGCCTAGCGGGCTATAAGGCAGATTTCCGAGTCCCGTAGAACTCAATTGTATAAACTTCGTAAAAAATAGGCTCGTAAGCCAACTCTTCTAATTACTAATAGCTAGCGAAGGACCGCAACGTATCCGTCGTATAGGCACGACGCTTTTTCGAAGGGGGGGTGATGTAACGGTATAGTACGCTGACCACCGTTATATAACTCGTGTATAGACCTGTCACGTGACTATATACTTACGTAACCTCCTAAGTTGGTGGATTTATAAGATTCGAGTCGACTTCCGGATTAGGAAGGAGGGGTTGACTTACCAATAAGGAAAAACGCGCTGATAAAGCGAATCGCGTCTTACCCTACAATACACAGACTTTGCAGCCCCACTGCAAATTGCAGCCCCACTGCAAATTGTCTATACACACCACCTGAGGTATTTGAGTACAGTTTTCTACCTATATATTGATAGTTTTCCTCTCTCTCTCCTCAGACTTGAAGTCTTCGTCAATCGAGGATCAATTCAGCTACGAGTCATCTAGCACTTGTTTTGCCTTGCTATGACAATAGGCCGCTATATCTCTGTCGCTACTAGGCTAGAAAGGTGAGTTCTAGCGAGTTGGAGAGAAGGAACTAGGGAGGCCCGCCCTATATAGTAGGAACGTAGTGTAGGCGCTATATATAAGTGGTATATATAGAGGTGGAGGGACTGCTTGCCCTTAGTAGCAAGGCGCTAAGTGCCTTTTCGATATAAGATTAATAATAATAATAATAATAATAATAATAATAATAGTTAAGCTCTATATAGTTAAAGAAGCTATAAGGCTTATTAACTAGGGGGTTCTACTTGATTATACTATCTATCTTTATAAGTACTTTAAAAGCGTAGTATATATAATCCTATATTTTAAATATAGGAAGTAGGGGTATAAAGTAGTGTTCTATAAAGAGAAGGAGGTATATTGTCTAGTTTACACCTATATAGTATATAGTAATAGTAATATTATAAAGGAGTAGGAGATATAGTACCTAATAAAGACTAACTTAGCTAGGCACTAGCCAAAGTATATTAATTATAAAGGTGTCTATATAGCTTTCAATATAAGCTATAAAATTATATAGAAGTAGTATAAATATATAAAAGAGCAGTTCTTTAATTGTCTATTTATATTCTATATATAGAGGCTTCTTCGCACTTAAACGCCGATTGTAAAGGAACTATTAAGCTAAAATCGAATCTAACAACGTAAATGTACTTAGTATACCTAATTACCCCTATCTACAATATCGTAGAAGGGGTACAGTAGCTATATAGATCATAGTGGCGATGGCGGTAGTCTAATAGTAGACGCTACAAGTCGCGACACTACGGTTAACATATATAAGCACCCTAACCAACGTAACTAAAGACTTAGGCTCCTTTCCGTAGGAGCTATAAACGATCGGAATATATATACTACGGGCGCTAGCGACAAAAGATCAAGGCTTTTATAAGAATTCTATACCTTAGTGTCGCTAGAGATATAGTTGTATATATAGGCTACTATATATATATACTACTATAAGGTATTCTAAGACGAGCTAAACTACCTCTTTAATATATATAAGCTATATAAAAGTGTCGATTATATAAAAGAGGAGGTTATATAGATTAAAAACAAGGTTGGGCTATAGGTAGGTGCTAGGGGTATATAGGCGAGGACCTAGGCCTAGGTAGTAGAGCAGGGTATAGCTATAATATCGACGTCCTAGCTATTTAAGAGCTATATACAATATATACTAAAGAAGCTATTTTATAAGCTTATAATCGACCTTAGGCAGGTATCTATAAATATTATCAATAGGAGTATAAAGGATATAGTCTATATAGTAAATATAGCTATAGCTATAATAGAAGCGACTATAGGGGGTAGTAGAAACAATGTTATTATAGTATAGAAGCTATCGAAGAGTAGGAATATAGTAGTTATATTCAAAGAGGATCGCTAGGCGTAGTTTATTAACGAAGATAATAAGGTATAGGTTACCGCTATATTTAGGGCAACTACAATATTTAAGCGCTATACCTTTATAATATTAGCGAAGGGCGTATAGCTAGCTACTTTAACAAGGTATAGGGATAACCTTAGCCGCCTAGTAGCGGACCTAGTAAAAGAGAATAAAGTCTAGATTATATATATAAGGCTATATATACTATAAGGTAGTATCAAAGGCGATTAGAGGCTATAGACAATATATATCTTAATCGAGCTTTATATAGTTGAGGAAGCTATAAGGCTTATCGATTAGGGTGTTCTACTCGACTATATAGTCTACCTTTATAAACGCTTTAAAGGCGTTGTATATATAATCCTATACTTTAAGTATAGGAAATAGGGGTATAAGGCGGTATTCTATAAAGAGGAGGAGGTATACTATCTAGTTTATACTTATATAGTATATAGCGATAGTAGTACTATAAGAAAGTAAAAGGCGTAATACCTAGTAAAGACTAGCCTAGCTAGGTACTAGCCAAAGTATATTAATTATAGAGGTATCTATATAGCCTTCGATATAAGTTGTAAAGTTATATAAAAGTAGTATAAACGTATAAAGGAACGGTTCCTTGACCGCCTATTTACATTTTATATACCTTAGCTTTAGGCAACGATAGTAATAAGGGTAAATATATAGTATAGAAGCTAGGAGGACAAGTTGGGGGAGTAGCGCCTAAGGAAGCGCCTTACTAAGGTAGGCTAGCCTACCAACATCTAGAGGATAGGGCGCTCTAATAGCGTAGACCTATTCTAGTTTAGGGTACTTTTATAAACGTTCTAAGGAGCTAGAATATAGAATAGGAGCGCTATTTATATAACACCTTTGTAAAATATAGGTATAGAGCTAGCTTTATAGTATAATGTAGTTATAACTAAGGGCCTCTACTCTATATCGAATATATAGCTATAACGTTGAGGCTACTCTATTAGAATACCGATAGTAATAGGCACCGCCTTAACTAGGCGCTAGAGGAGAGAGAAGAGTTTAACCTAATAGCGATTTAAGAGCTACCAATCTATTTAACTATAACTCCGCCTACCCTATCCTATAAGCGAGGTAAACGATATAAGATAATATACAATACTAGTAGAGTAGCGTTGTATATAAGTAAACGCCTTAACTATATAATGTAGTCTACTAAAGCTAGAGAAGACTAGGTAGCAGTAACGTTTAAAAAGGAGGGGTCAGACCCCCTTATAGTATAGTCTATCTACTTACTTAACTAGGAGCTAGGGTAGCGATCGCTATTTTACGCCTTAGTAGATCGGGAGCTAAGGGGGTATAATATATTTATAGGCGACTTTAACGCCTACTACCTAATATAGGATAAGTATAATAGAACCTCCTAATTAGCGAGTATACTGCTCTAGATTATAGTGGAATAGGAGCTTAAGCTCTATATACCTTATAGTATATCTACCTAAGTTTAGTAAAGCAATAGAGATAGTACAATCGACTATATCTAAGTAATATAGGGTAGTAGTACCTAGTGGCTAGGGCTATTCGACTTAGTAGGCTTAGACTATATACCCTAGGTAGCTAAAGTACTACTAAGGGGGAGTAGTAGTAGAGCTACTATATTATAGGGCTATAGTTAGGCGCTACTAGACTATAAAAGGTGTAAAGCTAAAGCCTAGTTTCTAACTTTACTAAAGGAGATCAATATAGTTAAAGAGCTTAAAGATATAGTAGATACCCTTATATATAAGCTAACTAGTATTATAGATATAGTAGTACTATACTATAAGTTTAACTAGGGGTCCTATATACTATAGTAGAACCTCGAAGTCAACGAGGCAATGTAAGAAGCGAGGAGGGCTAAACGTGCCTAGCGGTCAAGCTATATAGTAAGCTCCTAAGTATATTATTATAAGGCAGTATAGCGTTTCAAACGCTATACCTGTCGGTTGTAGACACTATATTAGCGTTACTCGCTTACTAGGGCGTCGAGGGAGTAGAAGCTAATATAGAATATTAAGAGGTAGATATAGCTTTATAGCTACTAATGCCCTAAGCCGCTAGCGCTACTAACGCTCTAGCTAGGACCTAATAAGCCTTAGAGCGCTATAATATACGTCTAGAAGGCGGAGGCGCTAGTAGGGCGCTTCTTCTCTACCCTATAGATATAGTACAATAGTATATTTAACTAAGATTAGCCTAAAGAGTCTTTCTATAATACTATACCTATTGACTAGGAGGTTAATAATACTAAGATTATTAAGATTATAAACTATATAGGATTAAACAAAGCGTTAGGCAAGGATCTCTTTACTAATAAGTTCTTTAAGGCTTATAATAAGGAGGGTAAACTATTAAAGATGTTTATAACGATTATATATATTTGTTTTAAGCTAGAGCACTTCCTATATAAATTCTATACTATATAGGTAGTTGTCCTTAGGAAGTTAGGGAAGTCTCTAGAATAGCTAATAGAGATAGGGGCGTATTGCCTAATATCGCTACTTAATATAGTAGGCAAAATTATCGAGGTAGCTATTATAGACTAGGTAATATATATAGCTAAGACGTATAAGCTACTCCTAGAGATATAGATAGGTTTCTAGTAGTATAGGTCTATAGAGGTAGCAATCTAGGTAGTAACTAATATAGTAAAGACAATATAGGTATATAGCGCCTACGTTTTGCTATTGTAGCTAGACTTAAAAGGCGCCTTCGACTAGGTCGACTAGATCTAGCTACTATATACGCTCTAGGAGCTAGGCTTTAAAAGGAAGCTGATTATACTCCTAAAGAGCTACTTCAAGGATTATATAGCACGCCTATAGTTCAATAGGATTATAGCTAAGCTAACGACCCTATAGCAAGGTACATTATAGGGTTCGCCACTGTTATCAACGCTATTTATCCTCTTTATTACCCCTCTATTCTATACCCTCGAAGTATATACTAGGCTCTTAATGGTTAGGTATATAGATAATACCAACCTTCTTATATTCGGATAGGATATATTAGTATATTGCTATATACTAGAGAGAGGGTTTATTAAGTATAAGAAATAGGCTATAGAACAAAGGATATAGTTTAAACTAGCGAAGAGCAAGCTTATCTACTTTACAAGGGCGTAGCAGCTATATATAGAGGTCGTTAATATCTTTAGGGAAGGTTAGCTAAGGCTTATACCTATAGAGTTAGTAAGGTTCCTAGGTATATAGCTAGACTATAAGCTCTTGTTTCAGATATATAAGAAGGTGGTTAAAGCTAAAATAGCTATATAGAAGTTTACTCTTATAAAACTTATAGCAAAGATATATAGGATATATATTATATAAATTTAGGAGATCTATATAAAGGTTATTAGAAGTGTCCTATTGTATAGGGCAATAGTATAGTATATACCGACGTTAGTTGGAGGGACCCTCTATAGGATTGTATATAGCTTTAGCGCAATGTAGTTAGGCTACCTTTAGATAGTTGCCAATATATATAAGGCTATACTAGTCTATAACCTAGAGAGTAAGACCTAGGTACCCCCTATCGACCTATACCTTAACCGCTAGGTGGCGTAAGCTAAATAGAGGCTTTAGAAAACTAAGCTTATATAGCTACTATATAATATCTATATAAAGGTAGTATCGAGGTTGAAGAAATAGCGCTATATATACTACGCCCTAGTAGTAAGGCTAGCTATAGGGGAGTCTCCTATAGAATAGAGGTAGGTATAGGCTAAGGACTAGCTCCTTATATATCGTCTAGCAATAGTAGTAGAGGTATAGGACAAGAGTAATAAGGACGACAATTAGAAGCCCTAAGAGCTATAGCTTTATACTAATGTAGATATAGCTATAGTAGAGGAATAGAAGGTATATAGAGAGCTATAGATACGCTATATAGACGCTAAGAGGCTAGAGAGGGTATACTATAGAGAAGTAGTAAACCTATATACCTTAGAACCCTTTACCTAAGTGCTATAGGTATATAAGAATCTTAGTAAAGCGTAAAGCTCCTTTCTTATATAGGTATAAACTAGAGCTATTGGCCTTAGGTAGTTCCTATTTTAGAAGGGGGTACTAGATACGCCTATATCGCTTTGTCGCTATAGCGAGGTACCTAAGACCGTTGCCTACTTTACAATATACTATAAGGATCCTATAGTTATTATAGGAAAGCCTTATATCTAAGATCAATATATACTACTTACACTACTTAGAAGTAGAAGAGGCGCTTAGAGGCTTATAGGGTAGCTAATATATATTAGGCGCCTATAGGAGTACTAGCTAACGTTCGAGCTAAATGTCGAGGGTAAAGCGGGATATAGGGGATTGGCAGAAAGCTCTATAGGTATATAGTAGGAGCGTAGTAGCTAGGATAGCGTAGCAAAGGAGCCTTTGGCGGCTAGCTACAAGAACCAAGGTATAAGCGAAAGGCGTAAGAGGAAGAGGAAAAGGTATAGGAAGGTCGGCCTCTAGCCGCTCTCCTCGAATACATAGTACGTCTAGCGGCTATAGTACTTACACTAGGAGCGTATTATATATATAAGTGGTATACAACGGGCTATATAGGCTGCTATATCTCTGTCGCTACTAGGCTAGAAAGGTAAGTTCTAGCGAATTGGAGAGAAGGACCTAGGGAGGCCTACCCTACGTAGCAGGAACGTAGCGTAGGCGCTATACGTAAGTAGTATATATAGAGGTGGAGGGACCGCTTGCCCTTAGTAGCGAGGCACTAAGTGCCTCTTCGATATAAGATTAATAATAATAATAATAATAATAATAATATTCTATATATTCTAACCTTAGGCAACGACGGTAGTAGAGGCAAGTATATAATATAGAAGCTAGGAAAACAAGTTAGGGGAGTAGTATCTAAGGAAGTGCTTTACTAAGGTAGGCTAGCCTACTAATATTTAGAGGGTAGGGCGCTCTAATAGTATAGACCTATTCTAATTTAAAGTACTTTTATAAACATTCTAGGGAGCTAGGATATAGAATAGGAGTATTGTTTATATAGCGCCTCTATATAATATAGGTATAAAACTAGCTTTATAGCTTAATATAGTTATAACTAAAGGCCTCTATTCTATACTAAGTATATAGCTATAACGCTAAGAGTACTCTATTAAAATACTAATAGCAATAGATATCGCTTTAACTAGGCGCTAAAGAGGAGAGAGGAGTTCAACCTAGTAGCAATTTAAGAGCTATCGATCTATCTAACTATAACCTTATCTACCTTGCCCTATAGGCAAAGTAGACGATATAAAATAATATATAACATTAGTATAGTAGTATTATATATAAATAAATGTCTTAACTATATAATATAGTTTATTAAGGCTAGGGAAGACTAGATAGTAGTAACATTTAAGAAGGAGGGGTTAGACCCCTTTATAGTATAGTCTATCTATTTGCCTAACTAGGAGCTAGGGTAATAGTTGCTACTCTATACCCTAGTAGAGTAGAAGCTAAAAGGGTATAATATACTTATAGGCGACTTTAACGTCTATTATCTAATATAGGATAAATATAATAGAACCTCTTAGTTAATAAGTATACTACTCTAAATTATAGTAGAATAGGAGCTTAAGCTCTATATGCCTTATAGTATATCTATTTAAGTTGGATAAGGCAATAGAGATAGTATAATTAACTATATCTAAGTAATATAAAGTAGTAGTACCTAGTAGCTAAGGCTACTTAACTTAGTAGGCTTGGACTATATGCCCTAGGTAGCTAAAGTATCGTTAAAGAGAAGTAGTAGCAAAGCTATTATACTACTAGGCTATAGCTAGGTGCTATTAGACTATAAAAGGTATAAGGCTAAGGTATAGTTCTTTACTCTATTAAAGGAGGTTAATATAATAGAAGAACTTAAAGATATAGTAAATACCTTAATATATAAGCTAACTAGTATTATAGATATAGTAGTACTATACTAGAAGCTTAATCGAAAATCCTATATACTATAGTAGAACTTCAAAGTTAATAAGGCGATATAGAAAATAAAGCAGGCTAAATATACTTAGCGATCGAGCTATATAGCAAGCTCTTAAATATACTACTATAAAGCGGTATAGTAGTTTAAACGCTATACTAGCTAATTATAGATACTATATTAGCGCTAGAAATAGGATTTAGGGCTAGAAAACTGCTTCTTCGCACTCAAACGCCGATTGCGAAGGAACCATTGAGCTAAAATCGAATCTAACAACGCGAGCGTTCTTAGTGCACCTAGTTACCCCCATCTACGATGTCGTAGAGGGGGCGTAGCAGCTACGTAGGTCGTAATGGCGATGGCGATAGCCCAATAGTAGGCATTGCGAGTCGCGACACTATAGCTAATGTATACGAGCACCTCGACCGACGTAACCGAAGACTTAGGCTCCCTCCTATAGGAGCTATAAACGATCGAAATGTATATACTAAGGGCACTAGCGATAGAAGATCAAGGCTTTTATAAGAATTTTATACCTTGGTATCACTAGAGATATAGCTATATATATAGGCTACTATATATATATACTACTGTAAGGTATTCTAAGATAAGCTAAACTACCTCTACAATATATATAAGCTATATAAAAGCGTCGACTATATAAAAGAGGAGGTTATATAGATAAAGAACAAGGTTGGGATATAGGTAGGCGCTAGAGGTACCTAGGCGAGGACCTAGGCCTAGGTAGTAGGACAGGGTATAGCTATAACGTTGGTGCCCTAGCTACTTAAGAGCTATATATAGTATATACTAAAAAAGCTGTTTTATAAGCTTATAGTCGACCTTAGGCAAATGTCTATAGATATCGTTAATAGAAGTATAGAGGATATAGTCTAGATAGTCAATATAGCTATAGCTATAATAGAAGCTAGAGGCTACTAGATAAAGCTTAAAAAGCTTCTTTATACTCAAACGCCGATTACGAAGAAACTGTTGAGCTAAAATCGAATCTAACAACGCAAACGTGCTTAGTACACTCGATTACCCCTATCTACAATGTTGTAGAGGAGGCGTAGTAGCTACGTAGGTCGTAGTGGCAATAGCGGTAGTCCGACAATAGGCACTATAAGTCGCAACACTACAGCTAATATATATAAATACCTTGACCGATATGACCAAAGACTTAGGCTCCCTCCTATAGGAGCTGTGAACGATTGGAATATATATATCGAGGGCGCTAGCGATAAAAGATCAAGGCTTTTATAAGAATTCTATACCTTAGTGCCGCTAGAGATATAGCTATATATATAGGCTACTATATATATATACTACTACGAGGTGTTCTAAGACGAGCTAAACTACCCCTATAATATATATAAGCTATATAAAAGCGTCGACTATATAAAAGAGGAGGTTATATAGATTAAGAACAAGGTTAGGCTATAGGTAGGCGCTAGGGGTATATAGGCGAGGACCTAGGCCTAGATAGTAGGGCAAGGTATAGCTACAACGTTGATGTTCTAGCTACTTAAGAGCTATATATAGTATATACCGAAGAAGCTATTTTATAAGCTTATAATCGACGTTGGATAGGCATCTATAGATATTATCAATAGAAGTATAGGGGATATAGTCTAGGCAATAAATGTGGCTATAGCTATAATAAGAGCGACTATAGGGGGCGGTAGAAGCAGCGTTATTATAGTGTAGAAGCTACTAAAGAGTAGGAATATAGTAGTTATATTCGAGGAGGATCGCTAGACGTAGTTCGCTAACGAGGATAATAAAGCGTAGGTCACCACTACGTTTAGAGCGACTACAATGCTTAAGCGCTATACCTTTATAGTATTAGCGAAGGGTATATAGCTAGCTACTCTAGCAAGGTATAGAGATAACCTTAGCCGCTTAGTAGTAGACCTAGCAAAAGAGAATAAGGTCTAGATTATATATATAAGGCTATATACGCTATAGGGTAGTACTAAGGGCGATCAAGGGCTATAGACAATATATATACTAGTTAAGCTTTATATAGTTAAGGAAGCTATAAAGCTTATTGATTAGAGTATTCTACTTAATTATATAGTCTACCCTTATAAACGTTTTAAGGGCGTAGTATATATAATCCTATACTTTAAATATAGGAAATAGGGGTATAAAGCAGTGTTCTATAAAGAGGAGGAAGTACATTGTCTAGTTTATATCTATATAGTATATAACGATAGTAGTACTATAAGGGAGCAAGAGGCATAGTACCTAGTAAAGACTGACCTAGCTAAGCACTAGCTAAAGTACGTCAACTATAGGGATGTCTATACGACCTTCGATATAAGCTATAAGGTCGTATAGGAATAGTATAGATGTATAAGGGAGTAGTTCCTTAACCGCCTACTTATATTCTATATACCCTAACCTTAGGCAATAGCGATAATAGGGGCGAATATATAGCGTAGAAGCTAGGAAAATAAGTTAAAGGAGCAACGCCTAAGGAAGTGCCCTACTAAGATAAGCTAGCCTACTAATATCTAGAGGGCAAGGCGCTCTAACGGTATAGACCTATTCTAGTTTAGAGTACTCTTATAAACGTTCTAGGGGGCTAGGGTATAGAACAAGAGTACTATTTATATAGCGCCCCTATATAATATAAGTATAAAGCTAGCTTTATAGTTTAATATAGTTATAACTAAGGGCCTCTACTCTATATTAAGTATATAGCTATAATGCTAAGGCTACTCTACTAGAATACCAATAGTAATAGGCACCGCTTTAACTAAGTGCTAAAGGAGAGAGAAGCGTTTGACTTAGTAGCGATTTAAAAGCTACTAATCTATCTAACTACGACCTTACCTACCCTACCCTATAGGCGAGGTAAGTAGTATAAGATAATATACAATACTAGTAGAGTAACGCTATATATAAGTAAGCGCTTTAACTATATAATATAGTCTACTAAAGCTAGGGAAGACTAGGTAGTAATAACGTTTAAGAAGAAGGGGTTGGACCCCTTTATAGTATAGTCTATCTATTCGTCTAACTAGGAGCTAGGGTAGCGATCGCTACTCTATACCCTAGTAGATCGGGAGCTAAAGGGGTATAATATACTTATAGGCGACTTCAACGCCTACTACCTAATATAGGACAAGTACAATAGAACCTTCTAATTAGTAGGTACACTACTTTAGATTGTAGTAGAATAGAAGCTCGAGCTCTATATACCTTATAATACGTCTACTTAGATTCGATAGAGTAATAAGGATAGTATAATCGACTATATCTAGGTAATATAAGGCAATGGTACCTAGTAGCTAGGGCTATTCAACTTAGTAAGCTTAGACTATATACCCTAGATAGCTAAAGTGCTATTATAGGGGAATAGCGGTAGAGCTACTACACTATTAGGCTATAGCTAGGCGCTATTAGACTATAAAAGGTATAAGGCTAAAGTATAGTTCTTTACCCTATTAAAGGAGGTTAATATAGTAGAGTAGTACAAGGATATAGTAGACACCCTAATATATAAGCTAACTAATATCATAGATATAATAGCGCTATATTAGAAGTTTAATTAAAGATCCTATATACTATAGTAGAACCTCGAAGTTAACAAGGCGATATAGGAAGTAAGAAGGGCTAAGTATATCTAACGATCGAGCTATATAGCGAGCTTCTAAATATACTATTGTAAAGCAATATAGCGGTTTAAACGCTATACTAGGCGATTGTAGACGCTATATTGGCGCTACTCTCTCGCTAGAGCGTTAAAAGAGTAGAAGCTAATATAGGATATTAAGAGATAGATATAACTTCGAAGCTACTAACGCTTTAAACCTTTAGCGTTGCTAGCGCTCTAGCTAGGGCCTAGCGAGCCCTAGAGTATAATAACGTATATCTAGAAGGCTAAAGCGCTAGTAGGATACTTCTTTCCTACGTTATAAGTATAGTACAATAGTATCCTCGACTAAGACTAGCCTAAGAGGTCCTTTTACAATACTACGCCTATTAACTAGGAGGTCTATAGTATTGAAATTATAGAGATTATAAGCTATATAGGATTAAACAAGGTGTTTAGCGAGGACCTCCTTACTAATAAGTTCCTTAAGGCCTATAACAAAGAGGATAAGCTATTGGAGATGCTTATAGCGATTATATATATTTACTTTAAGCTAGAGCACTTCCTATATAGATTCTACGCTTTATAGGTAGTCGTCCTTAGGAAACTAGGGAAGTCTTTAGAATAGCTAATAGAGGTAGAGGTATATCGCCTAATATTGCTACTTAGTATAGTAGACAAGATTATTAAAGTAGCTATTATAGACTAAGTAATATATATAGCTAAGGCGTATAAGCTACTCCTAAAGATATAGATAGGCTTCTAGTAGTATAGGTCTATAGAGGTAGTAATCTAGATAGTGACTAATATAGTAAAGACGGTATAGGCATATAGCGCCTATACTTCGCTATTGCAACTAGACTTAAAAGGCGCTTTCGACTAGGTCAACTAGGTCTAGCTACTATATACGCTCTAGGAGCTAGGCTTCGAGAGGAAGCTGATTATACTCCTAAAGAGCTACTTCGAGGATTGTATAGTACGCCTATAGTTCAATAGGATTATAGCTAAGCCAACGACCCTATAGCAAGGTATACTATAGGGTTCGCCGCTATCGCTAGTGTTATTTATCCTCTTTATTAATCCTCTATTCTATACCTTCGAGGCGTATACTAGGCTTCTAATAGTTAAGTATATAGATAACACTAACCTTTTTACGTTTAGATAGGATATACTAATGTACTATTATATACTAGAGAGAGGGTTTACTAAGTATAAGAAATAGGCTATAGAACAAAGGATATAGTTCAAACTAGCAAAGAGCGAGCTTATCTACTTTACAAGGGTGTAGTAGCTATATATAGAGGTCGTTAATATCTTTAGCGAAGGTTAGCTAGGGCTTACGCTTATAGAGTTAACAAGGTTCCTAAGTGTATAGCTAGATTATAAGCTCTTGTTTTAGGCGTATAAGAAGGTGGTCAAAGCTAAGATAGCTATATAGAAATTTGCCTTTATAAAACTTATAGCGAAGATATATAGAGTATATATTATATAAGCCTAGGAGATCTATACGAAGGTTATTAGGAGTGTCCTTTTATATAGGGCAATAGCGTAGTATACTCTAATGCTAATCGGAGGGACCCCCTATAGGATTGTATATAGCTTTAGTACAATGTAGTTAAGCTACCTCTAGGTAGTTGCTAATATATATAAGGCTATACTAGTCTATAACCTAGAAAGTAAAACCTAGGTACCCCCTATCGACCTATACCTCAACTACTAGGCGGTATATACTAAATAGAGGCTCTAAAAAACTAGGCTTATATAGCTTCTATACAATGTCTATACAAAGGTAGCGTCAAGGTTGAAGAAGTAGCGCTATATACGCTATGCCCTAGCAACAAGGCTAGCTATAAGGGAGTCTCCTATAGAGTAGAGGCAACTATAGGCTAAGGGCTAGCTCCTTATATACTACCTAGCGATAGTAGTAGAGGCGTAGGACGAGAGCGATAAGGACGACGATTAAAGGCCCTAAGAGCTATAGCTATACACTAATATAGATATAGCTATAGTAGAGGAGTAGAAGGTATATAGAGAGATATAGATATACTATATAGACACTAGGAGACTAGAGAGGGTATACTATAGGGAAATGGTAGACCTATATAACTTAGAGCCTCCTATCTAGGTACTATAGGTGTATAAAGATCTTAGTAAAGCGTAGAGCTCTTTCCTTATATAGGTACGTATTAGGGCTATTGGCCTTAGGCAATTCCTATTCTAGAAGGGGGTACTAGATATATCTATACCGCTCTATCGTTATAGCGAGGCGTCTAAGACTATCGCCTACCTTATAATACGCTATAAAGATCCTATAGTTACTATAGGTAGGCCCTATATCTAAGATCGATATATACTACTTACACTATTTAGAAGTAGGAGAAGCGCCTAAAGGATTATAGGATAGCTAATATATACTAGGCATCTACAAGAGTACTAGCTAGCGTTTAAGCTAAACGTCGAGGGCAAGGTAGGATATAAAGGAGCGGTAGAGAGCGCTATAGGTATATAGTAGGAGTATAGTAGCTAGGACGGTGTAGTAGAAGAGCCTTTGGCAGCTAGCTACAAGAACTTAGATGTAGGCGAGAGGCGTAAGAAGAGGAGGAAAAGGCGTAGAAAGGTTGGCCTCTAGCCGCTCCTTGCGAGTATATAGCACGCCTAGTAGCTATAGCACCTACGTTAGGAGTATATCGTATACGTAAATAGCGTGCAATGGGCTATATAGGCCGCTATATCTCTGTTGCTACTAGGCTAGAAAGGTAAGTTCCAGCAAGTTGGAGAAGGAATTAGGGAGGCTCGCCCTATATAGCGGGAACGTAGTATAGGCGCTACGTATAAGTGGTGTATATAGAGGTGGAGGGACCGCTTGCCCTTAGTGGCAAGGCACTAAGTGCCTCTTCGGTATAAGATTAATAATAATAATAATAATAGAAGCTACTATAGGAGGCGGTAGAAGCGGTGCTATCGTAGTATAGAAGCTGCTAAAAAGTAGGAATATAATAGTTATATTTAAGGAGGATCGCTAAGTGTAATTTACTAATAAAGACAATAAGATGTAGGTTACCGCTATATTGAGGGCGACTATAGTACTTAAACGCTATACCTTTATAGTACTAGCGAAGGGCATTTAGCTAGCTACCTTAATAAAGTATATGGATAACCTCGACTACTTAGTAGTAGACTTAGTAAAGGAGAACAAAGTTTAGATTATATATATAAAGCTATATATACTATAGGGTAGTACTAAAGACGATTAAAGGCTATAGACGATATATATACTAGTCGAACTCTATATAGTTAAGGATATAGCGAGGCTTATCAATTAGGGTATTCTATTTAACTATATAGTCTACCTTTATAAACGCTTTAAGGGCATAGTATATATAATCCTATACTTTAAATATAGGAAATAGGAGTATAAGATAGTATTCTATAAAGAGGAGGAAATATACTATCTAGTCTATACCTATATAGCGTATAGCGATAGTAATACTATAAGAGAATAGGACACGTAGTACCCTATAAGGACTAACCTAGCTAGGCACTAGCTAAAGTACATTAACTATAGGGGTACCTATATAGCTTTCGATATAAGCTATAAAGTTGTATAGGAGTAATATAGGTATATAAGGGAGTAGTTCCTTAACTGCCTACTTATATTCTATATACTTTAACCTTAGGCAACGATAGTAGTAGAGGCGAATATACAATATAGAAGCTAGGAAGACGAGTTAGGGGAGTAGCGCCTAAGGAAGTGCCTTACTAAGGTAGGCTAGCCTACTAATATCTAGAGGATAGGGCACTCTAACGGTATAGACCTATTCTAGTTTAGAGTACTCTTATAAACGTTCTAGAGAGCTAGAGTATAAAATAGAGATACCGTTTATATAATGTCCCTATATAGTATAAGTATAGAGCTAGCTTTATAGCTTAATATAGTTATAACCAAAGGCCTCTATTCTATACTAAGTATATAGCTATAACGCTAAAGGTACTCTACTAGAATACTAATAGTAGTAGACACTACTTTAACTAGGCATTAGAGGGGAGAGAGGAGTTCAACCTAGTAGCGACTTAAGAGCTATTAGTCTATCTAACTACGACTCTACCTACCCTACCTTATAAACGAGATAGGCAATATAAAATAATATATAACGCTAGTAGAGCAACGTTATATATAAGTAAGTACCTCGACTATATAATATAGTCTACTAAGGTTAGGGAAGACTAGGTAGCAGTGACGTTTAAGAAAGAGGGGTTAGATCCCTTTATAGTATAGTTTATCTACTCGCCTAACTAAGAGCTAGGGTAGCGATCGCTACTCTATACCCTAGTAGAGTAGAAGCTAAGAGGGTATAATATACTTATAAACGACTTTAATGCCTACTATCTAATATAGGATAAGTATAATAGAACCTTCTAATTAACGGGTATACTACTCTAGATTATAGTAGAATAGGAGCTCGAGCTCTATATACCTTATAGTATATTTACCTAGGTTCAACAAGGCAATAGAGATAGTATAATCGACTATATCTAGGTAATATAGGGTAGTAGTACCTAGTAGTTAGGGCTACTCAACTTAGTAGGCTTAGACTATATACTTTAGGTAGCTAAAGTGCTATTAAGGGGGAGTAGTAGTAAAGCTACTATATTACTAGGCTATAGCTAGGCGCTACTAGACTATAAAAGGTATAAAGCTAAAGCGCGATTCTTTACCCTACTAAAGGAGGTCAATATAGTAGAGCAATTTAAAGATATAGTAGACACTTTAATATATAAACTAACTAGTATCGTAGATATAGTAGCGCTATACTAGAAGCTTAATCGAGGATCTTATACGTTATAGTAGAACTTTAAAGTTAATAAGGCGATATAGGAAGTAAGAAGGGCTAAATACGCCTAGTAATTAAGCTATATAGCAAGCTTCTAAGTATATTACTACAAGGCGGTATAGCGGTTTAAGTGCTATACTAGGTAATTATAGACGTTATATTAACGCTACTCTCTTGCTAGGGCGTTAAAGGAGTAGAAGCTAATATAGGATATTAAGAGGTAGATATAGCTTTAAAGCTACTAATGCCCTAAACCTCTAGCGTTGCTCGTACTTTAGCTAAGGCCTAGCGAGCCCTAGAGCGCTATAATATATACTTAGAAGGCTAAGGCGTTAGTAAGGCGCTTCTTTCTTATACTATAGGCGTAGTACAACAATATCCTTAACTAAGACTAGCCTAAAGGGTCTTTTTATAATATTACGCCTATTAACTAGGAGGTCTATAGTACTAAAATTATAGAGATTATAAGCTATATAGGATTAAAAAAGGCGTTTAGCAAAGACCTCTTTACTAACAAGTTCTTTAAAGCCTATAATAAGGAGAGTAAGCTATCAAAGGTATTTATAGCAATTATATACGCCTACTTTAAACTAGAGCATTTCCTATATAGATTCTATACTATATAGGTAGTCGTCTTTAGGAAGCTAGGGACATCTCTAGAGCAGCTAACAGAGGTAAGGGTATACTACCTAATATTGTTACTTAGTATAGTAGATAAAATTATTAAAGTAGCTATTGTAAACTAAGTGATATATATAGCTAAGGCGTATAAGCTACTCCTAGAGATATAGATAGGCTTCTAGTAGTATAGGTCTATAGAGGTAGTAATCTAGGTGGTAACCAATATAGTAAAGACGGCGTAGATATATAGCGCCTATACCTCGCTACTATAGCTAGACCTAAAAGGCGCTTTCGACTAGGTCGACTAGATCTAGCTACTATATACACTTTAGGAACTAGGTTTTAAGAGGAAGCTAGTTATACTCCTAAAGAGCTATTTCGAAGATTATATAGTATACCTATAGTTTAATAGGATTATAGCTGAGCCTATAACCCTATAGCAAAGTATACTATAGGGCTTGCTATTGTCGTTAGCGCTATTTATCCTTTTTATTACCCTTCTATTTTATACTTTTAAAGCGTATACTAGGCTTCTAACGGTCAAGTATATAGATAATACTAACCTCTTTATATTCAGATAGGATATACTAGTGTATTACTATATACTAGAAAGGGGGTTTACTAAGTATAAGAAATAGATAGTAGAGTAGAGTATATAGTTTAAGCCTATAAAGAGCGAGCTTATCTACTTTATAAAGGCGTAGCAGCTATATATAGAGGTCGTCAATATTTTAGGTAAGGGCTAACTAGGGCTCGCCCTAATAGAATTAGCGAGGTTCTTAGGCGTATAGCTAGATTGTAAGCTCTCCTTCAAAGTGTATAAAAAGGCGATAGAAGTAAAGATAGCTATATAGAAGTTTACTTTTATAAGGCTTATAGCGAAGATATATAGGGTATATATTATATAAGCTTAGGAGATCTATATAAAGGTTATTAGGAACGTCCTTTTATATAGAGTAGTAGCGTAGTATACTTCGATACTAATTAGAGGGACCCTATATAGGATTGTATATAGCTTTAGCGTAATGTAGTTAGGCTGCCTTTAGGTAGTTGTAGACGTATATAAGGCTATACCGGTCTATAATCTCGAGAGTAAGACCTAGGTACCCCCTATTGACCTATATCTCAACTGCTAGGTAGCGTATACTAAGCAAAGGCTCTAGAGGAGAAGGCTTATATAGCTCCTATACAATATATATATAAAAGTAGCGTCGAGGCTAAAGAGGAGGCGCTATATACGTTGTACCCTAGGAATAAGGCTAGCTATAAGGGATTCCCCTATAGAACGGAGGTAGGCGTAGGCTAGGAAATAGCTCTTCTTATATCGCTCTACAATAGTAGAAGAGGTATAGAGCGAAAGCAACGAAGACGATAGGTAGAGACCTTAAGAGCTATAGCTTTACACTAACGTAGATATAGTTATAGTAGAGGAGTAGAAGGTATATAGAGAGATATAGATATACTATATAGACGCTAGGAGGCTAGAGAGGGTATAATATAGAGAGGTAGCTAATCTATATAGCCTAGAGCCCTCTACCTAGATACTATAGGTATATAAGGACCTTAGCAAGGTATAGAGCTCTCTCTTTATATAGGTATATATAAGAGCTATTAGCTTAAGGCAGTTCCTATTTTAGAAAGGTGTACTAGATATACCTATACTGCTCTACCGCTATAGCGAGGTGCCTAAGACCATCGTCTACCTTGTAATATACTATAAGGACCTAACAGTTATAGTAGGAAGGCCTAACGTCTAGGACCAATATATACTATTTATACTACTTAGAAGTAGGAGAGGCGTTTAGGCGTTTATAGGATAGCTAATACGAACTAGGCGCCTATAGGAGTACCGGCTAGCGTTTAAACTAAATATCAAGGGCGAGGTAGGATATAGGGGAGATATAGAAGGCTCTATAAGCATATAGTCGGTATATAATAGCTAGGGCAGTGTGGTAGAGGAGCCTCTAGCGAATAGCTATATAAGTAGTAATGTAAGTAGGGGCTATAGAAGGAAGAAGAGGCGTAGGAAGGTTGGCCTCTAGCTGCTCTCCCTATATATATTATATGCTTAGCGGCTAAGGCACTTGCGCTAGGGGCGTACTACGTAAGTAAGTAGCGTACAACGGGCTATATAGGCCGCTATATCTCCGTTGCCACTAGGCTAGAAAGGTGAGTTCTAGCAAGTTGGATATAGGAAGTCGGGGAGGCCCGCCCTACGTAGCGGGAACATAGCGTAGGCGCTACATGTGAGTGGTATATATAGAGGTGGAGGGACCGCTTGCCCTTAGTGGCGAGGCACTATATGCCTCTTCGGTATAAGATTAATAATAATAATAATAATAATATTAGCGCTACTTTTTTACTAGGGTGTTAAAGGAGTAGAAGCTAATATAGGATATTAAGAGGTAGGTATAGCTTTAAAGCTACTAACGCCCTAAGCCTCTAGCGTTGCTAGCGCTTCGACTAGGGCTCGACAAGCCTTAGAGCGCTATAATATACGTTTAGAAGGCTAAGGCGTTAATAAAGCGCTTCTTCTCTACGCTATAGGCGTAGTACAATAGTATCCTTAACTGAGACTAGTCTAAAGAGTCTTTTTATAATACTATGTCTATTAACTAAAAGGTCTATAATACTAAGATTATAGAGATTATAAGTTATAAAGGATTAAATAAAGCGTTTAGTAAAGACCTCTTTATTAATAAGTTCTTTAAAGCCTATAATAAAGAGGGTAAGCTATTAGAGGTACTTATAGTAGTTATATATATCTACTTTAAGCTAGAGCACTTCTTATATAGATTTTACGCTATATAGGTAGTCGTCTTTAGAAAGCTAGAGAAGTCTCTAGAGTAGCTAATAGAGGTAGAGGTGTATTATCTAATATCATTGTTTAGTACAATAGGTAAAATCATTGAAATAGCTATTATAGACTAAGTAATATATATAGCTAAGGTATATAAGCTACTCCTAGAGATATAGATAGGCTTTTAGTAGTATAGGTCTATAGAGGTAGCGATCTAAGTAGTGACTAATATAGTTAAGATAGTATAGGTATATAACGCCTATACCTTACTATTATAATTAGACTTAAAAGGTGCTTTCGACTAGGTCGACTAGGTCTAGCTACTATATACGCTCTAGGAGCTAGGCTTTAAAAGGAAGTTGATTATACTCTTAAAGAGCTATTTCGAGGATCGTATAGTATATCTATAGTTCAATAGGATTATAGCCAAGTCTATAACTCTATAGCAAAGTATACTATAGAGCTTACTACTATCGCTAGTACTATTTATCCTTTTTATTACCCCTTTGTTTTATACCCTTGAGGTATATACTAGGCTTCTAATAGTTGGGTATATAGATAATATTAACCTCTTTATATTTAGATAGAATACCTTAGTATACTACTATATATTAGAGAGGGGGTTTACTAAGTATAAGAAATAGGTAGTAGAGCGAGGTATATAGTTTAAACTAGTAAAGAACGAACTTATCTACTTTATAAAGGTATAGCAGCTATATATAGAGGTCGTCAACATCTTAGGCAAAGGCTAACTAGGGCTTATATCTATAGAGTTGGCAAGGTTTCTAGGTATATAGCTAGATTGTAAGCTCTCCTTCAAAGTATATAAAAAGGCAATAGAGGCAAAGATAGCTATATAGAAGTTCGCCTTTATAAGGCTTATAGCAGAGATATATAGGATATATATTATATAAGCTTAGGAGATCTATATAAAGGTTATTAGGAGTATCCTCTTATATAAAGTAGCGATATAGTATACTTTAATGCCAATTAGAGGGACCTCCTATAGGATTATATATAGCTTTAGTGCAATATAGTCGAGCTACCTCTAGATAGTCGCTAGTATATATAAGGCTACACTGGTCTATAATCTTAAAAGTAAAACCTAGATACCCTCTATCGACTTATACCTTAACTACTAGACGGTATATATTGAATAGAGGCTCTAGAAGATAGAACTTATATAGCTTCTATATAATATATATACAATAGTAGCGTCGAAGCTAAAAAGGAAGTGCTATATACGTTGTACCCTAGGGATATAGCTAGCTATAGGGGATTCCCTTATAGAATAAAGGTAGATATAGGCTAAGGGATAGCTCCTCTTATACCGCCTAGCAATAGTAGAAGAGGCGTAGAGCAAAAGTAGTAAAGACGATAAATATAGGCCCTAGAAGCCTTTAGCTTTATACCAATGTAGATATAGTTATAATAGAGGAATAGAAGATATATAGAGAACTATAGATATATAATATAGACGCTAGGAGACTAGAGAGAGTATACTATAGAGAAGTAGCTAACCTATATAGCTTAGAGCTATCTACCTAGATACTGTAAATATATAAGGACCTTAGCAAGGTGTAGAGCTTTTTTCTTATATAGGTATATATAGGAGCTATTAGCCTAAGGCAATTCCTATTTTAGAAAGGTATACTAAATACACCTATACCACTCTATTACTATAATAAAGCATTTAAGACTATTGCCTACTTAGCGATATACTATAAGGACCTAGTAGTCACTATAGGAAGGCCTAGCGTCTAGGACTAGTATATACTGCTTATACTACTTAGAAGTAGGAGAGGCGCTTAGGCGCTTATAGGATAGCTAATATATACTAGGCGCCTATAAGAGTACTGGCTAATACTCGAGCTAAACGTCGAAGGCGAGGCAAGATATAAGGAAGCGGTAGAAAGCTCTATAGGCGTATAGCTAACGTATAGTAGCTAGAGCAGTATAGTAGGGGAGCCTCTAGCAAATAGCTACGATAATAGCTGTATAAGTAAAGAGTATAAAAGGAAGAAAAGGCGTAGGAAGGTTAGCCTCTAGCCGCTCTCCTTATATATATTATATGCTTAGCAACTAAGGCGCTTGCACTAGGGGCGTATCGTATAAGCAAATGGCGTACAATAGGCTATATAGGCCACTATATCTCTGTCGCTACTAGGCTAGAAAGATAAGTTCTAGCAAGTTGGAGAGAGGAAATCGGGGAGGCCCGCCCTACGTAGCGGGAACGTAGCGCGGACGCTACGTATAAGTGGTGTATATAGAGGTGGAGGGACTGCTTGCCTTTAGTGGCGAGGTACTAAGTGCCTCTTCGATGTAAGATTAATAATAATAATAATTATTATAGGTAGTAGCTTTAACTAATTGTTTTAAAAAAATAGTTAACGAATAGATATAAACGCTAGTCGAGGTATTAATTTATAATTTCAGTCTATCTATCTATTTAAAGGTAATCTAAGAAAGAGAGGTGTAGGTTAATTCTAAAGATCTTATAGAATTTGTCTTAGAATACTAAGATAAACTAAGGACCCCTATCTAAAGTAATTGATTCTAAAGCACTATAGGTCCGTTAGATATATTAGTAGTAGAGTTATACTATCTCTTTAGTATTAGTAGTCTTATAGTAGGGAAGTAAATAACTATATTTTATTATTATTAATCTTACACCGAAGAGGCACTTAGTGCCTCGCTACTAAGGGCAAGCGGTCCCTCCACCTCTATATACACCACTCACGCGCAGCGCCCGCGCTGCGTTCCCGCTACGCAGGGCGAATAACTATATTTTTTTAAATGATCTACTATAATAAAGACTTAGTTATAGCTTAATTTATCTTAAAGTATTATATAGAAATCTATAGTAATATACTACTAAGGTCTTATAGGGACTTCTAGAGGCTTAAGGAGGGTTAGAGGCTTATTATAAGATATATAGGAACATTAATAAGTTTAGTAATTATAGACAAACCTATCAATATCTTCTATCTACCTTAGCTAGAAGTATTGTCTCTAGACTAACTCTTATATTTTATTCCTACCTAGGTAGGCTATAGATATCTAGTTATAGATTTTAGCTAGTAGATAGATCTATAGATAGCTATCTAATAAGACTATTAGCCTCGTTCTCTTTAGTAGAAGACTACTATCGCTTAGTATCTAATCGATATCGTTTTAGTAGATAAGCTCTTAGAGGCTCTTAAGAGTCTTATTCTCTTAGTTCACTTTAAGGATTATATCTACTAATTTATATCCTTTAAGTCGTTATAGTTGGGATAGCTTAGATTTATTAGCTTCGATTTAATAGATTATATATCGTAAGTTATATTTAGTAGGCTCCTTAGGTAACAACTCTAGTTCCTCTAAGATCTATAGGTCTAGCTTGCTCTTAGGGAGGACTATCTAGGTATAGTAGGCCTCCTAGACTTCCTTCTAAATAGCAAGTTCTTTGGCTTTATAGGATAGGGTATTGGCAATAGCATTCTATTTACTAAGTTGGTAGACGATTTAGAAATCTAGCGCTAAGAGGAGCTTAGCCTATCCTATTTATCGTATATTAAGTAGCCTCTTCTATATAAAGTATTACAATGTATAGTAGTCGAATAGGATATTGAACTGTTGGAACCGCTACGCAGGCTTAGGAAAATAAAGCTATTACGATGTAGGCGATGTATATAACTGGGATCAATCGTGGTATTGAAGATAATGTATTGTAGGAGAGTTCTCCTAATTAGGAGCCTAGTCTTTGGCAGCAGTTGGGCATTAAGCTAGTGGATCCTAATCTTAGCGGGCTAGCCTAGGAGCCTAGGCTAGGCTAGTTCTAATATACCCCCCTAGGTCAAGCCTCCGGCTCTAGCCTACTAAATCCGGTAATCTATAAAGCTATTCCCAACCTTGCGTCCTTCCTAATCTAGCAATTCTATAGTGTTAAGGTCCTTCTGCCATCGCTCTAATCCACTGAGCCTTGCGCACCTACCTATTTCAATCCTATATATTATACTGTAAACTAAACCCTCTATTTAGCTAGAGCCTTCTTCTAGCCCTATATTTCTTCCC
This sequence comes from Thermothielavioides terrestris NRRL 8126, assembly GCF_000226115.1. Taxonomy (NCBI): domain Eukaryota; kingdom Fungi; phylum Ascomycota; class Sordariomycetes; order Sordariales; family Chaetomiaceae; genus Thermothielavioides; species Thermothielavioides terrestris. Next base: position 8,859,410 of record NC_016458.1, on the reverse strand, counting down.
TTTGCATTGCCTAGTAGGCGTATATCTCAATAAGGGCCTTGATATCTACTAGATTGAGCATTTCTATAAACTTCTTATAGGGCTCTAGCTCTAGTGCCTTCGTTAGGCCACTGGCCAATATCTAGTTCAAGGGTATATAATCTACGCTAACCCTCTTGTTCTAAGCTTCTTAGCGTAGCTAGTGGTTATAAATGTCGACGTATTTTAGCTTCGTCTATAGTATAGGCATCTTGGCGTTAATTAGTTAGATTGTCTATTTATTATCGTACTAGATCAATAGAATCTTATTATCTAGATAGATCTCTAGTGCTTCTAATAGACGCTAAAGGAATATACCTTCTTTCGCTACCTATATAAGTGCCAACAACTCTACTTCTATAGTTGATATAGTTACTATATCCTACTTACTAGCTTGCTAGGCAATTAGCTCTCTAAATAGGATAATAGTGTAACCTTATAAGCTTTTACGATTGATACTATTGTTAGCAAAGCTAGTATCGCTAGCTACGATTAGGATATCTCCTCCTCCTAGCTAGAGGGCCTAGAACCTTGTTCGATAGAGGTATTGTAATACTTGATCAGCTATATAATAGTGTTCTAGTTCTAGGTTCTAATTGAACTATATAAGCTTAGAGGCTATAAAGGCAATGTCTAGGCGTATATTGACGGCTATATATAGGATTAAGCCGACTTTCCTTTAATAGAGCTTAACAGAGCTATAGCTAGTAATATCGTTGTATAGAAGCAATTCGCCCTTAGCTATTAGAGTCTCTAGCTCTCCTTTTTCCTAGGCTAACCTCTCGATCTTCTTGATATATACTATTTAGCTAAGCTAGATCAAGCGCCTCTTACAATCGCAATAAACCTCTATATCTAGGAACTATAGAAGGTTATCTCCTCCTATAAGCTTGTATTTTTCTTATAGCTAGCTAATTACTTCATTAGCTTAGTGTTAATCCTTTTTATAATAGACGAAGATAATATTATCTATATAGAAGAAGATAATAATGCCTTTATTCGTTATAATATAGAGTTCCTATAGTATAGTCTAGAATCTTAAATTTCTTAGAGTTGCTATTAGCTCTTATTGCTAGAGGAGGGGAGACTTCTATAGGCTATAGAGCGCCTTTTTTAGCTTTAGGATAGTTCCTAGCTTATAGTATCTATATAGCATCTCTATATAGATGTCTTTATTGATCTTTATATTAACGAAGGCGTTAACTATATTAAACTATTTCAGTTTTAGGTCGAACCTCACTATAGTAGCGAGCACTGTTCTAAAGGATTATATAGCGAGTATAGCTATATAGTTCTCTTTAGTAAACCTTTTCTTTTATTAATCGCTATATACTATAAGTCTCGTCTTATATTTAATAAAGTGCCTACTTTTATTAAACTTATAGATATATATCTATATATAATCTAAGATCTACTTGCCTTAGACCTCTTTATTATAGTAGCGAATCTCTTCTTAGAAGCCTATCACTTTGTAGCTTCGAAGATAATCGCGTTTAGCCTTTAGGAACAACTAGCCTAGTAGATAAACTTCGAGCTTAGAGTGCTATCGAGGTATAGGTAGGAGTATTGACTAGTAGATAGATCTAAGCTTACCTTCTTACTATAGGCGATCGACTTTTTCTTAGGAGATCCTCTTAACGCTACTATCTTCCTTCTTAATAGTATCGACTACCTTTTTAGCCTTCTTTTTACTCTTTTAAGTAAACTCCTCTCTTTTTTCCTCTATATAGAGGATCCTCCTTAAATACCTATATTTAGCAGCTCTAGGGCCCAACGTTCCTACGTTAAAGGTGGCCTCCTATAGCTAGAATACTCCTTTAGAGGCTCTAGGTGGGCGTAAGCCTAAAAAGGTAGCTGTAATTAGGGCGCCTAGCAAAGTAGGTAGAGGAGTTGGATATTAGAACTCTAGGAAGGTGCCTATAGCATCGCCTTTTACTATAATCGTATCCAACACTTCTTTAGTAGTAGTTAGGCTCTCTTCTAGATCTTCGAAGGTTATTAAAGGCGTATTAAACACCTCTATAGACTCTTCTTCTTCTACTATAGGTATAAGGTCGCTATTATCTAGCTAATAGGTATTATTAACGCCTCTAGCATTGAGCTAGCGCTTTAGCGTTTTAAGATCTACCTAGACAAGGTCCTACGCTAGAACCTCCTAATCGCCTAGGAACAACTGCTTTTCGTCAAAGATTATATTATATATATACACTACTTAGTTAGTAGCTAGGTTCTAGATACAATAGATGTTTAAGGAATTGTATTCTATAAGGTAACCGATCTAGGCTCTTAGTTAAAGCCGCTTAAAACGCCTTTCTTTCTTCTTAGTAGCATCTGTTATAGCGAATGCCTTATAGCTATAGACCTTTAAATACCCTTAGTACAGCTTATACTCTAAGGCTCTTAGGCTATCTCTCTTAGTAAGGAAGGTATAAAAGCGATCCTATAGCGTTATCTACTTTATTGTCAAGGTTAGTGTCCTATTATAGAAATACACTATAGCCCTAGTGATTTCTAGCTATAGTTGCTATAGCAATTATATACTAATGGCTATCGCTCTAGCCTTCTCTTTAATTATACTCCCTAAGCGTTTAGCGCCTCTATTCTATATAGGTGTATTAGGCGTTAAAGGCTCTATTCGGATACCTTGTTTCTCTACCTAGGTAGTAATGGCGCTCGCCTATATAAATTCATTGCTTTACTCTAGGACCTTGATATATAGCTAATACTACCTTTTAAACAGTGTAGCAAGGTATTTGATAGCTACTAGGATACCTAGTGCCTTATAATCGTATAGATAGTAGTCCTATATTATACCTAAATAGCGATCTATCGCCAATAGTAGATGTTTAAAGCGCTATTAGCCTTCCTAGAAGGGGTATAGATCTAGGGCGATCCTGTCGCCTAGGCTGTAATTTAATAGCCTAGGAATACAATTAGGCCTACGTTTTAACTTGCTAAGGCTATAGCTATTACACTTGAACGTTGGTACACCTTTAATGCGCCTTTCTTATAAGTAGTTGACAAAGTGTTCGAAGGCCCTTAGGCCTATATAGCTAAGGCGTAGGTACTAAGTTATAGCATCTACTACACTTTCTATATAGCGAACCTAGCGGTTTAGTCTCTTTGTTTAGGCGGCAAAGGCTATAGGCGTATAATCTTCGAGCATATATTCGAGGATATATTGTTAAAGCTTCTTTATAGTATATCCAAGGAGGGTATAATTATAGCGCCTAAGTAGGTAGTTTAGTACGCTCTCTAGCCTATTGTTCTACTAGATCCCTTGTCGATTAAGCTACTCCAACAACACGATATTATATACAAAGGTTAGGCAGTAGGCTACGTTATATAGTATAAGGACTATAATTCCCTCGTTGTTCTATAGTTTAATATCTATCTCGCTATATCCTTTAATCTAAATAGGGTGCTCGCCTACCTAAATATAGTCATTAGGCGCTACTAGCTTAGGAGGCCTTTTAAACCTATTTAAATAGTTAGCAATATAGATAGTTGACCTTAAATCTAGGATCACCAAGTTGATTAGGGGGTATCTCTAGCCTATTTAGAATATAACTAGGATTATAGCGAAGCTCGCTATACATTTGCCTATAGCTCTCTATCGCTATGTTCTTGCGATATACTAGTAGCTAAATAGCGCTATAATATTAGTGCCTACTTTAGGGGCGTTGCCCACATTGGGGACGATGCCTATATTGGAGGCGGTGCCTATATTAGGGGCAATACCCTCTTTGGGGGTAGCGCTCTCTTTAGAAGTAGTGCCCTCTTTAGGGGCATTAGCATCGGCTATTTCTATATTAGGGACTTTGAGCTCTATCGTTAAAAGTGTAGCTATAGCCTTCTTAGAGTAGTTAGCTAGTTAATACGATAGCGGATCTTCGCCTATATCGCTCTTTACATCGTTAGCGAGGCTACTCCTAGACCTCTTTATCTAAAGCCTATTAGCCTCTGTTTATAGAGTTGAATTAGCCTTTAAATTAGCTTCTATATACACTTTAATATATTCTCTAGGTTCCTAGCTAGGCGACGTATTTTCAAGGTTTAGATAGTAGCACTGCTTAGTCGAATAGAAATGATTGTAGGCACGGTACTTCCTTAATATACTTAGGGACCTTATAGAGATACTAGGAGCTATAGGCGTACTTAGCTTATATTTAGAGCGAGACTAGCTAAATCTAACGCCCTCTTTATAGTTAGTTTAACGCCTAGAGCGATCCTCCTAATCTTCTAGTTGCTTAGGGTCCTTATTTTCTTTCTCTCTAGGGCTATATATTGGAAAGGATCCTTTTCCTACATAGCTAAGCGCCTTCTTAAGGAATAGGTATATACCTTTATAAACCTCTATAGCTATATCTCGAAAGGTTAACTTCTCTAAAATCTCTATCTTGCTTATAGTATAGAGGGAAATAAAGCTTAGGAATAGCTTCTCTAGTATAGCTATTAACTCGTTGAACTATAAGCTAAGATCCTTCGCCTCGCTTATCTTCTAGAAGGAGGCTATATCTATTAGGTTCTCCTACTTAACGAGCTACCTCTCGAAATTAGCCTCCTTGATATATATATTCCTAGGGTATTTGAGTATATCGAGATAGGTACAAATATATATTCGAAGCTTAGTTATCGTTTCGATAGTCGGCTAAATAGTCTTCTTAAGGTTGTTATACTATATCCAAAGGTTAATACGCTCTATAAAGTAAATAGACCAATAGTTAGCTATCACTATAGTAGTTATAAAGGTCAGTATCTAGGTAAAGTAGTTGGTCTAGCGTTTATAGTCCTAATATTTACGATCTAGGTCCTTTTCGACCTATATAATAACAATAGCAATATTGTTGTTAAACCACCTCTCTCTATCTCTATAGAGCCTCCTCTAGCTAGCGTTCAACGCCTCGATACCAAGCTGCTCTTATAGGCCCTCGTTCTTAGAGAGGGTCTAGGAATCTATATCGTTATCCTAGGGCGGCTAGACTATAGATATAGTACTAGGCTACTGCTCATCTATAGAGGGCACTCCTAGATTGGCTAGAGCTCCTACATTGGCTATAGCTCCTATAGCCGTAGCTAGTATAGAAGCCTATAGTTCGATAATATATTCCTAGAGCTTATGCTAAATACGTTCCTAGGCAAGATCGTAGCTATTGGCCAATATAGGCTTTAGAAGCAGCTCCGCCTTGCCCTCGAAGTAGTCGAGTATGTCGAAATGCTTAGCTTTGTTAATAAACTCGCGGTTCTAAGCTACCTAGTCATCTAAGCTAGCTAGGATAATGTCGATCTTTATATTAGCTTTCGAAGATATAGTAGTTACTACTAAGCACTGTATATAGGGCTATATACTTAGAGATAGGGCTAGGTTTTCAAGCTAATAAGACTTTTAATTGTTAGAACTGCTATATAGGCTTAGGAAAATAAAGCTATTACAATATAGGCAATATATACAACTGGGATCAATCGTAGTATTGAAGATAATATTATTATTATTATTATTATTAATCTTATACCGAAGAGGCACTTAGTGCCTCGCTACTAAGGGCAAGCGGTCCCTCTACCTCTATATACACCACTTATATATAGCGTCTATACTACGTTCCCGCTATATAGGGCGGGCCTCCCTAATTCCTTCTCTCCAATTCGCTAGAACTCACCTTTCTAGCCTAGTAGCGACAGAGGTATAGTAGCCTATATAGCCTGTTATATACTACTTACATATACGATGCGCTCCTAGCGTAGGTGCTATAGCCGCTAGGCGCGCTATATACTTGTAAAGAGCAGCTAGAGGCCAACCTTCCTACGCTTTCCCCTCCCCTTTTTACGCCTCTTACCTATACCTAAGTTCTTATAGCTAGCTATTAGAGGCTCCTCTACTGTATTGTCCTAGCTACTGTGCTCCTACTATATATCTACAACGCTCTCTACTACTCCTTTATATTCTACCTCGCCCTCGACGTTCAGCTTAAGCGCTAGCCGATACTCCTATAGGCGCCTAGTGTACATTAGCTATCTTATAATCCTTTAGACGCCTCTTCTACTCCTAAGCAATATAAACAATATATATTAGTCTTAGACATAGGGCCTTCCTACAGTAATTATAGAGTCTTTATAATTATTATTATTATTATTATTAATCTTATACTGAAGAGGCACTTAGCGCCTCGCTACTAAGGGCAAGCGGTCCCTCCACCTTTATATATACTACTTACACGTAGCGCCTACGCTATGTTCCTGCTACGTAGGGCGGGCCTCCCTAGTTCCTTCTCTCTAATTCGCTAGAACTCACCTTTCTAGCCTAGTGGCGACGGAGATATAGTAGCCTATACGGCCTGTTGCACGCTACTTACGTACGTAATACGCTCTTAGCGTAAGTGCTATAGCTGCTAGGCGCGCTATATACTTAGGGGGAGCGGCTAGAGGCCGACCTTCCTACGCCTCCTCCTCTTCCTATTACGCTTCTCGCCTATACCCTAGTCCTTATAGCTAGCTACCTAAAGCTCCTTTATTACATTGTCCTAGCTATTACGCTTTTGCTATATACTTATAGAGCTTTCTACTAATCCCCTATATCCTACTTCGCTCTCGATATTTAGTTTAAATGCTAGCTAGTACTCCTATAGACGCCTAGTACGTATTAGCTATCCTATAAGCCTCTAGGCGCCTCTTCTACTTCTAAGTAGTATAAGTAGTATATATCGATCTTAGATATAAAGCTTTCCTATAATAACTATAGGGTCCCTATAGTATATTGTAAAGTAGGCAATAGTCTTAGGTACTTTACTATAGCGATAAAGCGATATAGACGTATCTAGTACCCCTTTCTAAAATAGGAACTACCTAAGGCCAATAGCTCTAGTTTACGCCTATATAAGAAAGGAGCTTT